>NW_021318673.1:960325-975622 GCF_001605985.2 Dendrobium catenatum
TATGCGTTGTCAAATCCAATTCTACTAAGTTTTTGATTAAAACCAAGAGGTAACTTTCTCATTTTAAGAATATTTGTTTTTTCACTAGATCAGGGAACGTTTTTATCTCTTGTTCGTTTTGTTTTTTTTGTTTGTGCCTCCTCTCTTTTTGATAATGTCAAAAGGGGATAACATAATGTTGAATTTATATCCTTTTTTTTTTCATTTCATTTCAAAAAAAACAAAATTAAAAACAATAAAATTTCTTTTTATCTTCCCTATTTTTTAAAAGGGTTTATTCTAGTGAGGGGGAGATTAGGATTTTTTTTTTTTGAAAATTTAAATTGAATTTTTTGCCATCATAAAAAAGGGGGAGATTGTTGTGGATCAATAGTTTATGATTTTGATGATAACAAACATTTTTATTTTGACTGCCTTATGTACTAAGCATTTCAGGTTCACACGATCGAACTGCAATTTGGAATCAGCTCAAGATTTGGTAGACTAGGTCTGAGTCAGTTAGTACATTCTTTTCCTTTCTTGAGTCTATTATATTTGGTGTGGCACCTGATGATTTGTAACTTAGTAGATTCATTATTGTTCCCTAAAAAGTGTTCTAGTTTTGGTAATATCATCCGAGATGATATTTATATCATCCTGGATAATCTTTCCAAAAGTAGAAACCCTAATTAGGGCATCCTCAGTAAAGCAGCTGTCATTATGCAAAACACATCGTCCTGGATGATTTTCTATCGGCCAGGACGATAGGCTCAATTAAGAAAGAATCTGCCGCTAGATCTATTTAGAAATAATCTATTTTTGGACATCGCCCAGGTGGATCATCCAGGACTATAAAATATCGTCTAGGATGATCCAGGTCAATTTTTACAAAATTTCTCTGGAATTTAAGGAAAGAAATTATGACTTGATTTCATGGTCAAATCATCCTGGACGATCGCAAAATCGTCTAGGACGATATGCTGGATGATTGGTCATCGGATAGCTATTTTTCAGGGCGATGTCGAGGATGATATTCCATAATTTGTACTGATTGTCCAGGATGATATATCATTATCCTGGACTATATGAACAAACTTCTTCTGATCTTCTCAAATCGTTTCGACTGATTGGGCTTAAATTGCACTGATAGTACAGGACGATATTAGTATCATCCTGAATGATAATGTCACCATCTTGCATTAATGAGCTCATTTTGAGCCCTTCTATTTAATAGATATCAAGGCACTTAGTAAAGTGTCTTTGGTAGCCATTGTAGCTTCGTTATTGTGGGGGAAACTTGAAGAGAGAGCTTGAAAGGGAGTTAGGAAAGGGTGGAGTTTGAGAGAGGGAGAAGATCCTGTGAGGGGGGACTGAAGGGAGTGTGGAGGGGGTTCCACACGGTTTCTCCAGCAAGCTCGCACCTAAATACCGTCAGATTCAAGGCTTGTCTCGATGAAAGTTCATCAAAGAAGAAGTTCTCTTTGGTGTCAAAGGACCCGGCGACTCCGCCTCATCGGGGAAGGTGGAAGTGATTTTGTAAGGGCTTCTCCGCCGAGCTGTGGGGGCTAAAGGAGAGACACTTAATTTAGTGCAATACTTGGAGGGTCCCTCCAAGGAGTGGATGTAGGTCAAGGTTTGACCGAACCACTATAAATCTGGTGTGTTCTTTCTTTATTACTTCCACATTTAATTTCCGCATTTGTTTTCTTTGTGGTGATTTTGGCTTGTAGTTTTGTTTTAAAAGATCTTTAAACAACCAATCCACCTCTCTTTTGTTTAGCCTCGGGCCAGTTCTATAGGGCTTAACATCTCTAACAAACTTTCAAGTGGTATCAGAGCACTTTCTAGTGTCATCTGAGCACTTTCAATTTTGACAATCATTATCCTCCAAGATTACTAGCAAAATTTCCAAAGAAGCTTTTGCCATAATTTTTGTCAACTGGTGCCATTAAAATTTATGGAAGTTGGTCATCAAACATTTGAATAAATATTACTACTGAAATTATGTTGGATAGCTCTATCACCATTTTGGAAGAAAAAAACTGTCAAAATTACCAATATAATATTTTTTGGTAATTTGACTCAAAATACATCATTTTTCTTCCACGGTTATGTCAAAAATCTACTAGTACATTCTTAGATTTTTTTCCAGCAGAACATTTCAACAATAGACCACTTTTTGACATGCATTTCACTATAAAAAAAAAATATACCAAAAAGCAATTATTTTTGGTGGATTTAGGGCATTTTTTTGGGGTAAATGGCAGTCGGAAATAGGCATTTCTCATGTAGTGAAAGAAAAATGTTATCAATGAATATAAAAACAAATTGCTATATATGAGGCAATATTTATCTGCTTTTGCAATTTTGATGGCTCGACTACAAAGTCTATAACCAACATCAATAGACTACTTGATTTCTCCAATTCATAAAATATAAACCAATGGAATGAATCACCCTCCTCGCTTACCTCAGTATTGTCAAGATCAACATTAAGAACTAGAATGATGAATGTTAATCTACATAATATCATTTTTTATTATTTTGATGGAAATTCATTTAAAACTTTTTAACATGATTGAATAAATTGAACACATGATACTTCAGAGATATTTATGCTTGTATTTCCATGACCAATTGATTATATCCACCCTAAAGATGAAAGGAATCATATGAGCTTGGAATGAAGTCAATAGTGTTCTGAAAACGATAATGAGATAAAACACATGCATTTCACTATAAAAAAAAAATATACCAAAAAGCAATTATTTTTGGTGGATTTAGGGCATTTTTTTGGGGTAAATGGCAGTCGGAAATAGGAATTTCTCATGTAGTGAAAGAAAAATGTTATCAATGAATATAAAAACAAATTGCTATATATGATGCAATAATTATCTACTTTTGCAATTTTGATGGCTCGACTACAAAGTCTATAACCAACATCAATAGACTATTTCATTTCTCCAATTCATAAAATAGAAACCAATGGAATGAATCACCCTCCTCGCTTACCCCAGTATTGTCAAGATCAACATTAAGAACTAGAATGATGAATGTTAATCTACATAATATCATTTTTTATTATTTTGATGGAAATTCATTTAAAACTTTTTAACATGATTGAATAAATTGAACACATGATACTTCAGAGATATTTATGCTTGTATTTCCATGACCAATTGATTATATCCACCCTAAAGATGAAAGGAATCATATGAGCTTGGAATGAAGTCAATAGTGTTCTGAAAACGATAATGAGATAAAACCTATTGTTTATCATTTATCAAGTTTTAGAATAAACATCAAAAGATACTCAAATTATTTTTATTAACTATGAATTTCAAGTAATATGCTACAGATATTAAGTTTCTCTCATCAACTTAGATGGAATGGAGGTTCTTCCCACTTAAAATATAAATTTTCTTATAAAAAGTAATAATGTGGGCATAATAATCCTCCTTGTCTATCTTTGTATGTCTTGAGAATACTAGTGTTGAGCTTTATTCTCATATGTACTTTATATATATAATTTTGAAGGTCAATCTACTTTAACACTCACCATGATTACCCTATTTGTCACCTTATAGGAACCATTTCTGCAATCTATGCCTACTTCAAGTTAGTAGATGTTAGGCAATCTGTAATGCACTTTTCAATCATCTAGTGATCTTTATATTCATGAAAATTCTATCAATTTTCAAATAAAATTTTAAAATCTCTCCATTATATGGTATATGAGAAATCATAGGAAATAAATCATTTGCTAGCTCCAATTACCTCCAATAGCTTTGTTGAGCTAATCATATGACTTTTGATGGCTAAAATAATGAGTAATCCTTCATTGGCTTACTCTAAGAGGTGAACGAAATTCATTAGATTATTTTGAGAGAGTTATTCTTTCATTTCTCTTTCACCAATCAACTTCCTTTCATTAGAAGACCATAAATTGAAACAGCTAACCAACATTAATTCATTAGATCAAATGATAACATATTGAAAACATCACACCAATAATTATTCTTTGTGCCAATATTATGTAAGTCATGGATGCATTTTACTCCATATTTTAGGAAATTATATTCAAAAATAAATTTTTGTATGTCAAATTGGGTTTGTAGATAGGACACAACTAGAAATTTTTTCCTCATTTTGAAAGGACTTTATGATCTAAAATTTGGATTCCTATAGGCATAATCCCGTATAGTTAACTACCCCGCTCGATAATGAGAGGGAAGTTTTTGTTAAGGCTACTCATAAAATAGTTTTGTAGAGATACAGTTATACTCATAAAATAGATTTGTAGAGATACAAGTTATATGGCATATAGTTGTAGCATGAGTTTTAAGTTTTTAAGGTTTTACTAACTTGCACTTAAAGTGGATGGTGGAGAGATGGATAATAGACTTGATTAAGATCCCATGGTACTGTATTACCGGGTCATCATGTCCATTGGTCTACTTAGTTAGAGGAGGTAGTCAACCCAATGTGACAGATGGATCCTTATCAACAGCCATAGGTTACATCATACAAGGGTGTCATGTAGACCTAGGGTTAATATTTTTCTAAGGGGATAAATTTTGATCCACCTTTGATAATTGAGGGTTTTATGTCCTCTCAATCATATCCTATTTATTTATATCTTATAGATTTTTTGTTATTGGGGAACATATGGGCTCAGGTCATGACCATAATTTATTAGTATTATTTGGCAACAAACCATCTAGTATAGAGGGCCCTAGTCATAATATTTTACTAAAAGTGTCATTTAGTTAAAAAAAAAAAATTTAGAGGACATGAACCACATCCTTACTGGAAAAACACTATTTTAGAATGTACCCTAGTAATATTCTTGACCAAATAATAGTTCTTTTTTAGATGAAAGGATTTTTAGATTTATACACCTTTGCAAACTGTTATGGTGGGTGGATGGGTTTCTCTTTAAGTGTTTAATGGTTAGTTTAAATTTTAAATACTTTTGATTTTTAAATTTCATGGAATATTGAGCTTTCATTGATATTTGTGTGGCATTAAATGTTTGGAATTAATCCTTCTGGTTGATATCTATGTTCAACTCAACCATCATTAGGGAATTAATGAGAAATTGTATTTTATAGATTTAACCAGGTCAACCTTGTCTACTTGCTGATAGAAGATCAGGTTCTCCATTGGCTTTATGCCTTTACTAGTGAATTTTCATGATTATAATCCTTTACGGCCTAATATGAACATATAGAATAAAATATTACAATCGATACCACAATTGTACATTCATTCATTATTTCAAGTTGGGTCGACTCCCCATCTATCAAGGAGAAAAATTGAACTTGAACTTAAATTTATTTCTTGACCAGTGCAGCATCCTAAGATGTCACGTGTATAAATACAACATGCTCTTTTTCAACCATGTAAGTGTTTAAGGGTTATTTTAATAATTATCTATTAAACCTTATGAATTTTGTCTGATTTCCTATAGCTAATCAATTTTATAGCTGGTTTGATTCCTTTACTGGTGAATTTTCTTGATTGTAAGCATACAAAGACTAATATGAACATTTTAAGAAAATAACCTAGTTAATGTCACGTTTTTATATGTATTTAATGGTTCAAGCTGTGTTGACTCTGACCCCATAGCATAAAAGGATTGAGCTTAAATTTAAGTTCATTTCTTATCTTGTGTTGTATCATCTAATGTCACATGTGTAAATAAAACTTGCTCGTTGGGGCCTATATGGGTATTTAGTTGGAATCATTATAGTTTTATATTGAACCCTATCAATTATATCTAATTTCTAATAATGGATTGGGTTTGAACATGGGTTTATCATTTGGCCTGCACAATATCCTTAGGCGTCATGTGTGTAACCATCATACACTCATCGGGGCCATGCAGGTTTTCTATTGCATTTTCATTATTATAGATCGGGGCACATGTTGTGTGATTTTTTATAATAACAAACATTATTTTATTATTTACAATGTTATCCCCTAATAATTGAAGTTTATTATATATATATGTTTTCTCTATTTAATATTAACATTTAAAGTCAACAAGCTCACTCTCATCCAGGAAGATCAGTCACATGCATGAAATCTAACCACCAACCATATATTAGGTATATTTTTTATATTGCAAGTTTTGTCTAATCATCTCGGACAATAAATAAAATCCTGGAAGATGAAAGGTAAGCATGCCTAAATTGATATGATGATTAGGAGATTAAATAGGATTTATTTATTGATCAAATCATCATGGAAGATCATAGAATCGTACTAGGGATTCTCCTAAATCTCCTGTATATCCCGAACTATCTGCTAGATGATAGTGCCATATTATTGAACTAATCATTCAAGAAAATTGCATAATTATCCTTGTTGATATGTTTTATTTCAGCATTTCATCCCCATTTATCTCCTGGATGTCCCAAACTATCTACTGGATGAAAGTGAATGTTTGAACTAATCGTATAGGATTATATATAAATCATCATGGACGATCAGAAAAAACTTTGTGTTCTAATCAAAGAGGAAAACCATATCATCCTGGCTAGAAGGGATTGTTTAAAGTAATCATATAAGATGTTCTATAGATTGTCTTGGATAATCTTTGAGAGCAAGTTAAAAGTTAGGATTGTTTTGGAGCTCTTCTATTTAAGCTAAAGTAATTTTCCTTTAAAAAATCTATTGTTGTTGTCCAAACCTGAGAGACCTTAGAGAAGGAGAAGGAGAGCTTGGGAGAGAGAGAGAGAGAGAGAGAGAGAGAGAGAGAGAGAGAGAATCTTGTGAGGGGGAGTTTATGAAGGGTTCACAAAGCTTTCTCCAAGTAAGGTTTCAAGTTATCTTCTCCACTCGTCATCCTTAGTTTGTTGGTGGTTTTGCAATTTTTACAACTTAGTTATCAAAACTATGTTTTTATGTCAGTTGCTTTTTTTGAGGATTTCAAAATGTTATTGTGTTTATTATTGTTTCTACTAATATATATTGAAAATTTTGTTTATGTCATTTGTGTGTAATAATGTTTCTGGGAAATCATACTCCAGATCGCTGAAGACTTCATGACATACTAGATAAGGGTTTATTGTAATTGAAATATGTACTTTTTTCTGTTATTCTTGAGTTTGATTTTAATTGGGTAACTATATACACACACGCTGGATAAGTTAGACAAAAACTTATATTTTTAAAACTAATCATATTATACGATTATGGGGTCGTATGAGATGATTTGACCTGAATGTTTCTCTAGAAAGTAGTTAATCGAATCATGCCTTAGAAATTTTCATTAGAACTGTTCGTACTATATGAATTTACATTCATATAGATGACATCCAGAGTATGAAATGGATACATACCAGTTTGTCTGAAAAAAAATCATCATTTTGTGCACTAATCATACTGTACAAAATAAGTTGTATGCAACCAATGTCTTGAGTAAGAAATGGGTGTGTACCAGTTCATCCATACATACAGGTAATTTTCTTTAATTATTCAAACTGTATGAAATTAGTTTCATAAAAATGACATCATGAGTATGAAATGGACTCATACGATTTTTGTACAAAATAAAGCATGATTTGGTTAAGCTGATCATACTATATAATATTGGGTTCGTATAGTATGCCAACCAGTATATTAAATAAGTTCATACTGAATAATACCGGGTAAATTTGTTCGGTTTTGACTATTTGTATTGTGTGATGGTAGTTCATATATATGACTGCAAGAGTATGAAATCACTTCCTAGAGGATCATACGAAGATTCTTTTATACTATTGTTATGTATGATGTGTGATCGTACTATACGATCCAAGACATACAAATTGAATTTTTTAGTTTTCTAAATGGTTTTTGCTGTCATTCATATACAAGAGTTCTAAAAACTGACTATGAGATAACTCCTACTAAAAATTTATTTTGAGAGTGCACTTGAAGAGTATTTTAGCAGAGTTTCTTGGGATTGGAGAGTGAGAGTTCTCCTAAGAGGGTTTTTTAGGATTTTCTCAAGGTTGCCCAACAGCGAATATCACTTGCTTGTTCTTCCCTACTTTCTTGAAAATAATTAAAAGAAGATTTTCAAAGGACTATCGGTACTTTACCATCATGAGGAGGGTAAGAAAGGATGATGGTACTCAGCCGACACCAGGAGGGTGTGAAAGGATGTCAGCACTCTACCTTTATGAGGAGGGTAAATAGTATGATGGTACTCTTCCAAAAACAAGAGGGTGTGAAAGGATGCTAGTTCTCTATCATCACTAGGAGGATGAAAAAGGATGATGGCACTAGGCCGCCTGGTGTTTGGTCGAAGAAATATTATTGCAAGGGCTTCTCCACCTTGATGTGGGAGCAAAAGGAGAATCACTTTGGTGTAGTGTAATACCTAAAGAGCGAGTCTTCAGGGAGTGGACGTTGGTGAATTTGGACCAAACAACTATAAATATATATATGCTCTTTTATTTTTATTTTACTGCATTTTTATTATTCTGCACTTTTAAGTTTGTTGTTTTTTTTAAAGAAACAAATTACTGCATTAATAACTAAAGAAAAAAATACAAACTACATATAAGTAGCATCTGATTACTCCTTCAAAAAATTAATAAAGGAAGAACCTTATTCATAATAATGTCTTCCCAAATAAAAAGAACTAAAGTTAGCATAGTCAGCACAAAGATCTTCTTACATATTACATTTCCTATCTATACATTAAAAATAACATAATTGAAATCTTTGATAAAACAAATATCCCCCAACTCCTGTCCGTCACTTTTAATAGCACTCTGCAGAAATTTAATAATGTTCTGGTTATCACCATCAATGATTAAACCCTTATAAGAAAACATCCAATCTTTAATCACATCCTTGAAAGATTCAATGGCTAAAAGTTCCAACCAAGATATATCCTAATGAACACAAAAAATGACAAAATGCCAATAGAATTGTTCCCTTGAAATCTAGAAAGACCCATTAAATCCTAGCCTTGTGAGATAGTAATAATGAAGCATCTAGGATAACTTTTATCCAATTTAGTGGAGGAGGATTCCAATGATTATCGAACAACCTAAAAGGCTAATTAGCATTCAAGATACCTGAGTTAAAATAATTATAAGAGTTTAAAATTGCAACAATAGTAACAACATTAGATGAAATCACCCAAGGGCTGCATTCTATCACCCCATACAATGTTACAAAATAAAATTACTTAAAAAATGATTCTAATTATCCAGCAATTTACAACAACTTTCAATGGATTCAAAGGAAGGAATTCTAAAACCCCACTTATTTAATTGTTGATCTACATCTTCGATTTCACTACAGCTCCTAGGACAACAATCATTCCCTAGAAATCTTCTATATGATAAGAATTGGAAGGTAGGAAATACATTGTTGAGAATTCTCCACCAAAAGATTTTCACTTGTGAATAAGTTTGGATTTTTTCAATCAAGACCAATTTTTTAAAACAGAATAATTTTGTTCCATTGCTTCAGCTGCCATTGTGGAAATAGACTTACCGAAATTCTATTGAAAAAGCACCAATTCGTCATTTGAAATATTAGATGAAATCTGAATCTTCCTAATAATATCCACAAGCTCCTTCCCAAAGAACTCATTTAGTTTCTTTTCATCCCTGCAATTGTTGGAAATAAATATGTCGATTTTTACATCACTATTCCCTTGTGATAGCACAAAGGTGTGCCATCTATCAATGTTTTTCTCCATAATCCAAGTATCTTAAAATACATTAATGGACTCACCTTTAGAAATTCTCCTTCTAACAATGCGTTTAAGGAATTTCCCTCCATCAATAAATATTTTCCAAGCAATAGAACATGCTCCCTTTGAAGTACCAGCATAAAAATTAGAACCATATTTCAGGTAAAGAACTTAGTGTACCAATGAATCTTTGTCTTGATTAAACCTCCAAGCAAGTTTAGCTCTTAAATTTCTAGGTTTTTTTGAACAGGAGTATAATCCTCTACCCCGATAAATCCTCGGTCTGCACAAAGAATCCTAGTTAACGTATTGAAGCTTAAGACCACTGTCCTTCTTGTTCTAAATGAATCTTTTGCACAGCTTATCCATTTAATTCAAAATAGCTTTCAGAATAAGTGAAATGGAAGAATGAATGGTTGGATAAGAAAGTAAAACTAACTTGACAAGAGTTATCCTCCCAGTTAGAGAAATGAATTTGCCACCGCAAATGTTAAGCATTCTCAACACTTTGTCAATGAGGAATTGAAAATCTGCTCTAACAAGTTTTCTCAAAGCTATTTTGTTACCCAAATAAGAGAAATCCTTAAAAAATTCGAAATTCATAATATGAGAAATAGCTCATCTTTTCCTTCTTTTCATAGATTTCCCAAACAAAATACCCGATTTACTAATGTTTTCCTTTTGTCTTGTTCAACCACAAAAATCCATTAAAATATGTTTAATCTCTTTCACCATCTTTAACCAAGCTTCAAAGAAGATAATTATGTCATCTACATAGAGTAAGTGAAAAATATTTGGCCCATTTGGATAAATACGAACTCTAATATCCTCTCTTCTTTATAAAAATGCATTTGATAAGAGTTGAGAGAAAATAATAAACAAGAAGGGTTATAAAGGGAAAATAATAAAGTGGGTTTCGATAAGAGTAAAAAAACACTTCTAGCATTGATCCAATTAGTAAAATTTCCATTGATTAACAAAGAGAAGGAAGGATTGTGTAGTCATTCCATAAATAAATTTGAAATTTGGTAGAAAAAAAAAATCTAAAGCTCTCACTAAAGTGGGCCACCCCACAGATTCATAAGCTTGCTCCATATCTATTTTGAAAGAGACTACACTTTAGAAGATTTAGAATACATGAACTTGTGGAAGATTTCCTGTGCAATAAGGACATGATCCGAAAGAAACCTTCCTTTTAGAAATGCCACTTGTTCTTTATATATCAACTTTGGGATAATAAGCAACTTTCTATTCAATAGAACCTTGGCAGCTACATTATAAATGATGTTCCAAAGACTAATGGGTCTAAAGTTTGAAGGAGACATTGGATTATTTACCTTTGGGTTAAGCACTATAATATTCTCTTTCCACACTTTACACATTTCCCCAGAATAGAAGAAGTGATTAACCACATTCCAGAAATCTTCTTTTATAACAGCCCAATAAGAATTAACAAAGGAGTAGGAAATACCATAATTCCGAGGAGCTATGTTCCCTCCAACTTGCTTGATCACAATCTCCACCTCTTTCAATGAAAATTCTTTCTTCAACATCAAAATATCCTCTTCATTGAAACATCTCCACAGTCAAGGCCATCCATCCATTGAGCATCTTCTCTCTTTCCATTTTTCTTTAAAGAAATGGAATAAAACATCTTCAATTTGATTTTGATCTTTGACCACCATCCCATTCTCATCATTGATCTTGTATATGAAGTTGGAATTTCTTCTTGCACTAGCAGGGGATTTAAAAAACCTTGAATTGCAATCACCTTCCACTAGCCATTTGAGCTTAGCTCGTTGCTTCCACCAGGTGCATAACCAAGCCAAGGTTGAATTCAATTTATCAATTTTATCTTTTAATGCCCAACTATATTCAACTGATAGAGGCTTAAAATCTGCTTCCCTAACTTGTAATTTTAAGATTTCTTTGTTAAGACTTTCCTTTGAATGATTTAAGTTCTTAAGATTGGTTTGCTCTAGAAAATAGAAGCCATTAAAGCCCATATCATCTTATAGTTCAGAATCTGGGATAGACTTCCAAAATCCTTCTTTCTCCAAGCCTTCCTCACCGCCATAACTGAAGCTGAGATTGAAGCCCAAACATCTTCAAATTATATATTCCTTTTATACAGAAGGATGAATTCCAATAAGTTTAACAGAATCAGGCAATGATCCAAAGTATTTCTAGCCATGTACCTAACCACCATTCGGTGGGAAGGGTTAATAGAATCTGTATTTAAAAGCATCTATTTAGCTTTTCAAGTATCCTTTTAGTCCCAAATTTATTATTGCTCCAAGTGAACTTAGGACCGATGCAACCAACCTCATGTAAATCACAGCGAGTCAAAAAGGCTTTCATTTCTTAAGGTCCTTGGGATAAAGAAAATATTTTCCCTCCCTTATTATCTTCCTTGGAGAGCAAACAGTTGAAATCTCCCCCCACCACAATAGGCAAGTCCAACATCGAACGAAAATCCAATCTCTTCTAAAGTACCCTCGTTCTATAAACATCCTTACTTAAATTGACAGAAGTAATTCTCCATTTTCCTTTGCTAAGAACATCTAACTCTCCTATTACAAATTGGGGAGAATATTCCAAAACATTAAAAGAAGCCATGTTATGTTTCCATAAAACGATAATGCCCCCTAACAGACCTTCAAAAGGAACGTGAAAGTAATCCCATTCATTACCAATTAGCAAATCAACATCTCTTCTATAAATCAATGTCATTTTAGTTTCAATCAATCCAAGAAAAAAAACATCATTGTCCTTTAGTTCCTCCTTGAGATATAGGGAAGCTATCTTCTTCCTAGCTCACCTACAATTCCAAAATGATGTGGACGACATCATTAAATAGAGGGGATGATATCCCCACCTTAACCATTAGATCACAAGCTAATCTCCTACTTCTTGGAAAAAAATTTGATAGGGCCCAAACTTTGAGCTGCTTTGAACCTTACTTCTTAACATTTGAAGAATTACCATCTTTAGTATCCAACTGGACATTCATTACTTTTACTTCTTTATCTGAGAAATCAATACCAGCTCCATTTTTAATAATTGAAATAATAGGAGACGCCTCAACTACCTTTTCAATGCTAACTGTCTCCCCATCCTCAATTAATTGATTTAAGACATCAAACTTGTTAACATCTATCGGAATAGAAATAGAATTAGAGATTATATCCCCTCCATTATCCAAAGAAGGAATATGCATATCTTTATCATCATTATAAGGATGATTACATAATACCACTTCAACAAACACTTCATCCTGAGGGCCTGAATCATCATTTTCTTTATCCATTTCAAGAATATTTTGGTTCTTCTCAGCAACCTCATTTACCTTCACACCAACAAGCTTTTTAGCTTCCTTCTTAAAAGGTTGTGTCCAAGTATTCTTGAAGGTTTTATTTCTTGAACCTCCTCTTCACATAATTAACTTGAACCCAAGATCCATAACTTGCTTTTTACCCAAGATTGGCCACAATTCTAACTTAATCAATGTTTGAAGAACCCTCCGTAGAAGCTAGAATGACATTTTCATCCTACTTTGGAATTGTTTAGAAGATTGATTAACATCTAAACAAACACTCCCACAATTTTTCTTTAGATGTCCTATTTTACCAAAATTAAAGCATAATGTCAAAATTCATTCATATTCGATCTTTTGGAAGAATTTACTTGAGCTTTGATTCCCCCGTACACCCAACGATAATTTGTTTCCTAGGTTTATCCTGACACAAATTCTAGCAAACTCTCTTCTCCCCCATTTTAACATATTTCCATCAATCAAATATGGAGTACCAACCATGGAAGAAATTCCACACACATTAATCTCATCCCAACACTATAATGGGAGATTAGGCATCGTTATCCAAACTAGAGCTGATAGTCCCTTTAAAGAGGTAAGCTGATTGGAGGGTGACCATTTATCCATTCATATGATATGTCCATTTGCATACCATGGTCCACTAGAAAGGACTAACTCTATAGTATCTGCTTCATCAAATGAATATAGCACCCATCCTAGTCCAAGTAATGTCAAGTCGAACCTTCCGAATTATGGCCATTACCTTATCTATTCCATACCAATGACAAGATATGGAACATTTTCTCCAAACACTTTGATTACCAATAATTTTTTTAGCTTCCTAGTATTTTCCAGCTCATTTTGAAGATGTAGCCTCACCACCCCATTCTCGATCAAATAGTCACAAAAATTAATATTCCAAAGCGTTGATATTTGATTTTTTACTCCATGTGTTCCCCAAAACCTTGCTCGATTGTTGAATAGAAACATTTGTCAAGTTATCTACTATGTTGTAATTGCCCAGGTCAACTGAATTGCAACTGTGTACCTTTTCCATATCAGCTACAAAATGTTAATCATTACTAGATTTGCACACATCCGAGTTCTTCTTTCTAGCAACCTCCTCTGAGCTAGCTTTAAATGGAATAACTCCTGTAGACTTAAATTTTTCAGTCCTTCAAGTCAACTCAGCCACATTTCTATCATTCACAACATCAATACGTTCTTCAAACTAGAAGATAATGAAATACCAGTAATTAGAATGAGCTTCAATTTTTATTCCTTGGGAAATCAAGACAATTTCAGGTTATTGTCCACGATATCCACTAGCCCGTTCTTACCCTTACAATCACATTTCAATTGTTTCTTTGGCATCAGTAATCCACCTTCATTAAATACAAGGAGTAAACCAAATTTTTAAGTTGTCTTTGCATCCAGATCAAACACCAAACTATCATCTCCAAAACCAGAGGGAGATGAAACTTGATTCAAATGAGAAAGAAACCTAACAACATTCATAAATGACCGACGGGCATCAATGGAGCCGCCTCTAGATGGAGGCTGATGACCCTCCAAAGTTATCAGAGGAGATGCAAATTTGATAGAAATCCAAATTTCAAAAAATTGCTTTCTCTCTCTACAATATGGGACGTTGAAGAATTTTCTTTTAATTTTGTGGTTAAAAATTTTATTTTGAGAAAATTTTCATTGTGCTTAAACAATTTTAATCATTTTTATAAAACTTCCATGATTTTTTTTTAATTATAAATTCACTCCCTCTCTTGGTTAGGTTTTGGACAAATTTAATTAGTCTAATAACCTATTCAAACTTTCAAGTGGTATTACAGCCTACTTTTAAAAATTATGGTTTAGATAACTTTTTGAAAATGATCATGGCTAAATTTTTAAATTATAACACACCCAAAGGATACTCAATCACTTCACCCCCATTATTTGATAACATCCCTTTCAATTTTTGGAAAGTTATATATCTACATTTCTTTAATCACTTAACTATCACATGTGGATTTTAGTACACGAAGGCTACACAAGGCGAACTAGACCTGCATATGGCATTAGAACTGAAATATCATTTATTGATTGGATAGTAGGAAAGAATGAATTAGCTCAATAAATGTTAAGTGTTTAATCAAAATTTTCATTGCACTTAAGTCTAAAGACTATATGTTTGTTTCAACTTATAAGATGGGAAAAGAAAATTGGAATAGAATTCACATAACTTATAAAGGAACTAATGAAATGAAACAGTCTAGATTGAACATTCTATTACATGATT
>NW_021318673.1:978041-1009475 GCF_001605985.2 Dendrobium catenatum
GGGGGGGTGGAGGGATGGTCTCCAAGAATTCATGCCCAACCTCCTTTACTTTAGGAGGAGTTTTAGCAAATTATGTTGCAAAATAAATTTTTGTATGACAAATTGGGTTTGTAGGTAGGACACAACTAGCAATTTTTCCCTCATTTTGCGAGGAATTTATGATCTAAAATTGGGATTCCTATAGGCAAAACCCCTTATAGTTAACTTCCCCACTCGATAATGAGAGGGAAGTTTTCGTTAACGCTACTCATAAAATAGATTTGTAGAGATACAAGTTATATGGCATATACTAGTAGCATTTGTTTTAAGTTTTTAAGGTTTTACTAACTTGCACTTAAAGTGGATGGTGGAGAGATGGTCATCATATCCATTGGTCTACTTAGTTAGAGGAGGTAGTCTACCCAATGTGATAGAAGGATCCTTATCAGCAGCCATAGGTTACATCATACAAGGGTGTCATATAGACCTAGGGTTAATATTTTTCTAAGGGGATAAATTTTGATCCACCTTTAATAATTGAGGGTTTTATGACCTATCAATCAAATCCTATTTATTTATATCTTATAGATTTTTTGTTATTGGGGAACATATGGGCTCAGGCCATGACCATAATTTATTAGTACGATTTGGCAACAAACCATTTAGTATAGAGGGCCCTAGTCATAACATTTTACAAAATGTGTCATTTAGTTAAAAAATTTCCATTTAGAGGACATGTACCACATCCTTACTGGAAAAACACTATTTGAGAATGCACCATAGTAATATTCTTGACCAAATATTAGTTCTTTTTTAGCTGAAAGGTTTTTTAGATTTATACACCTTAGCAAACTGTTGTGGAGGGTGGATGGGTTTCTCTTTAAGTTTTTAATGGTTAGTTTAAATTTTAAATACTTTCGATTTTTGAATTTCATGGAATATTGAGCTTTCATTGATATTTGTGTGGCATTAAATGTTTGGAATTAATCCTTATGGTTGATATCTATGTTCAACTTAACCATCATTGGGGAATTAATGAGAAATTATATTTTATAGATTTAACCAGGTCAACCTTGTCTACTTGCTGATAGAAGATCAGGTTCTCCATTGGCTTTATGCCTTAACTAGTGAATTTTCATGATTATAACCCTTTAAGGCCTAATATG
Source organism: Dendrobium catenatum (assembly GCF_001605985.2). Taxonomy (NCBI): domain Eukaryota; kingdom Viridiplantae; phylum Streptophyta; class Magnoliopsida; order Asparagales; family Orchidaceae; genus Dendrobium; species Dendrobium catenatum. Next base: position 979,187 of record NW_021318673.1, read on the forward strand.
AACATATAGAATAAAATATTACAATCGATACCACAATCATACATTCATTCATTATTTCAAGTTGGGTCAACTCCCCATCTATCAAGGAGAAAAATTGAACTTGAACTTAAATTCATTTCTTGACCAGTGCAGCATCATAAGATGCCACGTGTATAAATACAACATGCTCTTTTTCAACCATGTAAGTGTTTAAGGGTTATTTTAATAATTATCTATTAAACCTTATGAATTTTGTCTGATTTCCTATAGTTAATATATTTTATAGCTGGTTTGATGCCTTTACTGGTGAATTTTCTTTATTGTAAGCATACAAAGACTAATATGAACATTTTAAGAAAATAACCTAGTCAATGTCACGTTTTTATATGTATTTAATGGTTCAAGCTGTGTTGAATCTTACCCCATAGCATAAAAGGATTGAGCTTAAATTTAAGTTCATTTTTTATCTCGTGTTGTATCATCTAATGTCACATGTGTAAATAAAACTTGCTCGTTGGGGCCTATATGGGTATTTAGTGGAAATCATTATAGTTTTATATTGAACCCTATCAATTATATCTAATTTCTAATAATGGATTGGGTTTGAACATGGGTTTATCATTTTGCCTGCAGAATATCCTTAGGCGTCATGCGTGTACCCATAATACACTCATCGGGGCCATGCAGGTTTTCTATTGCATTTTCATTATTATAGATCGGGGCACATGTTGTGTGATTTTTTATAATAACAGACATTATTTTTTTATTCACAATGTTATCCCCTAATAATTGAAGTTTATTATATATATGTTCTCTCTACTTAATATTAACATTTAAAGTCAACAAGCTCACTCTCAAGCCAGCTCATGATCTGGTAGACTAGGACTGAGTCAAGTTTATAATTTTAATTTAAATACATTTTCTACATTTTCTTGAGTCAACTATAATGTAGTTGATCCTGAAGCTAAGTAATCTTGCACACATACACGCAAGGGGAGAAATTTGGTGAGTTAGAGTTTTTTTTTTTTAATTTTTGATTATATTATATAGGATGATTTCTAATCAGCTTGTATGATCAGTTAAAAATAGAAACCCTGATTAAGGCATCCTATTAAGATGAGATAATTAACTAATCATACCAGATGATTCAGATCATCCAGGAAGATCAGTCACATGCATGAAATCTAACCACCAACCATATATTAGGTATATTTTTTATATTGCAAGTTTTGTCTAATCATCTCAGACTATAAATATAATCCTGGAAGATGAAAGGTAAGCATGCCTAAATTGATCTGATGATTAGGAGATTAAATAGGATTTATTTATTGATCAAATCATCATGGAAGATCATAGAATCGTACTAGGGATTCTCCTAAATCTCCTGTACATCCCGAACTATCTACTAAATGATAGTGTCAGATTATTGAACTAATCATACAAGAAAATTATAAATATAATCCAGGAAGATGACTTACCTGAATTGATCTGATGATTAGGAGATTAAATAGGATTTATTTATTGATCAAATCATCATGGAAGATCATAGAATCGTACTAGGGATTCTCCTAAATCTCGTGTACAACCCGAACTATCTACTAGATGATAGTGCCAGATTATTGAACTAATCATACAAGAAAATTGCATAATTATCCTGGTTGATATGTTATATTTCAGCATTTCATCCCCATTTATCTCCTGGATGTCCCAAACTATCTACTGGATGAAAGTGAATGTTTTAACTAATCGTATAGGATTATATATAAATCATCATGGACGATCAAAACAAACTTTGTGTTCTAATCAAAGAGGAAAACCATATCATCCTGGCTAGAAGGGATTGTTTAAAATAATCATATAAGATGTTCTATAGATTGTCTTGGATTATCTTTGAGAGAAAGTTAAAAATTAGGATTATTCTGGAGCTTTTCTATTTAAGCTAAAGTAATTTTCCTTTAAAAAATCTATTGTTTTTGTCCAAACCTGAGAGACCTTAAAGAAGTAGAAGGAGAGCTTGGGGGAGAGAGAGAGAGAGAGAGAGAGAGAGAGAGAGAGAGAGAGAGAGAGAGAGAGAATCTTGTGGGGGGAGGGAGTATGAGGGGGGTACAAAACTCTTTCTCAGAGGGAGTTTATGAAGGGTTCATAAAGCTTTCTCCAAGTAAGGTTTCAAGTTATCTTCTCCACTCCTCATCCTTAGTTTGTTGGTGGTTTTGCAATTTTTGCAACTTAGTTATCAAAACTATGTTTTAATGTCAAATGCTTTTTTTTTTAGGATTTCAAAATGTTATTGTGTTTATTATTGTTTCTGCTAATGTATATTGAAAATTTTGTTTGTGTCATTTGGGTGTACTAATGTTTCTGGGAAATCATACACCAGACCGCTGAAGACTTCATGACATACTAGATAAGGGTTTATTGTAATTGAAATATGTACTTTTTCTATTATTCTTGAGTTTAATTTTAATTGGGTAACTATATACACACACACTGGATAAGTTAGACAAAAACTTATATTTTTAAAACTAATCGTATTATACGATTATGGGATCGTATGAGATGATTTGACTTGAATGTTTCCCTAGAAAGTAGTTAATCGAATCATGCCTTAGAAATTTTCATTTGAACTGTTCGTACTATATGAATTTACATTCATATAGATGACATCCAGAGTATGAAATTGATACATACCGGTTCGTCTGAAAAAAAATTCATCATTTTGTGCACTAATCATACTGTACAAAATAAGTTTTATACAACCAATGTCTTGAGTAAGAAATGGGTGTGTACCAGTTCATCCTTACATACAGATAATTTTCTTTAATTATTCAAACTGTATGAAATTAGTTTCATAAAAATGAAGTCATGAGTACGAAATGGACTCATACATTTTTCATACAAAACAAAGCATGATTTGGTTAAGCTGATCATACTATATGATATTGGGTTCATATAGTATGCCAACCAGTATATTAAATATGCTCATACTAAATAATACCGGGTAAATTTGTTCAGTTTTGACTATTTGTGTTGTATGATGGCAGTTCATATATACGACTGCAAGAGTATGAAATCACTTCCTACAGGATCATGCGAAGATTCTTTTATACTATTGTTTTGTATGATGTGCGATCGTACTATAAGATCCAAGACATACAAATTGAAATTTTTAGTTTTCTAAATGGTTTTTGCTGTCATTCATATACAAGAGTTCTAAAAACTGACTATGAGAGATCTCCTACAAATTTATTTTGAGAGTGCACTTGAAGAGTATTTTAGCAGAGTTTCTTGGGATTGGAGAGTGAGAGTTCTCCTAAGAGGGTTTTTTTAGGATATTCTCAAGGTTGCCCAACTGTGAATATCACTTGCTTGTTCTTACCTACTTTCTTGAAAACAATTAGAAGAAGATTTTCAAAGGACTATCCGTACTTTACCATCATGAGGAGGGTGAAAAAGGATGGCGATACTCAGCCGACACCAGGAGGGTCTGAAAGGATGTCGGCACTCTACCTTTATGATGAGGGTAAATAGTATGATGGTACTCTTCCAAAAATATGAGGGTGTGAAAGGATGCTAGTTCTTTATCGTCACTAGGAGGATGAAAAAAGGATGATGGTACTATGCAGCTCTGACATTTGGTGGAAGAGATATTATTGCAAGGGCTTCTCCACCTTGATGTGGGAGAAAAAGGAGAATCACTTGGGTGTAGTGTAATACCTAAAGAGTGAGTCTTCAGGGAGTGGACGCTGGTGAATTTTGACCGAACAACTATAAATATATGTGCTCTTTTATTTTTATTTTTACTACAATTTTATTGTTTTGCACTTTTAAGTTTGTGGTTTTTTTTAAAGAAGCAAATTACTGCATTAATAACTAAAGAAAAAATACAAACTACATATAAGTAGCATCTGATTACTCCTTCAAAAAATTAATAAAGGAAGAACCTTATTCATAACAATGTCTTCCCAAATAAAAGAACTAAAGTTAGCATAGTCAGCACAAAGATCTGCTTACTTATTACATTTCCTATCTATACAATTCAAAATAACATAATTGAAATCTTTGATAAAAGAGATATCCCTCAACTCCTGTCCGTCACTTTTAATAGCACTCTGTAGAAATTTAATAATGTTCTTGTTATCACCATCAATGATTAAACACTTATAAGAAAACATCCAATCTTTAATCACATCCTTGAAAGATTCAATGGCTAAAAGTTCCAACCAGGATATATCCTAATGAACACAAGAATGACAAAATGCCAATAGAACTGTTCCCTTGAAATCTCGAAAGACCCATCAAATCGTAGCCTTGTGAGATAGTAATAATGAAGCATCTACGATAATTTATATCCAATTCAGTGGAGGAGGATTCCAATGATTATCGAACAACCTAAAAGGCTGATTAGCATTCAAGATACCCGAGTTAAAATAATTATGAGAGTTTAAAACTGCAACAATAGTAATAACATTAGAAGAAATCACCCAAGGGCTGCATTCTATCACCCCATACAATGTTACAAAATAAAATTACTTAAAAAAAGATTCTAATTATCTAGTAATTTACAACAACTTTCAATGGATTCAAAGGCAGGAATTCTAAAACCCCCTTATTTAATTGTTGATCTACATCTTTCATCATCTTGCATTTGGTTACAACGTACCCAACGTCTTCGATTTCACTACAGATCCTAGAACAACAATCATTCCCTAGAAATCTTCTATATGATAAGAATTGGAAGATAGGAAATGCATTGTTGAGAATTCTCTACCAAAAGGTTTTCACCTATGGAATAAGTTTGGATTTTTTCAACCAAGACCAATTTTTGTAAACAGAATAATTTGGTTCCATTGCTTCAGCTGCCAATGTGGAAATAAACTTGCTAAAATTCTATTGAAAAAGCACCAATTCGTCATCTGAAATATTAGATGAAATCTGAATCTTCCTAATATTATCCACAAGCTCCTTCCTAAAGAACTCATTTAGTTTCTTTTCATCCCTGCAATTGTTGGAAATAAATATGTCAAGTGTTACTTCACTATTCCCTTGTGATAGCACAAAGGTGTGCCGTATATCAATGTTTTTCTCCATAATCCAAGTATCTTTGAATACATTAATGGACTCACCATTAGAAATTCTCCTTCTAACAATGGGTTTAAGGAATTTCCCTCCATCAATAAATATTTTCCAAGCAATAGAACACGATCCCTTTGAAGTACCAGCATAAAAAATAGAACCATATTTCAAGTAAAGAACTTTGTGTACCAAAGAATCTTTGTCTTGATTATACCTCCAAGTAAGTTTAGCTCTTAATTTTCTAGGTTTTTTTGAACAGGAGTATCCCGATAAATCCTCGGTCTGCACAGAGAATCCCAGTTAACGTATTAAAGCTTAAGACCACTGTCCTACTTGTTCTAGATGAATCTTTTGCACAACTTATCCATTTAATTCAAAATAGTTTTCAGAATAAGTGAAATGGAAGAATGAATGGTTGGATAAGAAAGTAAAACTAACTTGACAAGAGTTATCCTCCCGGTTAGAGAAATGAGTTTGCCACCGCCAATGTTAAGCCTTCTCAACACTTTGTCAATTAGGAATTGAAAATCTGCTCTGACTAGTTTTCTCAAAGCTATTTTGTTACCCAAATAAGAGAAATCCTTAAACAATTTGAAATTCACAATATGAGAAATAGCTCGTCTTTTCCTTCTTTTCATAGATTTTCCAAACAAAATACCCGATTTACTAATGTTTTCCTTTTGTCCTGTCCAACCACAAAAATCCATTAAAATATGTTTAATCTCTTTCACCATCTTCAACCAAGCTTCATAGAAGATAATTATGTCATCTACATAGAGTAAGTGAAAAATATTTGGCCCATTTGGATAAATACGAACTCCAATATCCTCTCTTCTTTGTAAAAATGCATTTGATAAGAGTTGAGAGCAAATAATAAACAAGAAGGGTGATAAAGGGAAAATAATAAAGTGTGTTTCGATAAGAGTCAAAAAACACTTCTAGCATTGATCCAATTAGTAAAATTGCCATTTATTAACAAAGAGAAGGAAGGATTGTGTAGTCATTCCACAAATAAATTTGAAAATTTGGTAGGAAAAAAAAAAGACTAAAGCTCTCACTAAAGTGGGCCACCCCACAGATTCATAAGCTTGCTCCATATCTATTTTGAAAGAGACTACACTTTAGAAGATTTAGAATACATGAACTTGTGGAAGATTTTCTGTGCAATAAGGACATGATCCGAAAGCGACCTTCCTTTTAGAAATGCCACTTGTTCTTTATATATCAACTTTGGGATAATAAGCAACTTTCTATTCAATAGAACCTTGGCAGCTACATTATAAATGATGTTTCAAAGACTAATGGGTCTAAAGTTTGAAGGAGACATAGGATTATTTACCTTTGGGTTAAGCACTATAATACTCTCTTTCCACTCTTTACACATTTCCCCAGAATAGAAGAAGTGATTAACCACATTCCAGAAATCTTCTTTTATAATGGCCCAATAAGAATTAACAAATGAGTAGGAAATACCATCATTCCTAGGAGCTATGTTCCCTCCAACTTGCTTGATCACAATCTCCACCTCTTCCAATGAAAATTCTTTCTTCAACATCAAAATATCATTTTCATTGAAACATCTCCACAGTTAAGGCCATCCATCCATTGATTATCTTCTCTCTTTCCATTTTTCTTTAAAGAAATGGAATAAAACATCTTCAAGTTGATTTCGATCTTTGACCACCATCCCATTTTCATCGTTGATCTTGTATATGAAGTTCGAATTTCTTCTTGCACTAGCAGAGGATTTAAAAAACTTTGAATTGCAATCACCTTCCACTAGCCATTTGAGCTTAGCTCGTTGCATCCACCATGTGCATAACCAAGCCAAGGTTGAATTCAATTTATCAATTTTAGCTTTTAATGCCCAGCTATATTCAACTGATAGAGGCTTAAAATTTTCTTCCTTAACTTGTAATTCTAAGATTTGTTTGTTAAGACTTTCCTTTGAATGATTTAAGTTTTTACTATTGGTTTGCTCCAGAAAATAAAAGCCATTAAATCCCTTCTCATCTTATAGTTCAGAATCTGGGATAGAATTCCACAATCCTTCTTTCTCCAAGCCTTCCTCACCGCCAAAATTGAAGCTGGGATTGAAGCCCAAACATCTTCAAATTATATATTCCATTTATACAGAGGGATGAATTCCAATAAGTTTAACAGAATCAGGTAATGATCCAAAGTATTTCTAGCCAAGTTCCTAACCACCATTCGGTGGGAAGGGTTAATAGAATTTGTATTTAAAAACATCTATTTAGCTTTTCAAGTATCCTTTTAGTCCCAAATTTATTATTGCACCAAGTGAACTTAGGACTGATGCAACCAACCTCATGTAAATCATAGCGAGTCAAAAAGGCTTTAATTTCTTAAGGTCCTAGGGATAAAGAATATATTTTCCCTCCCTTATTATCTTCCTTGGAGAGCAAACAGTTGAAATCTCCCCCCACCACAATAGGCAAGACCAACATCGAACGAAAATTCAATCTCTTCTAAATTACCCTCATTCTATAAACATCCTTACCTAAATTGACAGAAGCAATTCTCCATTTTCCTTTGCTAAGAACATCTAACTCTCCTATTACAAATTGGGGAGAAGATTCCAAAACATTAAAAGAAGCCATGTTATGTTTCCATAAAACCATAATGCCTCCTAACAGACCTTCAAAAGGAACGTGAAAGTAATCCCATTCATTACCAATTAGCAAATCAACATCTCTTCTATAAATCGATGTCATTTTAGTTTCAATCAATCCAAGAAAATAATCATCATTGTCCTTCAATTCCTCCTTGAGATATAGGGAAGCTTTCTTCTTCCTAGCTCCCCTACAATTCCAAAATGCTATGGACGACATCATTAAATAGGAGGGGATGATATCCCCACCTTAACCTTTAGATCACAAGCTAATCTCCTACTTCTTGGAAAAAATTTTGATAGGGCCCAAACTTTGAGCTGCTTTGAACCTTACTTCTTAACATTTGAAGAATTACCATCTTTAGTATCCAACTGGACATTCATTACTTTTACTTCTTTATCCGAGAAATCAATACCAGCTCCATTTTTAATAACTGAAATAATAGGGGACGCCACAACTACCTTTTCAATGCTAGCTGTCTCCCCATCCTCAATTAATTGATTTAAGACATCAAACTTGTTAACATCTGTCGAAATAGAAATAAAATTAGAGATTATATCCCCTCCATTATCCAAAGAAGGAATATGCATATCTTTATCATCATTATAAGGATGATTACTTAATACCACTTCAACAAACACTTCATCCTGAGGGCCTGAATCATCATTTTCTTTATCCATTTCAAGAATATTTTGGTTCTTATTAGCAACCTAATTTACCTTCACACCAACAACCTTTTTAGCTTCCTCCTCAAAAGGTTGTGTCCAAGTATTCTTGAAGGTTTTATTTCTTGAACCTCCTCTTCCCATAATTAACTTGAACCCAAGGTCCATAACTTGCTTTTTACCCAAGATTAGCCTCAATTCTAACTTTCTCAATGTTTGAAGAAACCTCCGTAGAAGCTAGAATGACATTTTCATCCTACTTTTGGAATTGTTTAGACAAATATTAACATCTAAACAAACACTCCCACAATTTTTCTTTAGATGTCCTATTTTACCAAAATTAAAGCGTAAGTTCAAAATTCATTCATATTCGATCTTTTGGAAGAATTTACTTGAGCTTTGATTCCCCCGTACACCCAACGACAATTTGTTGCCTAGGTTTATCCTGACACAAATTCTAGCAAACTCTCTTCTCCCCCCATTATAATATACTTCCATCAATCAAATATGGAGTACCAACCATGGAAGCAATTCCACACACATTAATCTCATCCCAACACTATAATGGGAGATTAGGCATCGTTATCCAAACTAGAGCTGATAGTACCTTTAAAGAGGTAAGCTGAATGGAGGGTGACCATTTATCCATTCTTATGATATGTCCATTTGCATACCATGGTCCACTAAAAACGACTAACTCTATAGTATATGTTTCATCAAATGAATATAGCACCCATCCTAGTCCAAGTAATGTCAAGTGGAACCTTACGAATTATGGCCATTACCTTATCTATTCCATACCAATGATAAGATATGGAACATTTTATCCAAACACTTTGATTACCAATAATTTTTTTATCTTCCTAGTATTTTCCAGCTCATTTTGAAGATGTAGATTCACCACCCCATTCTTGATCAAATAGTCACCAAAATTAATATTCCAAAGCTTTGATATTTGATTTTTTACTCCATGTGTTCCCCAAAACCTTGCTCGATTGTTGAATAGAAACATTTGTCAAGTTATCTACTATGCTGTAATTTCCCAGGTCGACTGAATTACAACTGTGTACATTTTCCATATCAGCTACAAAATGTTAATCATTACTAGATTTGCACACATCCGAGTTCTTCTTTCTAGCAACCTCCTCTGAGCTAGCTGTAATTGGAATAACTCCTATAGACTTAAATTTTTTAGTCCTTCCGGTCACCTCACCCACATTTCTATCATTCACAACATCAAATACGTTCTTCAAACTAGAAGATAATGAAATACCAGTAATTGGATTGAGCTTCAATTTTTATTCCTTGGTAAATTAAGACATTTCAGGTTATAGTCCATGATATCCACTAGCCCGTTCTTACCCTTTCAATCACATTTCAATTATTTCTTTGGCATCAGTAATCCACCATCATTAAATACAAGGAGTAAACCAAATTTTTAAGTTGTCTTTGCATCCAGATCAAACACCAAACTCTCATCTCCAAAACTAGATGGAGATGAAACTTGATTCAAATGAGAAAGAAACCTAACAACTTTCATAAATGACCAACGGGCATCAATGGAGCCGCCTCTAGATGGAGGCTGATGACCCCTCCAAAGTTATCAGAGGAGATCCAAATTTGATAGAAATCCAAATTTCAAAAAATTGCTTTTTCTCTCTACAATATGGGACGTTGAAGAATTTTCTTTTAATTTTGTGGATAAAAATTTTATTTTGAGAAAATTTTCATTGTGCTTAAACAATTTTAACCAATTTTATAAAAGTTCCATGATTTTTTTTAATTATCAATTCACTCCCTCTCTTGGTTAGGTTTTGGACAAATTTAACAGGTCTAATAACCAATTAAGACTTTCAAGTGGTATTACAGCCTACTTTTAAAAAATATGGTTTAGATAACTTTTTGAAAATGATCATGGCTAAATTTTGAAATTATAACACACCCAAAGGTTATTCAATCACTTCACCCCCCTTATTTGATAACATCCCTTTCAATTTTTATAAAGTTATATATCTACATTTCTTTAATCACTTAACTATTACATGTGGATTTTAGTACACGAAGGCTACACAAGACCAACTAGACCTGTATATGGCATTAGAACTGAAATATCATTTATTGATTGGATAGTAGGAAAGAATGAATTTGCTCAATAAATGTTAAGTATTTAATCAAATTTTTTAGTGCACTTAAGTCTGAAGACTATATGTTTGTTTCAACTTATAAGATGGGAAAAGAAAATTGGAATAGACTTCACATAACTTATAAAGGAACTAAAGAAATGAAACAGTCTAGATTGAACATTCTATTACATGATTGTGAAATTTTTTGCATGAAACTGAATGAATCAATCACTAAAATATATACTCTCTTTATATAGATTGTCACTTCATTACATTCTTTAGGTAGGAAAATAATGAATACCGAAAAAAAATTCTTTATTGTTTGCCTACTTCTTATGATGTAAAGAAAACTGCTATAACAGAATCAAATGACTTAAATGTTTATACTATTTACAATTTTCTTGGATCACTAATTGCTTACGAGTATGAAGTGACTCAAAGATAGATTAATGTAGGTGATAAGCGGAAGGAGAAAAACATTACATTGAAAGTGGATGACTTGGATAGTGATCAATCTCAGCCTAAGTATTAAGATGATATTGCCTTAACGATAAGGCTATTTAGAAGTTTCCTTAAGAGGAACTAAAGTAGACGTTAGTAGTGGAATAAAGGTATGTTCTATAAAAATGCTTAAACTACTAGTGATGTAATTTTCTATGAATGTAGGAAGCATGGTCACATAAAATATGATTGCCTGAATCTCAAAGCTAATCCAAACAAGGAGATGGTTGATATGAAAATCAACGCTAGGAAGGGCAAGAAGAGATTATAGAGAGCACAATGGGCAAACTCAGCTTTAGATTCCTAAAAAATAGAAGTAAAGGAGGATGCCACAAATTTATGTTTAATTGCCAACAAGCTTGATAAGTTAGATCAAGAAGAGTTATGAGTCTTAACCTATAAATAGTTATTTGATGTTTTTGAGAAATTATATTGCTTATAGGAAACTTAAAAAACTCCTTGGTAAATTGAACATAAAATTCTTAGAATAACAAAAAGGGCATGAAATTCTTAGGAATAATCTTGCATTTATTGATAGTAACCACATGAAATTATTGGATGAGTTTTATGCTATGAATAAAAACAAGCATGAACAATTGAAATCATTATATTGAACTTGAAAATGATTTTAAATATTTGTGGATTAATTAGATAGTTTATAATATTATTTGAAAATTGATAATTCAGTTTTAGAAAGTGCTAACATATATTTTAGAGAGAAGATAAAAGCTCTTCAGGAAAATAGGATACCCCCTACAGTTGAACAATATTATAATCTAGATCAAAAGTGTACCATTTCAAAACCTAGGAAAATACTTCTAAATCATGTACACTGATAAATCCTCTTCCTTGAAGTAAAAGTTTTCTTTTGGATTGATTGGCCATATTTCTCACACTTTTACTATTCATAGTAAATCATATCTAGTGTGGAGACCTAAGTTGAAACTGTCAAAAAAGTGCGGCACTCTGGGACTAGGGTGATTCTTGTGTGATTCTAGGGTTTCTCCTTGCGTGGTGGATTGTGGCTCTCCTGGCTTCGATTTTGCTCTGGTTTCGCTTGATTTCTTTTGGGTTTTCTTATTCTACTATTTTCATTTACTGCTTTTGAGCTTTTTTTGGGTTCTTGTCTTGCGGGATAACGATTCCTTCGTCATCTCGCTCCATTTCCTCCTCCCTTTTGGAAGGTAAATCTCAATCATTTAAAGATGTTGTCACTGGATCTTCTTCTTCTTTGCCAAAACTTAGCTTTGTGCACTCGACTTTTAAGGGCTGTCTGGCTTCTGTGGTGGAATAACTAGCTGCTCCCTTTTGTTTAACTTTTGTTGGGAAATTTATTCTGAAGAGACCTAATCTCGATGTTATTCGCAAATTCTTCATGAACTGACGCAAAGAAGAACTTGCTAATTGAATGCTATCTCTTTAAGTGCAAAATGTTGAGATAGAAAACACAGTGAAGATGTGACCAAAGAATGCATATTGTTCTTAGTTGTTTAATTAATTATTTCATAAACTACATCTATATCTAATTAAGGCTTTGTTTGAGGTGGCATTCTTATTGCTTCTGAAAATAATTTTTTTTTACAAAAATTTTAATCTTTGTATTAAAAAATTATTTAAGAAGCAATAAGAAAGCTGTCTCAAATAAAATCTAAATAGGATCAGTCAGCCAACATCCATTTTAATTGATCTAATCTATTATGAAATAGTAATGCAAACTAAATTATCCTTGCTCAGATTTTTATATCTTTAACTTTTTGTATTGTTGTGAAAATTAAACCACACAACGAACATGAAGATAGAGAGGCTCATAGTTCAATCAGTCGAGTCAGGGTCAAATTGAAAGATGTAATAGATAATAATATTTTTAAAATTAGTATAATAATTATGATAGTCTAACCTTAAAGCTCGTAATTATGACAGTCTAACTTGGTACTTTTAATATATTATCAAATATTATCTCTCAATGTAATTAAATTAAAATGATGAATATATTTATATAACATAATTAAATTATTAGACATATATTTTAATTATATTGTATTTATGAACATCTAATCATTTAATTATAATTAACTTTTACATTTAATTATAGTGATAATAAATGAGATTCTTATAATATATATTATAGCGAATTAATAATAAGAATGCTATTTAATATAATTTAAAATGATGAATGCTATTTAATATTATAGAAAATTGTATTTACATTATTAATTCACATAATATGCATTATAATAAATTTATAATACAAATTAAAAAGCTTTGAAGTCCAACCAACACAAATTCACAGTTCAACAAGCCCAAATTCGCAGCCCAACTAGTCCCAAAGTCACATTCTAACACATATAGTATTAATGCAACTTGTTTAATCTCATATCATAAGGGCATTTTAATTGGCCAAGATGATAAAAAAAAAGGCCAAGAAGATCAGAACAGGGGCATTGATTTATCAATCTTAATCCCATATGATTGTTTAGTGATACAAATAACCTAGAGCATGTCACCTTAACATATTTTTTAAATTAAAGCAACCATTTAAATCATATATGAGAGTATGCTTTCAAATATTTTTTTCTAATTTATCCTTTTAAAAATATTTTTTTTTTAATTTTCAAAATTACTTAACTACCATTAAAATCCAATAAATTAGAGTGATGCCCTAGTTAATTTATATTCTTGAGATAAAATATTTTGGTGATCGTGTCCTAATTATTTGGATTGGCCCTTTTAACTATAAATTCTTGGTGTTTTAATAGGCACAATTTTAGGTATTATTATTTTAGGGTTGGGTGTAGTTAAGAGCTGCTATACCACTGTTATATTTTGTTTCATGATTTTTGATAGCTGCATCTATTATTTGGCTACTTCTATGATATGATAGAAATCTATTACAATAAAAGCATGTAATCCACAATTGGACATTTAAAGAAAAATATGCAATATTCCATAGAAATAAAAATGTCATGTGTAGTTAGATCTACAAATACAACCCTCTATGATAGAAAAATAAATAGAATTAGGTGTTGCATAAATACAATGCAGTCTTATTTCTATGATAGGACGAACATCAGGACATTTGGTCATGAGCAGATGGAAATGGTAGATAAGCATGGAATGCATCATTTCGTGCAAGGATGCGATGATATGAAGAAGATATAAGAATAGTCAACAAAAACTAATGATGGAGATCCATTTAACATTTTGAAATGGAGGATCAGGATGATATATGGGGAGACTCACAAGCAACAGTTACAATAGAAGTATAGATATTCAAAGAAAATAATACTATAAATATGTGCATAAACATAAAGTACAGTGAGACATGAGTTTTTTTTTCTTCTTCCCATTGAGTCTTGGATCTTCTATATTTGAACATTCTTATGGATCTAGTAGGGTATTAATAGAAGTCTATGATTGTGCCTTGCCTTATTTACATAACTTTTATATTTAAAATATATTCAATAATAAAAAAAAATTAGAGGATCATCAAATACTATAAATAAATTTCTTTTGAGAATTTAAAATAGGATATGCACATTATTGTGCCAAGTAGCTTGCAGGTTTCCAATATATAAATAAACATAAAAATAATATTTACCTTAGGAGGCTTAGAACTTAGATCAATTTAATATGATCAGATACATGCTTTTTATTAGAATGTATTTAGGTGCAATAGAGTAGAGATATTTTATTTAGCAACTTTCAAGAATATTATGAATTTTAAGGTATTATATGATGCTTGGCTAATACATGGCACAGTGATTTGTTAGGTTTAAATAAAATGTGAATGATCTAAGAATTTTTGTGTACCATATGTGTGCATGTGCTTTTATCTTCTTTCATGTACTTCTTAGTATAGAAAATCCAAGCTAATAAGCCAAGGTATGCATATTAAATCATAAATATCCTCTCAAATAAGCAGCTAAGGTAATAAGTACCATTAGAAGAGAAAGTTTATGACATGCACGTATCCTAGGCTTCGTTTGGGATGACTTTCTTCTTGCTTTCTAAAAGATCTTTCTAGTACAAAATTTTCTTGAATTTAAATGTTTTTACTAGAAAGCAGTTTCAAAAAGTAGTACAAAAGCTATGCATATTAAACAAAGCCGTAATCTCATAGTAAATTTCTATATAATATTATTTATGTATATAATTAAGACTTCGTTGAATTTATAAAGAGTCTGATTATTTTATTGGGGTTATTATATAACCTAATTGCATTTAAACATCCATTGATATCATTGATACATTATCCAATATAAGAAGATTGTCTACCCGCATTAGGGTTATTTTTTATTAATGATATGTATTTTGTATAGAAAGAGTTATAAAAATAGGGTTTTAGAAAAAAAATACTTAAGCTAATAAAAAATGAGTAAAGAACTATAAAATGAATCATATCTAAATTATTTTCTTTAAAAGTTTAATGCATGGTGCTTAGATTACCTTAAATGAAAAAAAAATTACTTCATTTGCATGTTATATGCGCATTCTATCAACATATTTTTCTGCTTATCTTTTCACGTAGGAGAGTCATAATCATCAGCAAGAGCCAAATTAAATTATTTTCTTTGATGTGGCAAAACTCCCTAAACAATTTAGTGAAGTTGTCACATTACCGATATATAAAATTGCATCATTCGTGTCTCATGGTTTATATATATTTCATTAACTTGAGCAACCTTTATGATTCTCTAAATTCATTTAGTTGATAGTGTTCCTTGCTTAGCAATTTAGTAATAACCTGATCCATATATTATTCTTATTATAATAGTCAACTTTTTCTTTTCATCTTTTTGTATGAGAATCCCTTCAAATATTGAGAAGAATATGCACTTTATCATTCCCTTATCATATGGATTCTATTAATTCTTTGTTCTTTTTTAGTTTTGAATCTATGGGATTCCTTAACATAATTTAATTCATGTTTGTTAATAAAGAATCTCAAGTCAGATTAGGTTGACTACCTTCTTCACTAAGAATATTTAGAGATATATAACCTAGGATGATGGAATTATTACATTTTGATCATTATATATTTCCCTTTTTAAATTTTTTTACTTTATACCTTTACCTTCTTTGAGTGAATTTATTCTTCTTAAGAACACTTTGGGGTTAGAATGAATTAGAAACCTAGTTAAAAAAAAAAAAAAGGATTACTAGATTAACTCCTTTATGATGAATATTCTTATATATCTCCCAACAAGTAATTTATTTGCTTAATGATACTCATGACCTATTCTAGTGATTTTGATGGTGACAAATATATGCTTAAACATTTTAATACTTTTATTAAGTACTATAGTCTTCAAAAGATGCCTGTAAAACTACACTAGAGGATTGCCCAAAAATTAGCCGTTCGGTTTGACGCCGCATAGGGATTAATTGAAGGTAGTTTAAATTTCTGTTCCATAGATTTACCATAATGAATGTAGCTCCAAACATAATTTATATTGAATTTTCGGGATCAAGGTTTCCCAACAAACTAAGCTTCTAAGGTTAATTACATCCTAGGTGTGTCGAGAACACTCTCAATTAAGGAATTAATGCTCGCATTCAAATTGGATAAAGGTTATTAAATTGAGTTTACTAAAGTGAAATTCAAAATTAGCAAATATAAAGGAAGTGAGGACTAATCTACTAAGTGGATATGATGTCCATTGTCAAGTTTCCATGGTTCCATCATCTAAGATTCATTGGTGCCCTTAGTATACTTAGTTAAGTGATAACTTGAGGATTTTTTTTGTAACCATGGGTTATCTCATCCAAGGCAACCTCATAGACAAAGGGTGTGGATCTAGTCTTAGGTTGACAAATCAAAATTACACACCACAATCATATGAGGGAGAAACTAGAATGGAATTATACTTATAGTACTGCGTGGTGGTGCCTATAAAAGTTGATAAAGCTACCTAGGCTTCACTACATGAAAAATAGCCCATAACGGAAATTTTTTCCAGCGGTTATTGTGGTTTTAGCGGCATTTTTTAGTTTTACCAGCGGCCTTCCGGCAGTTCATGGGCCGCTGGAAAAATTGGCGTAGGAAAAATTTTACCGGCGGTGTTTACCGGCGGTATAGACCGCCGGTTTATTCTCTTCTCTGTACCG
This sequence comes from Dendrobium catenatum, assembly GCF_001605985.2. Taxonomy (NCBI): domain Eukaryota; kingdom Viridiplantae; phylum Streptophyta; class Magnoliopsida; order Asparagales; family Orchidaceae; genus Dendrobium; species Dendrobium catenatum. Next base: position 996,269 of record NW_021318673.1, read on the forward strand.
ATGGTATTCCGGAGGTAAAGCCTAACAAATAGCCAGGGTAGCCGCCGGTGTTATCCGGCGGCTCGACCGCCGGCTAAACCGCAGGTATGGACCTCACTTAACAGCGACGGTCACGGCCGCCCAGAAATCCGCCGGTATTATTTTAGACCGGCGGCTTCAACCGGCGGTTTAGTGGCTGCCGGTAATACCGGCGGTCTAAGCCAAACAAACCTCCGGGGTAGCTGCCGGTGTTAACCGGCGGCTCGACCTCCAGCTAAACCGCCGGTATTACCGGCGGCCACTAAACCGCCAGTTGAAGCCGCCGGTAATGCCTGTTTTTCCTATAGTTCTTTAAGGAATAAGGGCAAGAAAGAAAGGTATCTTCTCTATATATGGTGAAAAAGACCACTGAGATGAAAGTTATAACTAAATTGCATGAAACCAAGAATGATTGAACATCTTTTAAATGTAGTATAAAAGATGTGATAAATATTAATTTTTTTAACACCTTCTCAATGGAGTAAAGAGATGAAATAGATACAAACATCTTCTTAATGTGATAGAGAAGAGATATTTTGAGTGGAATCTTAAATATCTCCTTATGGGCTCCAAATATTTATGCATCGGCCCCTCCAAAACCTTTTTCTTTTTGGGACATCAAGGAGAGTTTTAATAAGTAGGTTATAAGGATATTTTTCAGAGGCAGATTTGGTTTTAAATAGGACACTACCCAGAGATTTTGCTCCCATTTTGCTAGGACTTTATGTTCTTAGTTCAAATTTCCTATAGGTGTAAGCCCCTATAGTGAATTACCTCTCTTGATAATGAGAGAGAATATTTGATTAAGGCTTATTTTCAAATAGACATAGTGTCTAGCATATAGTAGCAACATGTTTAGGTATTTAATAATAGAAATGTAGCATATTGTGCTTAAGGTGGATGGTGGGGGGAATAATGATAGACTAGGTCAAGATACCATGGTTCCATCATCCCAGGTCACCATTGTCTCTAGTCTACTTAGTCAGGGGAGGTAATCGACCAAAATTGACTTAAAGATCCTTGTTGGTAGCCATGGGTTTCTTTGTCCAAGTGTACCTTGTAGAGATGGGGTGAATATTTTCCTAAGGGGATATATTTGAGTCCACCTTAGCTGATAAAAAGCATTATGCCCAATCGATAATATCCTATTAATTTTTTACTCAAAGACTTAACATAGTTATTGAACATACTGTGCTCTGACTATAATCATAATTTAATGATGCCATTTGGTGGTAAAATCATCCAGTTAGAGGGTCTTTAAATGACTGTTTACTTGTATTGTCATTTGGCTGTGAGACCACCCATCAGAGGATACATGCCACATTCTTACTAGCAAGTGATGCTTTAAGAATGAATCCTAGTGATATTCTCATATGGGCATTCACTCTTTATGAGATGATGCGCTTTTTTAACATATCCATTTTGGCAAACTATTACAAAGGGTGGAAGAGTATTTTACTTTAAATTATTTTACATAATTTATTTCAAATTTTAATATTATTATTATTGAAAAATATGGAGCTTTAGATCTTTGATAACTCTTTCAACATTAACCCCTCCAATTAATATTTGTATTCAACATATCCATCATCAGGGTGACATTGAAGTCAACTTAAATGCTTATATTTTATAGGTATTTAGGAAGCATTTTAAATATTTGTGGTCCTTGCTGGTCAAGATTTTTTGTCAACTCCACAATCATGGTGGTGAAACTATAGTCACTTTAAATGCTCATATTTTATGAGTATGGGAGGCATTCCCATTTGGTTGAGATTTTTTTTTAACACGACCATCATCGAGGATTTATGAATATGATCATTTCATTTTGTTGGTCGAACCTTGTTGACTCTATCTACTTGTTGATAGAGGAATGGGTTAATTGTCATCTTTATGCTTTTATTAGTGAGTTTTTCTTGTGATAAATCTTCAAAGCTAAATATGAATATTTCAAATAAATATCTCGATCTACATCACGATCGTATATTTATTTAACGGTTTGAGTTGTGTTAACTCCTATTTATTCACATAAAAGAAATGGGCTTGGACTTATGTTCATTTATTGACCCGTGCAATATCCTCATAGGCCACGTGTGTGTATACAACACATTCATCAAGGCCCATATGGATCTATTCTTTTACTTGCATTTTGTATAATATGTTGGTGTAGCAGTTATATGTTTATGATATAGCAAAAATGTATGACACCCCAATATCCTATCATATGCACTTATTTTATTTATAGGCGGGTCATAATGTTACACTATAGGGCACTTGATGCTTTATCTAGGAGAGATGTCATATTATGCAAGCTTTATTGAAATAGTTTGTATGTTATCAATGAACATTAAGAAAATCACTAGCTTAACTCGTAGGAGAAACTATTATGTATGCTTCATGATTACACCCTATTTTTGGGCAAGTTGTGCTTCTTTAACTTATGAACAAGTTATTGTATAGATGATTAATCATCTATTGTTACTTGCAAGTGTTTATATAGGTCACTTACCTCACCCTGTAGGTGGAATTTTATGTGTATCACAAGTCTCAAGTGTTGGTTAGATAGGGACTACTATATATATGATGGACCTCCTATAGTGGCTTGTAGGGATTTACGTTCATTGCATATTTCTTGATCTTTCTTATAATATGTTATTTGCGCTCATATATTTATAGAGAACCCATCATATTTGCAACATATTTTCTAGCATTACTTGTAGGAGAATCTGTGTGCTCATTTTTAAGTTGATGTTGACCGTTGGTTGAGCTACACTCATCTCCAGTCTCTTTATGCATGTGGGTTTGTGAGTTGCTATATTCATTGCACATTAGGTTTTTAATGTTCATTGGATACCGATATATTTGCTGCATCTTAGATTTATTACAAGCAGAAGGACTACACTTCATCTTGAGCTTGATGTATCTTTAGTATATTAATGTATTCATTAAAAATCCCCCCTTTGTGGTGTCTACGAGTCACTTTCTCTTACATACAACTGGGTTGGTTGAATGCTTAAATTTCATTATTCATCATTTGTGTACACTGAGTTTGTCCAACACGAGTCATTACTTGTACACTTATATTTGATTATTTTTTGTTTTTTTACAAGCTACAAATTTATTTTAATTAAAGGTTTAGTTCCCTATGGTTTTATTATAAATTTTAGTCTCCTGTGATTTTATTCAAGTTATGTTCTCTATGGTTTTACTTAGGTTAGGTCCCCTGCTTACTAAAAATTTTGGTAGCCTCCCAACATCTCTCTTGTTTAGGAAACTTTAAGGGAGCTAAACCATCCCACCAAGCTACAAAGAGAGTATATGGTTCGTGTCGGGTGACACCACTACCGTATTTTTCAATCCCACCATGCTACAAAGAGCGTGTATGGGTTTTCAAGGTACATGTGCAAAGAAGTTATCATTTTTTTCTCACAGGCATAGAAGCACATGCATGGGTATTAAGGATTGGGGTCACAACGACGATGATGATCATGCACAAAATTTTATTTTTCTTTATTTTCTTTTTCTCTTTTCCTTTTTTTGAAAATTTCTATCTTTTCTTTTTTAAATATTCTTCTTTCTTCTTTTAATAATAATAATAATAATAATAATAATAATAATAATAATAATAATAATAATAATAATAATAATAATAATAATAATAATAATAATAATAATAATAATAATAATAATAATAATAATAATAATAATAATAATAATAATAATAATAATAATAATAATAATAATAATAATAATAATAATAATAATAATAATAATAATAATAATAATAATAATAATAATAATAATAATAATAATAATAATAATAATAATAATAATAATAATAATAATAATAATAATAATAATAATAATAATAATAATAATAATAATAATAATAATAATAATAATAATAATAATAATAATAATAATAATAATAATAATAATAATAATAATAATAATAATAATAATAATAATAATAATAATAATAATAATAATAATAATAATAATAATAATAATAATAATAATAATAATAATAATAATAATAATAATAATAATAATAATAATAATAATAATAATAAATATATATATATATTCTATTATTTGATGAATATGACTCAATTTTAAATAATCTCATTATTTTTAAAATAAATTTAATTTATTTAATTTAATAAGTGAAGTGTATACTACACTTGCCAAAACAAAGGTAAGTAAACTCATATTCATTGTTCACCAAATACAACATCAGCAGAAGTCTACATAATACATAATAAAAACATATCATAAACTAATGTCTCGTATGTCCTCTTTGGGGCAAAACATCACTGCCTGGTGTGTAATGCTATGGTGGATGTACAAGCCTGTCATGTAACACATGATGTTCCGCCACAAAGACGCCTTGCTACTCTGCCCCAATTGTGCCTACTGGAGTACAGTTTGGAACATACTCATGTGGGTACCAGGGTGGTGTATTGCTGAGTCAACTAAGTAAAGAAAGCCTGAGAAGGTCCCAAATCTTCATATGATGATGGTCCTACATCTATAGATTGGGGATTAACTGTCACTGAATTGAAGGTGCCATACATGTTATCATGAATATGAACCTCTCTACACAAATCCACAATCATCTCAACAATTCTCTTAACAATACATTCGGCATTGTTGTAGTCATGTGAACCAACTATAGCTAATACAACTCTCTGTCTCTTGGAAGAAATTATGTTGAGGTAAGGAAAAGAAAATTAAAATAGTATAAGATTAAAATTTTTGAAAAATGAAAACTATAACACACTGATACTAATTACTATATATCGCCCTGAAGGTGCTCTGGGTAGTATGTTGTCGGTGGTGTTGTAGGTTGCTTCAACATGTATAATGTTGCCCAAGACTTGAACCATTGTAAGTAAACCTGAATGAAGTTCTCACTATCAGGTCCAGCAATAATTCCTTCAATAATGTATACTCGTCTATCCTCCCACATTATGATGTAAAGTAGGTGGTACACCATCCAGTTCATATTAACTTTGCCACGCCTATATACTCGTACAAATTTGGGCTCCATAGGTTGAACCTTCATAGTAGGAATAAGCCAAAACTATCGAACAATTCTATCTAGGACGTGCCACTCCACTCGAGTCAAACAAACAAGAGGCAAATGAGCTAACCATAATGCTTCTCCTGATAAGCATATATCAACAACTTGAGAGAAAACTTCTTTGGTGCATGGCTCCCAAGTCACATGCCAAATCAATTTTTTTTTTTATGATGGTTAATTGACATTATTATAATTTAAGAAATATAACTTCTATATTAGTAATAATAATACAAACCTGACTATCTAATAGGCCATCAAACTTATCTCTATAATTGTTGAGGCTATCTGTTGGGAGCTACCTTATAAATTCATTATTCCACCTATAAAAATAAATATAAATTAATCATGTTATGTTGAGAAATTAAAATATATACATAATGGATAATTTTTTAGCAGTTACCTGTAGCCAACAGAAAGTCCATCCAAACTGACATGATGTGGGACATGAAGTGCAGGTCGTCTAACATTAAGTCGCTCCCAACACCAAATCTGAAGCAAGTGAATGTAGCCTGCAATATTTTTCTTCTTAGGCTTGGTCGCCACCGCAAGTTTCTGGTACAAGTGGGCTAGTACTGCTTCCCCTAAAGAGTATGTGTTGAATAAACCCAAGTCCTCCAACAAAGGTAGGAATCTCAAATGAATCTCACAATCTGAGGTGTTCAGGGGTAGATAAGTTCCCATCAAAAAGAGAATGTACGCACAAACATACCGCCAAAAATCTAGCTCGTTCAAGTCCAAATAGGAATCCCTATATAAGCTCCAACATAGCCATCTGAAAGGTAACCAAGTTTGAGCCTGTGCTTGTCCCATCTTGAACTTTAAAGATACTAGCGGGTTGAGTGGATCATGATAAATGATATCTCGCTCAGGGTGCTGCCCTAATAGATCATCACAATAATTCAGCCAACTAGCCCATTGTCTATCGGGCCGTACAACACTATTCCCAACCAATTCTTACCCATCAATCTGAAGGCCCATTATCAGAGCAACATCTTGCAAAGTAATACTCATCTCACCTACAGGTAAGTGTAATGAATTTGTCTGTGGAGACCAGAGCTCAACCAAAGCTATTAGAAGATTGTGATCCGTCCATATGTATTGCATGTGACTAATACAATCCAATCTTAAGACTTAAGGGCCTTCTATAAATCTCAAACAATTTATTGGCCACTCATGAACCATACGAAGATGTGAGGCAACTTTCAAAATTGTCCCGTACATGTCATAAACATTTAAGGGCATTAATAACATTAAATGAAAGATTGATCATCATAATATTTTAAATATTACCATACCTCATTCGGATGAGCCGCTCTGTGTGACCCACATAATGAGACAATGCTGGGATTTAGATACATCGGCACATTTTCCTACTCTTCATCACCCTGCGCTACAACTTTCTAGCTTGACATTTTTGACATGCAGGTTGACTTTTTGCCATAATACTTGTAATTTGGCATTAAAGAACAGTTAGTTCATTTAATAAAATAGGGTAAATTAAACATTAAGAGGGTGGATTATGAAAATGCAAAATAACATCTTCATTAATATAGAATTAATTAAATTACAATTTAAAATTAATAACTATGAAATCATATATATAATTATGAAATCATATCTAATATTTAATAAAAATAATGCTAAGTTCCTTGGGTTTTAAAATTATAAGTCCCTAATATTTAACACAAGTGCACAACCTAATTATAAGTGTGTAAAAAAGATGAATTCCTAAGTGTTTGGGTCAACCCATGATACTACTCATCGCATACCATGATAAAACTTCCATTTATTAAGATATATTCTATTACTTAATAATATTTACATTTATCAAGATACATTCTCTTAACATAGCATGGGTTACATCAATCATTTATTTGTAAAACTTCCAACCTTGTTTAAAGATTATTATGATACATTCTATTACTTAATAATATTTAAAAGTATAGTTATAAAATTTTAACTTAAATTTACTTTATATTACTTCTACTAATCAATTCAAAGATAATAAAAAATTTTAGTATTTTATTACTAATTTTTATAATAAAAAATAAATATTATTAAATATAATAAATATAAATTTTTGCTAAATAAACTTTCAAATATTATAGATAAATATAAAATAATATATAAATATAATTTAAATTAATTTTCTGATAATAGAATAATTTGCATTTTGTCATCATTTTGTGATAGTTTAGGATAAAAACAATATAATGAATTATCAAAATTATATTAAGGTAAATTTCGCATGCCCTAAAAAGTACATCACAAACATAAAGGAAAAATATAAAGTACATTACAAATATTTTTTCCACAACACCAAACATAAAAGAAACAATAAGTTAATATTACATAACTTGCACACCAGCACACACAACTCATTCTTACATAACTTGAACGTAAAGGAACTACATCACAATGTTTTAGATCAACAATTTTATGAATGCTTCGCACGACGTGTTGGACAGGTTGTTCTATTATGCCCAACTATATGACAATAAATGCATACTCTATTACTTTGAGCTCTTGGTTCATCCATTGTGTTTCGGTATCGATTAATCTTGGGCCTACCAGACCTTCTTCTAAAGTTTGGAGGGCTCAAGGGATACAAACCAGTAGCAGGATCATGAGTGGGTTAGTATTCCTTATCTGGTATTATGTGAAATTCTTCTAAGTATGTCATCTTAAAGTTATTCATTATGTAATACTCTGAAATATAATCCTGATGACTTATCCTAACTGATGCAGTTGAACTTATTACATGGGCACATGGCATGTGATAAATAACAGGTCTCCACAACTACATTAACTATTACCACCTGGTGTAAAGTCGACATGGTATTATCTTGCGGACATATCAAAAACTTGAAACTCATGCATATAAGTACGTGTAGGCTCCGATATTATTCTTGCATCATTTGCAAGCTTTTGTAATTTAGCTTGGACTCGTGGGGAAAATTGTTATTATGCTGATGTTCTTTAGTACTAGCAAGCTCGAGTTGACAAAAAAACATTCGTACAACATTATAATATATGGCAATAATAAGAGCTTGCACCGGTAATCCACGAGCTCTATTTTATATGCCATTAAAGGCTTCTAATGTGTTTGATGTCATTACTCCATAACAGAATCCACCATCAAATATCAAGGTCCACTTCAAAACATCCCTTTTAACTAACCATTGATGAAGTTCAAACTTTACTCTTATTATATCTAACCTGCTTTAATTGAATAATTTTGAATCATCGGTATTATCAGCTATGTATATTTTTTGGTATAGAAACTCCATATCATATACTCCCATTTGGCGAATAACTTTCCTAAAGTTTTCAAGTAAGTGTCTAAGACATTGACGGTGTGCTTCCCAAGGAAATATGTCCTTACATCTAAGCACCAACCCAGCATGCCGATCAGATATGATACAAAGATTAGTTCTACTTGCAACATAAGGGAGTAAATCATATCTAAGAAACCATATCCAAGAATCATTGCACTCTAACTCCATAATTCCAAAAGCTAATGGAAAAAGCACGTTATTTGCATCAAGCCCAATAGCTATGAGTAATGTTCCCATATACTTACCCAAAAGAAAAGTCCCATCTAGGGTGAGGATGGGCCGACAAAACCTCCAACCAGTGATAGACGGCCCAAAACCCCAAAATAACCTTTAAAATTTATTTGAACGTGAGGATTGGATTTTGTACATAGTTTCGGGCATAGCTTGAACAATAACTTCGATGAACAAATTTAGTAATCGGTAAGACTCTTCCCAACTGTTAAACACTACTTTAATAGCCTTCCGACGTGTCATAACCCAACCCGACTAGAACGGATCCGATCATGTTGAGTTGCGACGACAGACCCCAGAAACTAGTTTTGGAATTGCTTTTCAGACTTTCTTCCAATATGCATTAAAATATAGAACTACAAAGCTACTAGAAAATTTCAAATACAAAAAAAAACTCATCCATAAAGTATTTCTTTCCATTCATCAAAAAAATATATACACTACAATACATGGCTTCAGACTGAAGGTACAAAATATAAAAATAACTAGCCATGACTGTACAAAAATCAAAATAACAAAAATACCTATAACTTTAAATCAAATTCTATTCGGCGAGCCCACAACTTCCTTCCCTTTCCTAGATCCTAAAAATAACAAATAAAATCACAGTGAGCTAACAACTAAACAATATCACGCTAGCCGATCTAAATTTCCAGACACTCTCATTTCAAAATGCCATACAAAATATTTAAAAGAATTTACTATTGATCAATTAATTACTGAACTAAAAATCAAAAAATAGAGATACATTACAATTCATTCACTGATTCAAATAACTGTGCAGAATTTAAATTTTCATTAGAAAGCCAGAAAAACAATCATAATTTGGATAATTGCCCAGAATCAGACAATCAGACATAATTCAGATATTCGTAAAGAATAGATAATCATACGGAATCAAATAACTGATATAGAAAGATTGAATAAAAATTTGTATTATAGAATTGTATAAATCACATTTAAGATTAGTTTTCAAATCACATTTCCCTGACCCAGACAGAATCTTAAAGGTTTTCGACCCCTTATGCCTCCCTTCCCTGACACAGATAGAATCTCAAAGGATTATGGCTCCTTATGCTTCATTTTTTTCTTGTAGCACCAGAAATTATCAAATATATAATATTATTAGAATCAGATTTCATTTCCCAGACCCAGTAGAATCTCAAAGGATTATGGCCCCTTATGCCTCCCTTTATTCCCTGACACAGATATAATCTCAAAGGATTTTGGCCCCTTATAATTATAGCAGATTTCATTCAATCACATATGAATATACCTCATCACATCATATAATTTACAAAGTAGTTAAGCTTGCATCAAAATCATCAGATTGTATAACAGTGGACAACAAAAATCTCAACGAGGCAAAAATGCACTGTTTTAAAAAAATACCAAATTATTGGAAATTGTGTAAAATAACATTTCAAAACTTTTATTGTACTGAAGCATCTTTTTTTAATATATAGATAATTTTTTATTTGATAAAAACCCCACATATTTCAAAAAACTTGGTGAAAAATTTCCAGAAAATATTCAAAACGTACAAATTCATAATCTTTATAACATACCAAAAGTTAAACGGTAAAAGTTTTAAGGGTGCCAAGTTATTCCCGTTTTTCGCTAACGGACACAAAACTTTAAGCAAAATATTCATCAAAACTCACATTTCTGAAAATTGAGACAGGCAGAATGTGCCTTTCCTGGAGTCGATCAACTATCTCAACTGAGCTGACGGACGAAAACAAACCGAAGTCTCCCAAAATACGGATTCTTACTCTTTCTCCTTCCCTTTCTCTCTCCTCTTTCTCTCTCTTCAAACCATATTAAACAATCCATTAAATAGAGAAGAGATATTTATGATCATACGGATGATTTTTTTTGCTCATCCTAGGATGATCAGCTCTGTTCGTGTTTAAATAAAATTTGTACTTATGATAATTGTTTTTCATCCTGGGACGATCGGCTCTATACGCAAATCGTATGGATGATATTTTTTTTTGTCCCAGGGTGATCGACTCTATTCTGAGCTCATTTAAATCATCCAGACAATTTGTACAGTCGAATGTTAAAGAAATTCAAAAATAACTTCAAACTTAATGGTTTCTTAATCTACCCACCTTAAGAAACATGTCGTCCTTAATATTCCCAAAGTAGACCGAGTCAAAACAGACCAAGATATAACTATCTCATATCAGATTCTTTTTCCCAAGTAGCCTCTCTGGCTGTTCTAAACTTCCTATACAACCATAAGGATCTGTTTACTTCTCAGCTTTCTCATATCATAAGCTAAAATCTTTTCAGACTCTTCTCTGTACTGTAAATTTGCCAGAACCTCAACATCATCAGCAGATAATCTCTTTTCAGAATCATATATCCACATCCTCAAAGATGATATGTGAAACACATTGTGTACATCAGACATCTAATAAGATAATAATACGTAAGCAGAATTACTAATCCTTTCAATGATTTCAAAAGATCCGACATACCTTAAACTGAGCTTACTTACTCTTCCAAATCTACAAACACCTTTCATAGGATTGAGCTTGACATATACAAAATTACCAACATGAAATTCAACCTTTTTATGCTTCTGATTGTAATACTTCCTCTATCGATCTTGTGTAGATTTTAATATTTTTTTAATCAGATTGATTTTCGTTACAGTATCATACATAAATGCTTAACCCATCACTTGTCTATCTCCCACCTCTGTCAAAGTCAAAGGAGTTCAAAACTTTCTTCTATACAGAGCTTTGTAAGGAGCCATACCTATGCTAGATTGATAACTATTATTATAGGCAAACTCTATTAAAGGAATATGATCTTCCCAACTATCTCTAAAATCTAAAACACATATTCTTAGAAGATTTTCCAGTACCTGAATAGTCCTTTCAGGCTGTCCATCAGTCTGCGGATGAAAAGTCGTACTAAAATGCAACTTTATACCCCATCCTTGCTAGTAAGGCAAGGAGAAAAGGTGCTAGGAAACTTAGGGGCCTTGGTCCCATTAAATTGATCCCAAGAAATAGAAAACTATAAAGAGATATAAAGGGAAGGGTGGTGAACCTTTTCCCCTTAGACCATTAAATGTCATCCATTGGCTTTTTGGTATTATAGGGGAGCAAAAAAAAGCAAAGCTTCCCTATATGCAAGGGAGTTCATAAGGGATTATGGTTTGTTCTTTCTCGGGTTGATAGAGACTAAATTGTCAGTGGTTGATATAAAGCTAATTAATGTGATGATTGGTGAAGGTTGGGATTTCTTTCATGTCCCCTTTGAATGCCTATCGGGAGGAATATTGTTGTTAAGGAAGCAAGGAATAGCTTCATTCAAAAACGGTGGAAGCATAAACTCAGTTTGTGGTAGGTGTTCTTGAAGTATCCAACAAAGGTACTCTAAAAATAGCAAAGACTTATGGGAGCAAAGATGTCTACAGGAAAAGAATTCTATGGGATGGTTTGGAACGTCACATGATCAAAAAATTTCCTATCATCATAAAAGGTGATTTCAACTATTTGTTGTCTAAGGAGGAAAAAAAGGAGGGAGAAAATTTCTATTTGGATTGGGACCGAAGGAGATGAAGTCTTTCATCTCTTGTAATGATTTTCATGAGGTAACTAGCATTGGAACCTAAGTATACATGGTACAACAACAAGAAAGGGGCTGAAAAAATCATGGAAAAACTGGATAGGAGACTCATTAATTCTGCTGCATTTAACTCTTCTCATAGATTAATGGTGAGGCATTTGGTAAGGATTTCTTCGGACCATAATCCATTCTTACTGAATTTGTTAAAATTCAGCTCTCCAATAAAAAAGGTCATTAGATTCGAAGAGGTGTGGACTTCAATTCTTGCTTCTGTGGAAATTGTGAGAGAGTCCTGGAAGAGAAAAGCTCATGGAGATCCAACTCAAGCTTTAAACTAGAAGATGAAAAGGACCTTAAGGGTTATGCACTATTGAAGCAAGGCAAAGTTCAAAGCATTAAAATTTTCAAAACAAGAGCTAAAAGCAGAAATTCTGAGTTTAAAGAAGAAGGAAGCTGAGGAAAGGAAGTTTTCAGAGGAAGAAGAATGGATCCTGAAAGCTAAAATAGAGGAGCTTAATTTTGTTTTAGCTCGGGTCAACACTTGGTGGAGGCAACGTTCCAAAGTCAAGTCGCTGGCGGATGGGGACTCGAACTCAAGGTTCTTCCAAGCATATGCTATTGCTAGGATTAATATAAACTACATCCATAATATCAAGACGAACAGGGCTTAATCGTAGATGATCAAAAAGATGTGGAGGATGTGTTGTTTCGGTACTATAGCAACAAATGAGGAGACAGGGAATGTGTATTGGAGGGATGGTCGATGCCATTTAAAACCTTGGGAGAAGATGATAAAGTGTTGCTGAATAGAGGATTTTAGATTGAAGAGCTAGAGAAGGTTATAAAGGAGCTTGGTGGGAACATAGTACCGGGTCAAGACAGTATGTCTTACTTCTTTTTTAAATTCTATTGGCATATCATTAAGATTGATTTATGGAAAGCCATG
>NW_021318673.1:1010147-1097494 GCF_001605985.2 Dendrobium catenatum
TCTTACTTGCATTTCTGACTTTTCATTCAACCCTGTCCATGGTCCCTAAGCAAATCTTGTATGAAGTTGAGAAGGCATGCAGAAAATTCAATTGGAGCAAAGGAGATGGAAGTGCTGGTCTTCACTATGCTAACTAGGACTTATTATGCAAACCAAAGAGTTGGGGTGGTCTTGGTATCAATTCTTTCTCTAAGAAAGTAGGGCCTTTAAGAGCCAAGTTAGCTTGGAGGTATTGTCAAGAAAAAGAGTCCCTTATCCCCAAGGTTTTATTCCCAAAATATGGCCCAATTCCGTATGAAGTTTCAGCAAGGAAAAGTGGCTTGATATCATGGAGGTTAATCTGTAATGGAGGAAAGTTTTTGAAGCTAATAGTTAGAAGGAGTGTTGGTAACGACGGTACAGTCATTGTGTCAAAAGATACTTGGAATCTTGATAAAAATTTGCTGGATTGGCCTACCTTTGTCAATCCTCTGGTGGAAGATGATCTATTGGTGGATAGGTTCATAAGCAATGAAGGATGGAATATATATGAGCTGCAGAAATTCTTCGAGAAGGATTTATTGGAACTAATCACATCAATTTAGATACATGATAAGGGAGAAAACCGTATGGATCTGATTCATAAGTTCTCTGAAAAATCCTTAACAGCTTTAGCAACTGAGGCTGTTTAACCCGTCAATTCAGAGAAAATACAATGGTAATGGTTTGAGAAGTCTAAATCCTAGAGTAAATCTGTTCTGGTGGAGGTTGTTCAACAAAGCTATTCCAACAAACCATTTTTTGTGTTATAGAAGGCTACAAGGTATTGACTTATGTCCTAGAGGATGTGAGATGGTGGAAGATTTCGATCACATTGTTCATGGATGCAATAAATTACTTGAGGTGATTGAAGTATTAAACAAGTGGGGGTTAGGAATTCCTACTTTCTATTCTCTGAAAGTATGTTTTAAATGGATTATTTCACAAAGCTCTTAGATGATAAGCCTATACAGCAATACTATGTACCAATCCTGGAAAGCTAGAAATTTGTTTATTCATGTGAAAAAGGTTATTAGTCCAGTGATGATAGCTTCAAATACGGTTTGCTATACCGCTTGCTTAAGATATTCCAGTTGTACATTCTCAGGCAATGAGGTTGCTAATCAACCATCTAGGTTGCTTAATGCTTCGCATCCTCCTCCTTCTGATTGGATCAAAGTCAACATCGATGTTGTTGTACATAACTCCTATAAAGTCAAAATTGGAGGAGTATTTAGAGATCATCATGGGAGGTTCTTGCTAGCTTTCGATAAAGATCTTATTCAATGGGATCTGGGTACAATGGAACTTTAGTCCATCCTTTCGTTGAAGCTTGTGATTAGAGAATGGATAATGAATTATAAAGGATTAGTCATTGAAGGGGACAATAAGAACATTATCAACTTCATTAACGGATGGTGGAGAAAGGAGGTAATGATTCCATAGATCTATCTTTTATTAAAAACATCAATTTGGTTGTATTTAATTTTGTTGATAGAGGGAGGAATAAGTTAGTTTATCTCTATGGTAACTATGTTCGGTTTAGTTCTTTTATTTGGGAAGATGTTGTTACTAGCAAAATCCCTCCTTCCTTCATTAGTATGTTAGAGATGGAGCCGGATGACAGTAGATTGTAATGTCCTTTTCTGATTTTCCTTAATAAAACATTTACTCTGCTTTCTTAAAAATAAAATAACAAAGTAATAGCATCAAAATCTAGAGTAATGTGACACTTCTCTCAATATCTTTTTCAAACCTAACTATAAAATGCCACAATGTTTTTTGGAAAAGGAAAAAAATTGGATACAAACACTAGAACCCAAGCACATAGAGGACACTTGAAACACCCTAACAAGCTCAACCAATATAATTTAGGTCCCATACAGTAATGAAACTTGATTTATAAACACAATCAGATTCAACACAGAGCTAAAAATTTTTTATATTTGTAAGTAAGATTTTCCTATTTTGTAAAATAAATTACCCATTTTATAAAAAATCTAAGTATTTAAAATAAAATACACTAATAAACTATTACTTATCGTATGCCTTAAACTAAATTCTCACTCTAAATACTATCAAAATTTTGTTTGTTCTTTTTTTTTTAATTAAGTTATGTCATGTGAAAGATGTAAGCATGTTCTAACTTTTCAGCACTCATCATTAGCTTTTGTTACGGATTTGTTTTCATGGTTTATGATTTTGATGATTGCAAATACTCATATTTCTTTACGACTGCCTTATCTACTGACAATAGAGGTCCACAAGATCAGACTGCAATTTGGAACCAGCTCAAGATTGGGTAGGCTAGGTCTGAGTCTGTTTGTACCCTTTTTCCTTTCTTGAGTATATTGTAATTAGTGTGGCTCCTGATGCTATGTAACTATGCACACACACACGTTGGAAGATTTTTTGACTATTCCCTAGAGTTTACTATTTTTAGTAACATCATCCGGGACGATATTTATATGGGCCTGGATGATCGGTTCAAAATCAAAAACCCTAATTAGGGCATCCTCATTAAGGCAGCCGTCATTAAGCCGATCGGCCTGGAAGATACTTTTATCGGCCATGATAATAGGCTCAATTAAGAAAGAATCAACAACCATGATCAATTTAGGTATTCTTTATTTTAGGACATCAGCCAGGACGATATCCACATAGTCTCGAATTATCTAACTCAATTATGCCTAAATCAAATCTGGTATCTATGGAAAGCATTAAATGCCGATTGATTAAATCACATCGACCATTCTAATCGTAGGATCAGCCAGGACGATGGCTTGGATGACTGACATCGGCCAGCTTCATTTCAGGGTGATGATCAGGATGATTGTACTCAATTTTAAACTAATCAGCCAGGATGATATTGCATCAGCCTGGATGATGTAACCAATTTTCTTCTAATTGTCCCAAATTGTCTTGATTGATTGAGCTTATTTTGTGCTGATCGACCAGGATATTATTCCTATCGGCCTGGATGATAAAGTAGATAAGTTGCATTAATGAGCTCATTTTATAGATCTTCTATTTAAGCTTTGACAAGACACTTAGTAAGTGTCTTTGGAAGCCATTTTAGCTTCATTCTTTTGGGGAAAACTTAAAGAGAGAGATTGAAAGGGAGTGAGAAAAAGGTGGAGTTTGAGAGAGGGAGAAGATCCTTGGAGGGGGGACTCAAGGGAGAGTGGAGAGGGTTCCACACGGTTGCTTCGGCGAGCTCGCACCTTAGTACTAACGGATTCAAGGCTTGTCTTGAGGGAAGTTCAATAAAGAAGAAGATCTCTTTGGTGTCAAAGGACCTGGCTACTCCGCCGCACTAAGGAAGGTGTAAGTGATTTTGTAAAGGCTTCTCCTCCTAGCTGTGGGGGCTAAAGGAGAGACACTGAGTTTCGTGCAATACTCAGAGGGTGCCTCCGAGGAGTGGACGTATGTCATGGTTTGATCGAACCACCCTTTATTGATTCCGTATTTAATTTCATACTTTTGTTTTTCTTTGTGGTGAAACTTGGTTTTGGTTTTAATATTGTGTTTTATTTAAAATAACAATTTACCTCTCTCTTAATTATCCTTGGGCCAATTCATAAGGGGCTTAATATCCTTAACGAATTATCAAGTGGTATCAGTGCGAGATTCATAAAATCGAGTTTTTGAAAACTTTTTAATTTTGATCCATGGCTAATTTTTCTAATCGTAATTTTGCGGAAGGTTATTCAATCACTAGACCACCTTTATTTAAAAATATTACTTTTGATTTTTGAAAAATTCGTATGTCTACTTTCTTGTAATCAATTAATTTTCGTATGTGGCATATGATTTTAATTTGTTATTCATTACCGTCATGTGTTTTAGATGGACTTAAAACTAATATTCCTTTTAATCAATGGAATACTGAATAACAAATCAATGCTCAATTGAATGCAAAATCTTTTAATTACTTTTTATGTGCTTTAAATTCTGAAGATTTTATGTTAGTATCCAGGTGAACTACTAGTAAGGAAATTTGAGATAAACTACACACCATATTTGAAGGCACTATTGAAATCAAGCAATCCAAGTTAAATATGTTAATGCATGATTATGTAATGTTTCCTTGAAACCTTATAAGATGATCTTAGACATGTAAACTAGGTTTATTCAAATTGTGACATCATTGGATGCTTTAGGAAAATAATTTTCAAACTTTGAAAAAATTAATAAAATTCTTCATTGTCTACTGGATAAGTTCGATGCTAAAATTGTTGCTATTTATGAATCAAAAAATTTGAATGAATATTCTATTGATAATTTGATTGGCTCACTCATTGCCAACGAGCAAAGTTTAGGTCAAAGACTTTTGGTTGCAGGAGAAATGATAGTGCGAAAAGCAGATGATACAAAAAAAGGTAGCTTAGTTGGTGACGAAAGCAATGACTTGTCAAGCAAATTAAAAAGCTCACCAAACTATAAGCATCAACAAAAGTGGAATAAAGGAAAAAATGGTAAGAATGTTAATATTTCTTCTGCCGTTATTTGCTTTGGAGTTAGAAAGCCTGGACATGAAAAATCAGTGCCATAATTTGAGAATTCTTCCTCCAAGAGGAAAGGGTAAAGCAAAGCAAATCATAAACTGGGGAAACAATAAAAAGAAAAAAATTTCTTTGGTAGACCTTACTTCTGAATCATCTGATCAGGAGCAAGATGATGTTTAAATTATTTTATTTTTTTCATGTTTGCATATTTATATGTGTTTTTTTTTCTTTTTGTTATTCTTTTTCTTTCTTTCTTTTATTTTTTGTTAAATTTTTTAATTTTGTTTTTCCTTTTTTTAGTGTTTTTCTCTGATCAACACACACATTCGCTTTTCTACAAATGAAAAATCAACTTCCTATTTTTCCTTGATTTCTTCGGTATGTTGTGGTTGATTTTTCTAAAAATAGTCAAAGGAAGGGAACTCATGATTTTGACTCTCTATCTCTCTTCTTAAAAAGGTTATTTTACTTTAGATTCAAAATCTTCATCATATTTTAAATTAGATTTTGAAACTGATTTTTTTAAGCTCCCTACACTTTATTTATTACATAAAAAACTTTTGCAAGTTGTTGAATCTACCTTATAATTTTGTTAATCAGGAAATTCATTTTGTCAATAGGATGGGTTTACTTTTGTCTTTAAGATTTAAGAAAGGTAGCAAATTCAAAAAATCATCCAATGATGCCAAAAATAAAAAGATGCGCAAAGATGTGAAATTGAAAAAAAAGGGAATACACAAAGTGTATTAAAAATCAAAAGATGCGCATTGCGCCAACCAATTGTCAAGAGGCATAAAATGAGCCCACAAAATTCTATGGAAGCACTTTTGAAAAATGAATGTTTCTTTCTCTAATTTATTCCTTGATTAAGATATTAAATTAAAAAGTTTTTGAGCCATTAAAATAACTTGAGCTTGGATTAACAATTTATGAATTTCTTACTTTTTCTATATTATGCGGTGTCAATCCATTCCTTACTAAGTTCTTGAATAAAATCAACAGGTAACTTTCTCATTTTAAGAATATTTGTTTTGTTCACTATATAAGGGATAGTTTTTTTGTCTTTTAATCATTTTTTTTTCTGCCCCTTCTCTTTTTGATAATGTAAAAGGGGGAGAACGTTCTGTTGAATTTGTATCCTTTTTCTTTTAAAAAATAAAAAACAACAAAAAATTTTTTTTTATCTATTTTTAAAGTTTTATCCTAGTGAGGGGGAAATTAGGAGAAAATTTGCATATTTAAATAGTAAAGTTTGCCATCATAAAAAAGGGGGAGATTATTGCGGATATGTTTTCATGGTTTATGATTTTGATGAAAGCAAAACTCTTATTTCTCTACGACTACCATATCTACTGACATTTCAGGTCCACAAGATTAGATTGCAATTTGGAACCAGCTCAAAATTTGGTAGATTAGGTATGAGTCTATTTGTACCCTTTTTCCTTTCTTCAGTCTATTGTAATTGGTGTGGCTCCAGATGTTATTTAACTTTACACACACACACACACCATGGAAGATTTTTTGACTATTCTCTAGAGTTTATTATTTTTGGTAACATCGTCCGAGATGATATTTATATCGGCCTAGACGACCAGTTCAAAAGCAGAAACCCTAATTAGGGCATCCTCATTAAGGTAGACATCTTTAAGCCGATCAGCCTGGACGATACTTATATCTGCCAGGATGATTGGCTCAATTAAGAAAGAATCAGCCGTCATGACCAATTTAGGTATTCTTTATTTTAGGACATCGGCCAGGATGATATCCACATCGTCCTGGACGATTAACTCAATTATGCCTAAATTAATCTGGTATCTATGGAAAGCATTAAAGAATGATTGATTCGATCACATCGGTCAGGCCAATCACATGATCGGTCGGGATGATGGCTTGGACGATTGACATCGACTAGCTTTATTTCAGGGCGATGATTAGGATGATTGTACTAAGTTTTAAACTAATCGGTTAGGACGATATTTCATCGGCCTATACGATGTAACCAATTTTCTTGTGATAGTCCCAAATCGTCCTGGCTAATTGTGCTTATTTTGTGATGATCGGCTAGGAGGATATTCCTATCAGCCTGGATGATAAAGTCAGTAAGTTGCATTAATGAGCTCATTTTTTAGATCTTCTATTTAAGCTTTGACAAGACACGTAATAAGTTTCTTTGGCATCCATTATAACTTTATTCTTTTGGGGGAAACTTGAAGAGAGAGCTTGAAAGGGAGTAAGGAAAGGGTGGAGTTTGAGAGAGTGAGAAGATCCTTGGAGGGGGGACTCAAGGGAGTGTGGAGGGTGTTCCACAAGGTTTCTCCGGCAAGCTCGTACCTTAGTACCATCAGATTCAAGGCTTGTCTTGAGGGAAGTTCATCAAAGAAGAAGATCTCTTTGGTGTCAAAGGACTCAGCTACTCCGCTGCAGCGGGGAAGGTGGAAGTGATTTTGTAAGGGCTTCTCCACCTAGCTGTGGGGGCTAAAGGAGAGACACTGAGTTTAGTTCAATACTCTGAGGGTGCCTCCAAGGAGTGGACGTTGGTCAAGGTTTGACCGAACCACTAGAAATCTATTGTGTTCTTTCCTTTATTACTTCCGCATTTAATTTCCTCACTATGGTTTTTCTTTGTGGTGAATCTTGGTTTTGGTTTTAAGATTGTGTTTGATTTAAAATAGCAATTCACCTCTCTCTTAATTAGCCTTGGGGCTATTCATAAGGGGCCTAACATCCTTAATGAACTATCAGCTTTATGTTTAAATGTTATCAAATATAGAGCAAAATATGATTATTGATAGCTTTTAAAAAAATTTTATTGATAGGAATGTAATTAATTTATAACTTCATATCAAACTAATGTTTAAGAAAAAAAATCTGCATATGGGAAATATAAGAACAAGCCCATGCAATACACATTTGTTTCCTTCTTTATAGGCCAAAACCCTGATTATTGAGAATCCTAACCCAAGAATTATGGTTTTAATGTTAAAAAACATTATTGGATTCTTCATTATTCTATTTGAATCTATTGCATATAATTTTTTTTCCTACTCACTAACATTTCAAGATCACAGCTCACTAGCAACCTCGGTCAGCTCAAAACTGGATAGACTAAGAATAAAGTCCATATTTTTTAGTATTTTTATACTTTTTACCTTTCTTGAGTCAAATAATTATTATGGTGGATCCTAAAGCTAAGTAACCTTGCACACAAACACTCAAATGAGTGAGTTGGTGAGTTAAAAAAGTTCTTTTTTTAAACTAATCAAGGATTACGATTTGTAGAATACTAGATGATCCATTTCATACATGTTGATTCATTATAATCATGAAAATAGTCAAAAATTATAATTTATGTATTTTTTTATAATTTAATTTTTTTTTCTAATAGTACAGTAATGATATGTATGATAATGTTTCATATATGGAATTGAGTGAATAAAAAAAATTAAATTATTAAATTTACCCAATTCTTAGGACTTTAATTATGGTTAAGTTATTCACTCAATTCACACAAAACAATCAGAGATGATCGTATTGCACGAACCCTATTCCTGCATGTTATGATAACTAAATACGGCCTATCATACTAGATGATTAGCTATGTGTTTTTAATAATCATATAAGATGAGATTTTAAATCTATCTACAAGAATAATAAAAACACTTAAACTAATATGAAATTATAATTTTTAACTAATTGTACAGTATGATCTTGGATCATACTGGATGATCAAAGATGCAAAATTAAAATATCAAGATTTCTAAGTTGCTCTTTATTTAAGCTTTCCCATATTCTGATCTGAAATGACTTTTAGCTACTAAGTTTCTTGAGAGAGAGCATAGAAAGGGAGTAAAGGAGTGGTTTTGGAGAGAAGAGAGGGAGAGTTTTTTGTGAGCGAGAGTTGTGAGGGATTCACAAATTTACTCCATGTATGGTTCTTCCTTGTCTTTTTCAAGATTTTTCCTTGATCTATTGGTTTCTCTAAGGAGACATTCTAAAGAACTAGCTCTTTATTCTCCTCCATATAAAGGAGGGAGAAAACGGATTATGTGTTCTCTGCCATCTCCTTGAGGGAGAAAAATTATTCTAGTTTCTTTGCCTTTGCTAGGAGGGTCAAAAAGAGTAAGGTTCTCTTCCATATAAGGTTGATTGAAGAGATTTTATAACGGCTTCTCCACCGTACATTGGGGGTAAAAGGTGACACACTACTTTTAGTGCAGTTCATGGAAAGGAGGGTTTTGGGGAGTGGACTTAGGTAAGGTTAGGTAAAAACACTATAAATTCTAGTGTGTTTATTCGTATTACTTTCTACACTTTAGTTTTTCTTTGATTAACTGTATGGTTGAAAATTTTGATTTTCTTATTATTATGAAATGAACACGCTTCAACATCAACAGGTAAAAAATGGCTATTTATAGATAGTAAAAGAAGTTATAAAAATATTTTCTTTTTTCAAATAAATTTTTAAATTACATATTCAACCCCTCCCCCCCCCCCTCGCTCTTGGTTTGCCTCGGGCTAGTTCTTTGAGCCATAACAACAATAACAAAATTTCTCTTGTTTGATCTCTTCTTCCACTACCTAATCTTCACATAAAATAATGACTTATATTCTAAACTAAATTCTTAATAACCCCATTATGCATAATAATTTACTACCTATAATTATTGACCTCCACTTGGATTACTTCTCCAAATTATCCTAAGCAGAGCTTCAAAGTTCTATTACCATGGCAACTTCTTCTTCCCTACTCTCTTGTTATACTGTTATCTATATCTTCATATTTTTTCTTCTAATAGAGAAGAATTTTCTAGCATCAATGTGAGGGATTACTAGATAAAAACATGAATTGATGTCAAGTCATTGTTGCCGAGCATCTCTTACTAAATGTCTGATAAAAGTTTGTTAGAATTTTTAATAATTTCTTAATACCTTATAGGAAACTATTTTTCATTAATTAATTAAAATAAAACTTAATCATGAAGCAATTAAACTTATTTGATAGAAGTCTTAGCATAAAGCCCATTTAATAGATATCACATGCTTAAATGGGATGCAAAAGAAAAAAAAAACTCAATAAGAACATTAATTAACTATTGAAATTGTGATAGGCATGAGTCCTTCCAAGCTCAATGTTGTCCATCTCCTAGCATTTTATCTCTCCAAGCACCCAAGGAGATGATGTAACATGTGGAACTTCTCCGTCAGGACCAAGCTCACACCGAATACATCCATCATTGGTCTACCAACCCCATTTCTCATGTCAACTCTATTGACAATTCTCTTTTTACAAGAGTCCTAGTAAACATTTGTTGTTCTCTTGGAACTTGAACAATATCATCGACATAGGCCTAGGCATCCCTACCAAGTCCTTCTCATTTAGGTTCAACACCAATAACAATCTCACTTTAACTCATTCTGTCCCTTGCATTAACTATTATGACAAAAAAAACCCATTTTATGACCCAACCCTCTCCTCCACCTTCACTAGTCATGCAACTCCAACTATTATACCCAACTCGATCAATTTGGTTTCTCCATTACGTCCACCAGAATCTATGAGGTAGAATATGGCAATGATTTTTATAGTTACGGATCTGTCATTCAATACACCATGACATTCTCCTTTGGTATTATAAAGAAATTTTTCTATGACTGTGGATATAACTATAGCAGAAATTCTGAACAAGCATATAGGTTATTAGGCCTTGGCTCCGAGGGGTGGGGTGAGGTTGGGCTTTTTAATAATTTCTCAGACAACTCAATTATATGACAAGGTATCCTCATATTATATATCATTATAGTCTAGCACAATTGGATATCTCAAACTAGGTAGCTCTATTACTAGTGTGAAGTATACATCGATGCTAATCAACCTAAACATTCCATCCAACTACTACCTCAACATCATTGCCATTTCTATTGGGGTACAAGGCTCACCCTTTCACGTACCATATTCAGTGGCCCTAGAACCTTGTTGGACTTTATTATAGTGATTAACCACCTACCACCCACTACCTACTTCATCCTCTACAACATTGTTTAACAAGAATTGACTAATTACCTAATGGTGCTACCGCTGTCCAATCTTGCCACATGATATGACCTCACTGGCAACTCGGAGGTGTTGGTTTCATAGATTGTACTGATATATAATGGCTAAGGGATGGTTAACTTAGATGTCACGATGATAATTTACTTGGACAATAATTCTCAAGTGTCTTTAACCGTCACTAAAATAACTATAAAAGTGAGATTGTGATCATTGGTAATATGAAGCAACGTTGCTTCAATGTAGCCTGTGATGTGGGAAACATTAAAATTAGTTTTGGGACTCATGGTTTTAGCTAGTAAGGGATTGATTGAGTTGATTGGGTTAAATGTCATGTATTGATGTAGCTAGAATGAATAGGTTTTGTCATGTTGGTTATAAAAATGGAGTTGTTTAGGATAATAAATGTAGTCAAAAAACAATGTTTAGTTGTATCCAAAATTTATGAAATGATTAAATATCAAATGAAAGAAACATTATATGAATTGATGAAAACCTTTAAGATGTGGTTAATTTCTGTATATTTAAGGAGTAATGATGACATAAATTGTTAGAGGGTAGAATTTTGTTTATCAATGGTAAAATTAATTTTTCTTTATAGCAGAGCTTATACATAAAAAAAATACACACACCCCCACAAAAAAATAAAAATGAATTTGACACTATCTACATACATCATGCATGTGCATGTTCATCCATAATTATTATACAATTATCAAACCTATGTTCATCCTTAAAATAATAGCTCTAATCACCAGCCCAAGCTTTAGTTAGTGGGGCTAAAGGCATTGACATTCAATCCTTTTTCAAAGAGTCTTAATAAAATGTTGCACATCATCTGAAATGATATAATTTTATATGTTCTAAACACATTAAGATTTTATAGTAAAATAAAAGGGCAAATTTAGGGGCATAAGCGGACTAATCCTCTTACTTGAAACATATACATAAAAATAATAAAGATTGCTTGTTGTGATGACTTTTATTCAGTATCAGACTCTTACAAAGTAATATAATCAAATATTTTTCTTCTACTTAACACCTTTGGTTCTCATTTTGGCTATAATTTTCATTTTTATTCTGGTCTGTAAATGGAAGAATTTATGGCTTTTGAGTTTTGCCTACCCCTGGATCATACAACATAACACCTTAAAGGTTTAATACAACTAATCCCGTATACATTAAATATGGGGACATTTAGGCTAATATAGGTATACTTACTTGCAGATCACTTACGCATCATTAGAGCACAAGTTCACTAGTTGATTGCCAAAGCTCCATAACAATAGATCAATGAGAGTTACATAATGATAAATTATGTGATTAACATTTTTGTAATATAAAAGAACTTTTTTCCTAAATAATATGCCCCTCCATGAAAATAATTATGACTCCACAACTATCTGCATGCATCATGCACATGTATGTTCATCCATTATTATTATAAAATTCTTAAAACCTATGTTCATCCTTAAAAAAAGTTATAATCTCCAGCTCAGGCTTCAGTGAGTGGGGCCAAAGGCATCGACATTAAATCCTTTTCCAAAGCGTCTTAATGTAATTTCACACTTCATATGATGTTATATAATTTTGTAGTAAAATAAAAGGGTGAATTAAGGGGGCTTGAGCAGACTAGTTATCTAACTTGAAATATTTTTTAAATTTATTTATATAATATAATTTCAATTATGTAAATCAAATTTTGATTAAAAAATTTAATTTTTGAACACTCTAAAAATTTAGAATTTATAAATTTAAATAACCATTGAATAAATATGGAGATATTTTTGAAAATATTTCATTTGTCTGTCTAATTAAAAATAAAATGACTCTGCCACTTTTTAGGAGAAACTTTATATCACCAAAAAACTCTCTATGATATTGATTTGGAGCAACTTTATGATACTATGGCACTTATTTCATTATGTCGTGGATGTCTTCTCATTAAAGACTAGTAGAACTAGAGAGCTTAGAGTACATGGAGGTTAAACCAAACAAACAAGTGAGTATGTTTTTTTTTTTTTTATAGAATGAAAAAAAGGTGCTAGTGCTTAGTGGCCACAATTGCTTCAATTGAGACAACGAGAAAGGAAATGAAGGATTTGGAGTTGGTATGAGATGAAGCAGCATTTGAGGGCTCATTTTCTTCCTACTAATTTTGAGCAATTAATTTATCTGAAATATCACCATTATGGGAAAGGGGCTCATTTTGCAAGTCAATATATAGAATAATTCTATAGGATGGTCCATGGAACAATCTCAATCTATCCCATCTTTAAATCATTGCAAGACATATTGAGCGCCTAAAAAACATCACATACAACAAATTGGAGTGTGGTCATTATCTCAGGTTATTATTGATATGAAGTAGTGAAAGTGCTCTGATGGCACTAGAAAGTTTTTTAGGGATGTTAGGCCCTATGAACTGGCCCAAGTCTAATTAAGAGAAAGAGGTGAATCTATATTTAAAATAAATCATTCGATAAAAAACACAAACCAAGATTCACCACAATGAAAACCAAAGTGCGGAAATTTAATGCGGAAGTAATAAAGGAATGAACACACCAGATTTATAGTGGTTTGGTTAAACCTTAACCTACATCCACTCCTTGGAGGCACCCCCCAAGTATTGCACTAAACTAAGTGTCTCTCCTTTAGCCCCCATAGCTAGGCATAGATGCCCTTACAAAATCACTTCCACCTTCCCCGGTGTGGCGGAGTAGTCGGGTCCTTTGACGCCAAAGAAATCTTCTTCTTTAGTGAACTTCCCTCAAGACAAGCCTTGAGTCCGACGATATTAAGGTGCAAGCCTGTCGGAGCAACCGTGTGGAATCACTATCCACACTTGCTTGAGTCCCCCTTCATAGGATCTTCTCCCTCTCTCATACTTTACCCAATCCTCACTCCCTTTCAAGCTCTCTCTTCAAGTTCCCCCAAAAGAACGAAGCTACAATGGATGCCAAAGATACTTACAAAAGTGTCTAGTCAAAAGCTTAAATAGAAGATCTCAAAATGAGCTCATTAATGCAACTTGCTGAATTTATCGTCCAGGTCGATATAAATATTAGCTTGGCCGATCAGTGTAAATTATGCTCAATTAGCCCAGTCGGTTAGGGATGATTAGTCAATTTTTGGTCATATCTTCCAGGCCAATAGGATATCATCTTGGACGATTAGTTCAAATATGAGAAAAAAATATTCTAAACATCGCCCTAAAAAGAAGCTGGCATATGTCAAATCGGCACAGACGATCCTACAATCAGCCCGGTCGATGTGATTATATAAATCACCATTAATTGCTCTTCTTAATTGCCAGATTTATTTAAGAAAAATTGTTCTGTATAGGTCAAGTCGATCCAGATAGGCCAGGCCGAACCACCGGGATGATGTCCAAAAATAAGTAATTTCTAAATAGATCTGGTGGTAGGTTCTTTTTGATTTGAGCCTATCATCCTGGCCGATACAAAATCGTCCACGATGATATGTTTAATGACGGCTGCCTTAACAAGGATGATGCCCTAATTAGGGTTTCTATTTTTGAACCGATCGTCTAGGCCGATATAAATATCATCCCGAACATTGTTACCAAAAATAGTAAACTCTAGGGAACAGTTAGAAATTATTCCAAGGTGTGTGTGTGCAAAGTTACTTAGCATCAGGAGCCACAACATTTACAAAAGACTCAAGAAAGGAAAAAATATACAAATTGACTGAGACCTAGTCTACCCAACCTTGTGCTGATTCCAAATTACAGTCTTGATCTTGTGAACCTGAAATATTAGTAGGTAAGACAGTCGTAGAGAAATAAGAGTGTTTGCTATCATCAAAATCATAAACCATGAAAATATTGCTATTTGAATTTGCAAAGAAGAAAACATTTTCACCTAATCTCCCCTCACTAGAATAAAATTTTAAAAATAAGAGAGATAAAGAAAATTTGTTGTTTTTATTTTTTATTTTTATTTGAAAGAAAAAATACAAATAAAAGGATACAAATTCAATAGTACGTTTTCCCCCATTGACATTATCAAAAAGAGAAGGGGCACATAAAGTCTTAAAAAGAAAAAGTTACCTCTTAGTTTTTAAAAAAAAGCTTAATAAGTGGAGTGACAACGCATAATCCAATAGAGGTAAGAAATTCAGAAATTAATAATTCAATCTCAAGTTCTTTTTAAAGGATAAAAAACTTTTTAATCGAATATCTAAATCAAGGAATAAAATAGAAAAA
Organism: Dendrobium catenatum; assembly: GCF_001605985.2. Lineage (NCBI taxonomy): Eukaryota > Viridiplantae > Streptophyta > Magnoliopsida > Asparagales > Orchidaceae > Dendrobium > Dendrobium catenatum. The sequence continues at coordinate 1,024,951 of NW_021318673.1, forward strand.
GAAACACTAATTTTTCCAAAATTCCTTCGATAAAATATATTTAATAGAAGATTATTGCAGGAATTGTTGAATCAGTAATCAAGATTTTCAAACTCAAGCATCAAAAAAATCAAGGTTTTTCTTAAGCTTTGAATAAAACAAAATAGGTAAGCATACTCATTATGGGCTCATTTTATGGCTCTAGTCAGTTTATTAGCGCACTTTATGCATTTTTTTCTTTTGAAACACTTTGTATAGCTTTCTCAATTTGGTATCATTGCACATCTTTTGATTTGGCGTCATTGCCCTTTTTTTTTATTTGGTGTTACTAGCCTTTTTTTTTATTATGCTACCTTTCTGAAATTTTAAAAACAAAATTAAATCCATTCTATTGACACAATGAACTACTTGATTAGGAAAATTATGAGTTTGATTCAACAACTTACAAAAGATTCCTATGCAATAGATAAAATATAGGGAGACGAAAAAAGTTCAGTTTCAAAAACCAATTTAAAATATGAAAAAGATTTTAAATCTAAAATAGAATAACCTCTTTTAGGAAATAGAGATTTAGAGTCAAAATCATGAGTTTCCTTCCTTTGACTATTTTTAGAGAAGCGAACCACAACTTATATAAGAATTCAAGAAAAAATAGGAGGTAGATTTTTCATTTTAAAATTTTTAATCCCCCTTTTTTTCTGAATTTTAAAAGGATGGTGATGAGTGTGTTGATGAAAAAAGAAAAAGTAAAGAGACAATTAAAATTTAAAGAAGAAGAAAAAGAAAAGAAAAGAAAGAACGGATGAAAAAAGAATAAATCCAAAATAAAAAAAAAACACACAAAAAATACAAAAAAAAAAAAAAAAAAAAAAAAAAAAAAAAAACAAATCATGCAAACAAAACTAAAAAAAATACAAACAATGGTTTAAACATCATCTTGCTCCTGATCAGATGATTTAGAAGCAAAGTCTGCCCAAGAAATTTTTTTCTTTTCATTATTTTCCCAATTTATAATTTGCTTTTGTTTTCCCTTTTCTTTTGCAGGAAGAATTCTCAAATTAGAGCCCTGATTTTTTATATGTCCAAGTTTCCTACATCCAAAGTAAATAATGTTAGAAAAAATATTAACATTCTTTCCATTTTTACCTTTATTCCACTTTTGTTGATGCTTATGCTTTGGTGAGATTTTTGATTTGCTTGTCAAGTCATTGCTTTTGTCACCAACTAAGCTACCTTTTTCCATATCTTCAGCTTTTAACACTATCGTTTCACCTGTATCCAAATGTTTTTGACCCAAACTGTGCTCGTAGGTAATGAGTGAGCCAATAATATTATTAATAGAATATTCATTCAAATCTTTTGATTCACAAATGGCAACAACTTTAGCATCAAACTTGTTTAGTAGACAACGAAGAATTTTATTGACTTTTTCAAATTTTGAAAATTCTTTACTTAAAGCATGTAATGTTGTCACAATTTGAATGAACCTAGTATACATGTCTAAGATCATTTTATAAGGTTTCATGGAAAACATTTCATAATCATGCATTAACATATTCAACTTGGATTGTTTAATTTCACTAGTGCCTTCGTATATGATGTGTAGTTTATCCAAAATTTTCTTACCAGTAGTGCACGTGGATACTAACATAAAATCTTAAAAATTTAAAACACAGAAAAATCAATTTAAATATTTTGCATTCAATTAAGCATTGATTTGTTCTTCACTATTCCATTGATTAAAAGGAATATCGGTTTTAAGTCCATCTAAAACCCGTGACGGTAATAAATAACCAGTTAAAATCATATGCCACATACGAAAATCAATCGATTGCAAGCAAGTAGACATGCAAATTTTCCAAAAATCAAAATTAATATTTTCAAATAAAGGTGGTCTGGTGATTGAATAACCTTCCGCAAAATTACGATTATAAAAATTAGTCATGGATCGAAAATTCAAAAGCTTTCAGAAACTTATTTTATGAATCCCACTTTGATACCCCTTGAAAGTGCTCTGATAGCACTAGAAAGTTTGTTAGGGATGTTAGGCCCTATGAACTAGCCCAAGGCAAATTAAGAGAAAGAGGTGAATCGATATTTAAAATAAATCATTCGATCAAAAACATAAACCAAGATTCACCACAATGAAAACCAAAAAGCTTAAATTTAATGAGAAAGTAATAAAGGAAAGAACACACCAGATTTATAGTGGTTCGGTAAAAGCTTGACCTACGTCCACTCCTTGGAGCCACCCTCCAAGTATTACACTAAACTAAGTGTCTCTCTTTTAGACCCCATAGCTAGGTGGAGAAGCCCTTACAAAATCACTTCCACCTTCCCCGATGCGGCGGAGTATTCAGGTCCTTTGACACCAAAGAGATCTTCTTCTTTGATGAACTTCCCTAAAGACAAGCCTTGAATCTGACGGTATTAAGGTGCAAACTTGTCAGAGCAACCGTGTCAAATCCCCCTCCATACTTCCTTGAGTCTCCCCTCACAGGATCTTCTCCCTCTCTCAGACTTCACCTGTTCCTTACTCCCTTTCAAGCTCTCTCTTCAAGTTCCCCCAAAAGAATGAAGCTACAATGGCTTTCAAAGACACATACAAAAGTGCCTAGTTAAAAGCTTAAATAGAAGATTTCAAAATGAGCTCATTAATGCAACTTGACGACTTTATCATCCAAGCCGATATAAATATCGGCCTGGCCGATCAGCGTAAATTATGCTCAATCAGCCCGGTTGTTTAGGGACGATTAATTAATTTTAGGTCATATCGTTCAGGCCAATAGGATATTGTCCTGGATGATTAGTTCAAATATGAGAAAAATTGTCCTGAATATCGCCCTGAGAAGAAGCTAGCCGATGTCAAATCGGCCCAGACGATCTTTCGATCGGCCCGACCAATGTGATCGTGCTAATGACCATTAATTGCTCTCCTTAATTGCCATATTTATTTAAGAAAAAATGTGCTGGATCAGCCAGGCCGATCCTGATAGGATAATGAACACCATAAATGCAAAATACTAACACAAACCTTCCTTTATTGTCCCAAACAATGCCTCCAAGGCCTGCCCCATATCTATCTTTAAGTGCAGCCTCAATGTTTATTTTATACCTCTCAGGAGAAGGAGGATGCTAAAATTCAAAAAATAGTCCATAAGAATGATTGACATCCTAGTGATTTGACAAGATTTTAATCTGTTTAGCTATACTTACAAAAAAGAGAATATTAGTAGCAATCAATGCTTGACTATCATCCACCTTTCCATGCTTCACCTTATTTCTGTTGTTCCAGGTTTAACATAAGAAAGGCAAGTATATCCTAACCATAAGTGGGTTAGTTTGAACCAACAATTCCAGCTCATACAAACCTTTTTGAAATGAATTGAACCACATTCACCTCATCCCAACCATGTAATGGTAAATGTGGCATTCTTATCCATATCGTGGAGTTAAGACCCTTCATGGATAAATGAGAAAAATCTGAAGTCTATTTTTCCATACCAACTGTATGCCCATTCACAAACCAAAGGCCACCTGCATGAACAGCTTCAACCATCTCATGTGAATTGAAAGAACATAAAAACCACCCCCTTCCAAAAGAAGTAAAATGAAATTTCCCAAATTGACTCCATTGCCTCCTCACTTCCCATGACACCATATGGGATGTTAATTCCTTTCCAAATACCTTAATTACCAATGAATTCAACAACTTGTTTAAATTCAAAATCAAATTCTCTTCACTCATCGTAACAGCCTTTCCATCTTCTGACAAAACCATATCTTTGTCCTTAGTTTGATATATGGCTTCTTACTCCAAGGATTAACAATAACCCCATTAACAGCTCTAGTAGGCATTTCTCTAGTCACCTTATCCACGTTCGCATCCCTCTTCTCGCCCAATATTGAATCATTCCCTTGAAAATTTTTGTTAACCAAAATCGATGAATTCATATTTATCACACTGTGTCCAGGGATTGCATTTGAATTCCCAAATCTATTAACAAAAATTTTCACCCCTAAAGATGAAGTAGAAGGATCGTTCGAGTTCAAAGCTAAAAAAGGGATTGGATGCTTCTTAGATTGTTACTTATATTGCTTCATATTCATCTTGAATTCTTTTATTGGTTCATATTTTATTCTGAAAGATTCTTTATCTATCTAGACTTGTAATTTTTGGTTTTTTATAATATACTTGAAGTTGGAGCTCATTTGATTATGTTTTTTCAAACTCAACAGAAATAGTGATGGGACTACCGGCAGATTTATTAATGTTGGAAACTTCATGGTGTTTTTCATTATATTTGTCAATATATCAAGACCCACACTTTCTTTACCAGATTATGTTAGTAGTATTGAAAGCTCAAGATTTAGCTTGGAGAGTATGATGAACGAAATGTTGCAGGATTTGGCTTTATTTGTTTATTGCTCAAGATTTAGGAAGGTGTACTATTCCAAGGACTAGATAAGCCTAACTTTGCTAATTAAATTTTCTCCCTCTCAAACGAGAATTTTATCTCTTTCTAACCAATTTATCTCATTATTTGATCTTCCATGGATGGGTAAAATTTAAATAATTAAAAAAATATTGGTGATAATTATAAAAGTTTGTATAGAATCTCATAATAGTAATTGATTCTAGTAACTTCTTTTATGAGGTTGCATGCAAAATATATTTAGTTTTGCAAATTTCAAAATTGATTGGAGAATAATGTCATCATATGATAAGTTCTATCATGAAGATCAATAAAATGCAGTTGTCATGTATTACATTAAAATTTCTAAACAATCCAATCATTATGTCCATGATATAACCATCTAGCATGTAAAGATTCTAAAATTCAAAATCTAATTAACTCATGGTCAATCCATACAGGATTATATTGAAAATAAAAGACAAAAATGGAAAATAAATTCTTTATTAAATTTGTAGCTTTGTATAATTTTATGTTTTATCATATATAGAAAAATTATTAACATGTTCTATAATTATTTATTGGCTTCGTATATATGTTGCAAACTTAATTTCATGGATTGTTATTTTGATGTTAGCAAATACTTTGACTGCCTTCCTCTACTGATGTCTCATGACCAAAAGATCAAACGACAAATAGAGCCAGCTCAAGATTGGGTAGACTAGGTCTGAGTCTGTTTGTAATTTTCTTTTTTCCCTTTCTTGAGTCAATTGTAAATGTTCGAAGTGACTGATGTTAAGTAACCCTACACACATACACTTGAGAGATTTAGAATTTGTGTTTTTACTCACATCATCCCGGACGATATTTATAACGGCCTGGACGATCAAGTTCAAAATAGAAGTTCTAATCATGAGTTCTTAGTTAAGGTAGTCGTAATTAGCTGATCAGCCTGAACAATACTTGTATCGGCCAGGATGGTATGCTCAAAATAGAAAGAAATGGCTGACATAAACAATTTAGGTATTTTTGGAAATCGATCGGGATGATCGTGAGATCGGCCTAGACGATATTACATAATTATGCTTAAATTGATCCAGGAATCAAGTAAGTAATTAAGGATGATTGATATGATCACATGGTCCTGGATGATCACAGGATCAACATGGACGATCTATTCAAATACCTTTAGTTACTCCTGAATGATAACTATCAGCCAGCTCAAATTCAGGGCAATGCTTTGGACAATTTTTCTCTGATTTGAACTAATCGGCCGAGACGATCGTGAGATCGGTCGGGATGATCGTGTGATCAGCCTGGACGATCAAGCCAATTTTCAATCATCCAGATCATCTTCAGGGAGATGTTTTGGCCGATCATCTGTGATTTGAACTGTTCATACAGGACGATATGTTTTTTCATCCTGGACGATAAAGTCTGCAACATGCAATTAATGAGCTCCTTTGAAGCTCTTCTATTTAATAGTTCTTGTTCAATGTTATTAAGAGAACTTTGGCTGCTATCTTGACCAGAGAAAACTTAAAGGAGAGAGTGAGAGAGGGAGAGAGAGAGAGAGAGAGAGAGAGGATCTTGTGAGGGGGAGCTTGTGAGGGGGAGCTTGTGAGGGAGTTCACAAGGGTTACTCCAAGTATTGTTCCACTTCTTCTTCCCTAGAGTCTCATATCCTTGGAAGGGTTGGGAGAGGTAAGCTTCAGCGATCGATCGAGGTTCTCTGCCTGCTTCAGGAGGAAGCAAAAGGAGTTGGGTTCTCAACCTTGCCAGGTGTGGCAAAAAGGAGGTGTTCTATAAGGGCTTCTCCGCCTAGCTGTGGGGGCTAAAGGAGAGTCACGTTGGTAGTGCAATACTCGGAGGGCACCTCCGGGGAGTGGACGTAGGTCAAGTTGACCGAACCACTATAAACCCTTGTGCTCCTTTTACTGCTTCCACACTTTAATTTTCCGCACTTATTTTTCCGTGGTGATTTTGGTTTGTGATATTTGTTCTTGGTTTTAAAGAATTTTTAAAAATACTAATTCACCCCCCCTCTTGGTTAGCATTGGGACTAGTTCATAGGGCCTAACATCCCTAATGAACATTCAAGTGGTATCAGAGCAGGATTCATAAAAATAAAGTTTGAAAACTTTTTGAATTTTTATCCATGGATAACTTTGGGAATCGTAATACAACTGAAGGATATTATATTACACGACCTCCTTCATTTGACAACCTTCCTTTTAATTTTTGGAAAACCCGCAAGTCTACTTTTTTGCAATCAACTGATTATCGCATGTGGATGCTTATTAAAGAAGGATATTCTCCACCTTCTCGTGAAATTAACAGAATTAAAACTAAAGTTGCTTTTACTGAATGGACTACTGATGAAAGAGATTTAACTCAATTAAATGTGAAGTATTTAAACTATTTTTTCTGTGCTTTAAAGTCTGAGGATTACATGCGTGTTTCTACTTGCTCTACTGGAAAGAGATTTGGGATAGGTTGTGCATTACTTATGAAGGAATCAATGAAGTGAAACAATCTCGTTTTAATATTATCTTGTATGACTATGAACTTTTTCGTATGAAACCTTCTGAATCAATTTCTGATATGTATACACAGTTTACTCAATTTATAACTTCTTTGCATGCCTTAGGAAGAGAACTTTCAAACTATGAAAAAGTGAACAAAATCTTAAGATGCTTGACTTTCTCTTATGATGCTAAAACCACTGCTATAACTGAATCTAAGGATTTAAATACCTATTCGATTGATAACTTACTTGGCTCACACATTGCTTATAAGCAAGGGGTAAATCAAAGAAATCTTGATGCAGGTGAGAAAAAGAAAGAGAAAACAGTGGCACTGAAAGCACACAAATTGGACTCTGACTCTTCTAGGTCTGAAAGTGATGACTTTGCCTTAATCACAAGGAAATTCAAAAACTTTCTAAGGAAGAAACACAAGCATCATCAAAGTTGGAGAAAAAGTAAGGATAATAAATATTCTAAAAGATCTTCTGATGTTGTTTGCTTTGAATGTAGGAAGCCTGGACATGTCAGAGCGGATTGTCCTACACTTCAAGAACACACAAGCAAAAAAAGGGTGAGGAAAAACCCAAGCTCGGGAAGGATAAAAAGATACTTTAAAAGGCTCGGGAATGATAATTTCTCCTCAAAATTCCATCTGCTGAATGTTTCTGAGCTTTCTATAACGCATCATCCCAGACGATACATTATCGTCCTGCATGATCTAATCGAACTCTGTTATAATCATCTTGATTATCTAGGCTGATAAAATTTTTCATCCTGGCTGATGCATTTATGGTCATGTCTTGGCCGATACATTAGATCGTCCCGGATGATCCACGTGTCAGTACGTTTAAATCCTTAAAATCGGCCCCAGATGATCCATTATTGGACAATCGTCATGGCCGATCCACTGTTCGTCCTGGACGATACATGTGGCACAGGTTTAAAACATTTTAATTTTGGCCGGTACTATTAATTATTGCGTATCATCCTGGACGATAGACCTAATCGGCCCGGACGATATGCTTTTTCAATGGTCGTCCGGGTTGACTCCTCGGGATGATCTCCTGTGTCTAATTGTCCTGGCCCATATCTGATTGGCCTGGACGGTCGGACTGACTTTTCAACCAATCAGCCTATACACAATAATTGAACTATATTATACTGGATGATTCTATGATCGTCCTGGATGATGTGGCCATTTCTTTATATTCAGGCCTTTCCAGCCATTGTTTTCACCTCAAGCTTCTTCTTTGCTCATTATTGCTTACTATTTTCTTGCTATGGCTGGTGGGAAGTGAGTCCAACAAACTTTTAGGAGTTCTTCAAGGGAAAAGATTGACCCTTGTTTCAGAGAGGCAGAAGATGAAGCTGCTTACCATCGATATAAAGAGTGTGGGATTACTTTCTCCAGAATCATCAACCCTGTCCACCTCTCATATCCGGTATTAGACCTTTTTACCCACACCTCTCTGTGCTTCATTCTTACTCTCGCTATTCCCTTTAATACTAATTTTCTTCATTAATTCTTTGCAAACCTTCACATAAACTCTGCTTACACAGCCCTGAACTCCTATGTGAATCGACGCCCGATCAAGATCACATATCAGGACTGTGCTGAACTGTTGCAGCTATCCACCACCGGGGATAAGCTGCATACCATTATTTCTGATCCTGATTTTTATTGGACCTCGGCAAATCATTTCCTTCTCCAGACCAATACACCCTTTTCATGTTGGGGAGACTAGCTCTTTAGTCAAAGATGCTAGGATAATCCAACATGTCTTTCGCACTTCCATAATTCCAAAGGCTGAGGATCGTGTCCACATCACTCTTCTACTTTCTTTGACTACTTTTTACATCATGGCCCATAGAGATTTCAATGCTACATACTTGATTTTTTGTTACATTGATCAATTAACAACTATTCACGATCCAGACCATAGGAGGAAACCCAACCTTGCTTTGGGAAACCTCATAGCCCATATTCTTGAAACCAAATAAAATCTTCAATATCCTGCTCCTCCCAACCTCCCAACTCTCTTCTACTCAAACAACTCTTTCAATACCCTTCACAGTACTTGTCTCCACCCAGAGGATGGGGAACCTCGGGGGGCTGAGGAAGAGGAGGCTCCCGATCCCTTTCATGAACCTGCTCCTCTCCGCCAGCTCTCACAATTTGATCAGTTAGTGGAGAGATTTGATCGATTAAGAGACCCAATTTGACACTTTTGTTGTTCACCAGCAAAAGCAACACGATGAGGATGTAGACCGTTTTGATGCCTATGTTGCACACCAGCAGCAGCAACACGAGCAGAACATGGCCTGGTTTGGCTCACAGTTTACTGCCTTGACTAGTTACTTTCAGCAGCCACCACCACCACCACCTCTGTTTGATGAGCAAGGACCCTCATTCTTTTAGTCTTATATTTTATTTCCTGTAGTTGCTTATGTTTTTTTTTTCTTCTTTTTGTACTTTTTTTTCTTTAGTTGCTTTTTAGTTTCCTCCTCCTTTTTGAGATGTCAAAAGGGGGAGTAATGTGTTTGTACTTCTTGATTATGTTTGTACTTGTTAGTTTGTACTTGCATTTGTTTGTATTTAATTGATTGCTTGTTGTTTGAACTTACTTACTCGAACTTTTGAATTACACTGTCATAATCATCAAAGTGTTTATCATCATCATAAAGGGAGAGATAGTTACAAATTTAATTTCATGGATTATGATTTTCATGTTAGCAAACACTTTGACTGCCTTCCTCTACTGATGTTTCAGGACCAAAAGATTAGACGACAAACAGAGCCAGCTCAAGATTGGGTAGACTAGGTCCGAGTCTGTCTGTAATTTTCTTTTTTCCCTTTCTTGAGTTAATTGTAAATGTTTAAAGTGACTGATGTTAAGTAACCCTACACACACACTTGAGAGATTTAGAATTTGTGTTTTTACTCACATCATCCCGGGCGATATTTATATTGGCCTGGAAGATTGAGTTTTTAATCAGGAGTTCTTAGTTAAGGCAGCCGTAATTAATTGATCGGCCTGTACGATACTTGTATCAGCTATGATGATATGTTCAAAACAGAAAGAAATAGCTAACATAATAATTTTAGGTATTCTGTATTTTTGGAAATCTTCCGGGATGATCGTTAGATCGGCCTGGACAATATTACATAATTATGCCTAAATTGATCCAGGAATCAAGTAAGTAATTAAGGATGATTGATTCGATCACATCGTCTAAGACGATCGCAGGATCAGCCTGGATGATCTATTGAAAAACACTTAGTTACTCCTGGACGATAATTATCAGCCAGCTCAAATTTAGGGCGATGCTCTGGACAATTTTTCTCTAATTTGAACTAATCGGCTAGGACGATCATGAGATTGGCCTGGATGATCAAGCCAATTTTCAATCGTCCAAATCAACTCCAGGGAAATGTTCTGGCCGATCATCTGTGATTTGAACTGATCGTACAGGTCAATATGTTTATCGTCCTGGACAATAAAGTCGGCAACTTGCAATTAATGAGCTCCTTTGAATCTCTTCTATTTAAGATATCTTGTTCAACATTTTTTAAGAGATCTTTGGCTGCTGTGTTGACCTGAGAAAACCTAAAGGAGAGAGAGAGGGAGAGAGAGATAGAGTGGATCATGTGAAGGGGAGCTTGTGAGGGAGTTCACAAGGGTTACTCCAAGCATTATTCCGCTTCTTCTTCCCGAGATTCTCTTGTCCTTGGAAGTGTTGGGAGAGGTAAGCTTCAATGATCGATCGAGGTTCTCTTCCTGCTTCAGGAGGGAGCAAAAGGAGTTTGGTTCTCTATCTTGCCGGGTGTGGCAAAAAGGAGGTGTTCTGTAAGGGCTTCTCCGCCTAGCTATGGGGGTTAAAGGAGAGTCACGTTGGCAGTGCAATAGTCGGAGGGCGCCTCCGGGGAGTGGATGTAGGTCATGTTGACCGAACCACTATAAACCCTTGTGTTCCTTTTACTGCTTCCGCACTTTAATTTTTCGCACTTGTTTTTCCGTGGTGATTTTGGTTTGTGATATTTGTTCTTGGTTTTAAAGAATTTTTAAAAATACCAATTCCCCCCCCGCCCCCTCTTGGTTAGCCTCGGGACTAGTTCATAGGGCCTAACATCCCTAATGAACTTTCAATATAAAGTTGAGATATAAAGGTTAAGTGATATTTATTTTCAACATATGAAGTTTAAATGATTTTTTTTTCTTTCCAAATTATATGGAGGACAATTTATCATTAATGTTGTTGGCTAACATTAGAAATTGTATGTGTATAGATTTGTTATATTTATAGGTGTCAAATAATATTCTAAAAATATCATTTGATATTAAATTTTTCCTTCATTGAATTTACAAATGACATGCTCATTTTGTGTTTGGCTAATTCTTAAATCCTTATCTTCTAAGAATTTTTCATCATATTGTAACATCACAATTAACATATATGTCTTGCATATCAAAACAATCATTATTTGTGATGATATTGTGTAACATTCTTGGAAGCGTACAATAAATTTATAGAACTTATTGTTAATTTTTAATGTAAATTTATGATTATATTATGAGTTCCTCGTTAGTTGGGGGGTTTTCAATAAAGTTATGGAAAGCTTTATTAGGCATTTAGATTATGATTTCATCATGGTTAATTTATGAAATTGCACTATTTATGATTCTAATGATTTTTTTATTCTTGAATTATTTTTTTTTTACATAATTTATGATCTAATATTCATTTTGTCTTTAGCTAATAGCTGTAATGGAATCAAATAGTTACTGTAAAGCTTAGTTGTTTGTTGGTTGTTGTTGCATATGAATAGGATCATTTTTTTTAGCTAAAAAAAAAGTTGTTGTCATTTTGATATTGATTTGCCATTTACAAAACAGGAGCTGATTAGATGATGGGATTGTATGTTATAACTTGAATTGAAAAATGGATCTTATTTTTATTTTAGTTGATTTAAGAAATTAATAATAATAGATTTCTTTTATGTTGAAATGGTCAATTCTTTTGTATTAATAATTTGTTATAGAGTAATGTGTAATTTGGTGAAAATGATTTGATTATTGAGATATCATTTCTTAATTACGATTAATCATTATTACTTGCCAACTGCCGTAATACTAAAAAGTCTTTTGACTCATTCCTCTATTAATTGTATAAGCACATACATATAAACTAGTAGAAGGAAGAAATCTTATTATTATTTATTTTCAATAGGGCCTCTATCAAGAGCAAATTTTTATAACATTATTTTTCGTGATGTTGGGTGATTTCTTTTGTAATAATTTTTCAAGGCTGGCTTGAATGTTTTCTTCTAAGATTGATTCAATTAAAATGCCAAGTCTTAGATTTATAGTAGTTGATAATTTAATTAGCCTTGGCCCTCTTCACTTTGTTTTGTAACGCATTATATTATGTCTATCCTTTTGATTATTATAATTTTGATTTAGCTATTATATTAATGCAAATTCACTACATTATAAGTTTATACTTTTTTCAGCTAACTAATAGTGCACCATCTGCCAGTTCTTTATAATATGTTCTTTTGTCATTTTTTTTTTGAAGAGAATGCTATTATGCATTAAAAACAAAACAGAAACCTTATTACAACCTACTTAAATAAAACCTAAATAATCACATTCCTCCTTGAAGCAAAATAGGAATGAAAGAGGAATCCCTACATCACTAAGATAATACCAAATAAAAGACTTTTCTATAGCCAAATTAGCATAAACATCCGCTAATTTCTTACAATCTCTAGTATAGTAAGAAAACAAGACTTGGTTGAAATCCTGCAAAAAAACCCAAATTCTGTACAATTCTTCCATTATTCTTCCAATTCTTCAAATATAATTGAAGAATTTTTATAATATTAAAGTTTTCACCCTCTATAATCACACCTTGAACTTCACACATCCAATCTTGCACAATATTTTGTAAATAATACACAGCCTTCAACTCCACCTGAGCTATGTCCCAATGCAAGTATTGGGCTCCAAATGCTAACAAAAATCTTCCTTTATCATCCCTAACCATGCCTCCAATTTTAGCCATGTTATTAGTTTTAAGTGAAGCATCAATATTGATCTTTATCTACCCAGGTGGAGGAGGATGCCAAGAAATATACAGCTTTCGCTGGTTGACATCCTAGTTGTCCGGGGAAAGATTAATAAAGTTGCTCACTATAGCCATAGACACAGAGTTAGCTGTTATAACATTGTCCGTATCGTCAACACCTCCATGAACCAACTTACGTCTACTTTTCCAAACTAGGAATGCAGATGCATAATAGATATTAGCAATTATAGAGTTCATACTAGCATACCTCCGTAACCTGTCCAAGCAAGCTTTAAAGTCTTCAAACACATGAATGTGGTCCCATTTGCCATTGCAATGTTGTGATGAGGTGAATGTGGTGAGAATAGCTTCCATGGTTGGAACTCCATTGATTTTAGATGGTATCATGTTTCAATGGGGAAGGAAGAAATTTGCAAGAGTTTTTATTTAGGTGAAACTGGACCAAACTCTTCCTATGGGGGTTTGGGTGGAAAGTTTATCGGGTAGGTTCTTTCGAAAGGTGGAATATGAAAGAATTTCTACTCTATGTTTTAATTGGGGTTTGATTGGGCATGTTATTAAAGATTGAAAGAAGAAAGAGGTGGAAACTAATCTGTTGGGTGCTAATGTCCAGAGGTAGGAATTTCAAATTCAGGGAAAAAATAATCCAGAGGTTGAGAAGGATGGTACATATAGACCATGGGTTCATGTAAATTATAAAAAAAATAGAAAAACTATTCGTGGTTTTTCTAAAGAAGCATAGGAGGTCAAAAAGAAGAAGGAAATTAATAATCTAGAACCTTCTCTAAAGGCAGCTTTAGTTAACCCATTTGTTCATGATAAGTTGGCCGAAAATCTGGAAGAAAACAAGGGGGATACAGTGATGGCTGAAGAAGGAGAAATTGTCAATGGAAACCTTGATTCCATAGCAAAGATAATACCAATAAATGAGATGGGCCCTCCTACTAAATTAGTGGATGAGATGGAGATTAAAAATTCAATTCCTGTAATGAGAGGAGAAGGAACTGAAATAGTCAAACATTTCAATGATAAAGAGAAACTTGTTCTCAACAGCTCTCAGGATAATAATACAGATAAGGATGATTCTTCTTCTAATTTTAATGGTAAAGGTGGGAAGGGTTGCTTGCGAACTCAAGTAAGTCCTACTGGATTACTTGCGAACTCAAGTATTCCCTATAAAAAATCTAATTTCGAACTTCAAAAAGAACTTAAATCCTTGGGAAAGGATAACATTATATCTCATGGAAGGAACGGTGGTGGGCTTGTTAAAGGTAGGAAAGGGAGCAATCCCTATTCTTATCAATGATGTCTCCCATAATATTTTGGAATTGTAGGGGGGCTAGGAAGAAGGAAGCCTACCCCTACTTGAAGGAGTGTGTGAAAGAGCATGATTTGATTTTTGTTGGTCTTTTAGATACCAAGATCTCTTCTTTTGACCTAAAGGAATGTGACAAGTTCATTGGTAAGTTTTGGGATTTTTTTTACTTCCTGCTGCAGAATTATCCAGAAGAATAATGGTTTGCTGGAGAAATGACATTTTGAACACAGTAGCATTGGAAGCTATTCAAAACCCGGCTGCTCGGCACCTCCCACTTGTAGCTTCAGACCACTGTCCCATTCTAATCAAATTGCTATCCCCTATTGTTCGAAGAAGCAGAATTCTTAGATATGAAGAAGTTTGGTCCTCTTATCCTGCATCAACTGGCACAGTTGTTAAATCCTAGGAAAAGGATATGAGAGGGGATGCTGTTAACTCTCTGAATAAGAAGTTTAAGAGAGTTTTAAAATCTCTTTATTTTTTGAGTAAATCTAAACATCAAAATCTGATGACATTGAAGGAATGTTTGAAAAAGAAATATCAAATTTACAAACTGAAGAAGCAGAGGTAGGCGGGCTGTCTGAGGATAAAATCCTATTGCTGAAATAAAAGGTTCATGAGATTAATATCACTCTAGCTCTTCTTAATTCATGGTGGAAACAAAGAGCAAAGACTAAGTGATTAGTTGATTGGGATACCAACTCTAAGTTTTTCCAAGTTTATGCATCTGGTAAGCGCAATTCAAATTGGACTCATCAGGTTAAAGATGGAGATGGGATATTGATTGAGGACGAAAAATTGATTGAAGAAGTCTTTTTTAATTATTTTAAAAACAAATGGGAAGAGAAGAATTGTAGTTTGTTGGGTTGGCCTAGCCCTTCAAATGTGCTGAATGATTTTGACAGAGGTATTTTATTAAAAGATTTCAGGGAAGAGGAGCTGGACAGGGTGGTTGATCAGCTTGAATCCAACATTTCTCCAGGTATCAACGGGATCTCTTATTCTTTCATTAAATCTTAATGGCATATTATCAAAGGTGATGTCTGGAAGGCTATTTATTCCTTTTTTGAGATGGGGTTTATGAGTCCAAGTTGGAAGGAGACCTTGGTAGTTCTCATCTCTGAAATTTAGAATCCAGTAAATCCCTCTAACTTTAGGCCTATAAGTCTTTTTTTGTCTATCTATAAGTTGGTAGCTAAGATGTTATTGAATAGGATGATGGAATTTATTCCTAAGCTAATATATGAGGAATAGGCAACATTTGTTAAAGTTCGTTCTAGCTCAGACCATATTCTATTAGCCCAAGAAGTATGTAACAAATTTAGATTTTCTAAATCCAAGAAAGGGCTTATGGCAATCAAAATAGATATGGAGCAAGCATATGATAGCATGGGGTGGTCTACCCTTAATCAAGTTTTGAAGAATTTGGGCTTTCCAGATAAATTTGCTAACTACCTCCTTCAATGTGTTACAGACACCAATTTTTCTATAATAAGTAATGGGAGTAATTCAAGCTGGATGAAGTCTAGGAGGGGGTTTAGACAAGGTTGAGCCTTATCTCCCTATCTTTTTATCTTATATTCTCAACTTTTGTCTGATGTTGTTCCCAGAGAGGGAAGGGATTGGGTATCAAAGTGGCTCCAAATGCAGAGAAAATTTCTCATTTATTATAATGCCATTGATTAATATCATGGAAGATATTTAGATTTTTGACAAATCCATTGCTAAATGGCCAACTTTTGTAGCTAATATGGAACATGATATGCAATCTCAAGATTATTTTATTGAAGAAGGAGAATGGAAAGTACTTAAATTGCAGTAATTTTTTGGTCTTTATCTGATGGTAACTATAAAGAAGGTCCCTATTTTTTCTGATTTAAATGTGGATCAGTTGGAACTCAAATATAAATATTTTGGTAAATCTCTTTCTACTTTAATTTTTATGAAATCTAAAGATGATGGAGTTGAAGATCCACATTGGCGCTGGAGAAGAAATTTGAAGCTTAGGCCTCAGATAAACTTACTTTGGTGGTGACTATCTATCAATGCAATTCCTTCAAATGAATTTTTGATGTATAGAATTCTGTCCAGGAATAATGTATTTCCTAGAGGTTGCATGGTGGAGGAAAATGATAGTCACATTGCGATAAACTGTGTTAATCTGTTGCAAGTTTTCAACATTCTCAAGGGTTGGGGCTTCTTAATCCCGACTTTTAATTCTATCCAAGACTATTTTTTGGGTTTAAATTTATTGGCAAAATTAGAACCTTTAATTGGAAATGTCTATTGCTCTGCGGTATTTTTAATCTGGAATAATAGAAACAATGTAGTGCATGGTGGAAAGGAAGACAACTTCACATTCATTGTGGAAAATGTAATTAGCATGGCTGAAGCTTCTTTCAAAAGAAGTTCGGGTTACTGAGAAACCAACAAGCTTTCACAGCAGTATTCTCATTGGTATCCTACTCCCCCCGAATGGATTAAACTCAACATTGATGCTTCTTTAGGAAGTAGCTACAATGCAGGTGTTGGAGGTATATTTAGAGATCAAAGAGGGAGATTTTTATGTGCCTTTGGGATGAATTGTTTGCATTGGGATTCAGCTCAATTGGAACTTCTTGCAATCTTATCAATAAAGAGGTTCATCCATGAATGGAAGTATGATTATAAAGGAATTTTCATTGAGGGGGATAATAAGAATATTATTGATTTGGTTCAAAATATCATTAATAAGGTGCCGGTCAAAGATGGAGGCCCAAACATACAAGATTTTTCTTTTCTCTCGAAATTCAATCAAGTTTAATTTAATTTTGTTGATAAAAAATGTAATAAGTTAGCTGATTTTTGTGCTAACTATGCTTGTTCTTTAGATTTATTTTGGGATGATTTAAGTAGTAATAAGGTCCATCCTTGCTTTATTACATTACTCAAGGAGGATAGTGATTGTGTATCAATCACTTAGTTGATCGTATCTTTTTTATCCTTAACTAAATTGTTTCATGCATTCCATCAAAAAAAAGGAAGCCAATGCTTGTGCAAGGTGGTTAGCTCCTTTTGGTGCTGGGTCTGATTGCTTCAATGACATTATGGAAGTCAATGCTCCCGTGCCGCTTAAAGGACTCCTAAGATTAGAAAAAATTTCATACCCCTATTTCAGATTTTATTTATTTTTATTTTGGGTTTCTTATTTTACTGTGGTTTGAAGTTTGGCTGGGTGGTTTTATTTTATTAACCATCTACTAGTTTGGTGTCTAGAGGTGGGTAGCTTCATATTTTGGTGTGATGTGCTTCTTTTCTTGTTGTGCGGTGGTGTTTTTTGGGTTGAGCAATGATTGCAACCTTCTTGTGATGGTGAGCATGTTTGTTGCTCTCCTCCCCTTGGTTCTGGTTGGGTAGAACATAGTTGGCTTTGGGAGTCTAGGCTCCTCTGCTTTCTGGGTGTGGTTTATTCCTATGCTGAGGGTGGGTTGGTTCTGCTAGATCACTTTTGGGTTGTTGCTTGGAGTTTTGTTGGTTTATTGTTGATTAGTCATTTTCTTTCTGTTATGGAGCTTTGTTGGTTTGGGCTATTGGTTGTGCTGGTTTTTTTGTTTGGTCATGCTTTGTAATCCTTTGGTGTGGTGAGGGAGGTGGCTTTCTGGTGGTGGTGGCTGCTTCTTTGGGTGGTGTTTTTTTAGTTTTTCCTGCTGGGATGGTACTTGATGTGTGTTAGGGCTATGGGGTTAGATGGAGTGGCATCAGGTTTTACTCTAAAATGGTGGCGTGTGTCATTCTTACTTGAGCTCTTCTTGCCTGAGCACTGCTGGTATTATATGTTTGTATTGGTTTTTTGTGACTGGTTATTGGCGACACATTTGGTTTTATCAATCTGACCTGAATATTTGGTTTAGTTTATTTGTTTTTTGGTGGTTTCTCCTATATGTTTTGAGTTCTATGTGCTAGATTTTTGGGTGCTGGGATTATACTTGTTGGGCTTTTTGGTTGTTATGTTATGTACTCTGCTTTTATGGGGTGGTGGTTCTTGGTTTTACCTGGACTGCTGGGGGGTCCTGCTTGATGGGTTCCTTGGGCTTGAAGGTGCGGCTTCAGGTTTTATCTAGTTAGATTAATGTGCCTTATTCCTACTGGAGTTATTCAAGCATTATTCCCTTTGGCAGTGAAGGGGTTTATAATGTTTTGGTGGTTTCTTGCTTCAGTCTATTTTTATTAACTTCACTTAACCCTAGTTTTAATTATTGTGATTGGTGGTGGTGTTCAAGCAGTAATGTTAACTGGTTGTTCATGTCCACCTTTTACTCGTGGCTGCTTAGTTGAAAGTTTTTGATGTCTTTGGCTTCTTGGAGGAAGTCCTGTTATTGTGAGAAAACTAAAATTACTTTTCTCCTAGTATCACGATTCTTTGGAGTTACTCTCTTTTCCATTCATGTTGGCTTTTTTTTTCTGCTATTGTTGTTATGGTTTTTTCTCTGTTTTGTATGATCATTTTTGTATAGGTCATTGATTTACTCAGGATAGCTTGTGCTGAAAGTTTAAATTTGTTGCTTCTCTATTTTTTGGGTGCACCTTGTGCATCATAGATTGTATCTAGGTGTTATTGTATTTTGTCGTAGCAGGGACCTTGAGTTTTTAGGATTTTTGTCATTTTGAATGTAGCTCTTTTGAGCACTAGAAGAGCTTGAGGTTCTTTTAAGGACCTTTTATTTTTGAATTTATATCAACACATTGGCCCCTCCGTGGGTTTCCCCTAAAAAAAATTTATGACTTTACCCCACTTAATTTAATCCATCTCTAATAATTCTATTAAATTATAGATCTGATAAAATGGAATTTTTACATAGTATGTAAGGAATGCTTTGCAAAAAGTCTAATCATAATGTAATTCATTTGTCACTTGATGATGATGCTATATAACTTTAAAGCCTTTTTTCAAGCATTTTTATGATGAGATTTTTTTTATAATAAATATTTTCTAGATTGGGATAAGTAAAAAACGTTATTGACTACTTTTTTTAAAAGAGAAAAAGGCAAATTTATCATAGTAATTTATAATATGAAGATAGTTCTATAACTATGTTTTAAAACTAATACAAAATGTTGAGCTATCTCATGTAAGTTCTGAGTATTTTAGCGATGAATTTTAATATTTTCTTTTGAATCCCATGTTAGGTTAGTTGACATATCAAGACTCACACCATCTCTGGCAAAACTTGTTAGTAGTTTTAGAAGCTTAATATTTTTCAAGGAGAGGATGATGAATGAAATGTTTTAGGATGTGGCTTAATTTGGTTATGTTCAAGCAAGGATAGAAGGCATACTATTCAAGAGACTGGAAAATCCTAACTTTGCTAATTTAATTTTCTCCCTCTTATAAGACTCTTTCAGCTTTTAACCAAATTCATCTCATGATTGGATCTTCCATGGGTAAGCAAAATATAAATAATCAAAGAAATATTGGTGATCATTATAAAAGTTTGTATAGCATCTAATAATAGTCATAATTTCTAGTAATTTCTTTTATGAGTTTGCATGCATAACAAATTAATTTATACAAATTTCAAGAATTATTGGAGAATAATGACATCATATGATATGTTCTGTACAAAGATGAATAAAAAGACAATTGTCATGCACTACATCACACGTTTTAAACATGCTAATCATTGTGTCCTTGCTATAACAACCTAGCATAAAAAGTTTAAAAAACTCCTAAACCTAACTCTTGGTCAGTCCATACGAAGCTTAGTTATAGACAATAAAAGCCAAATAAAAAAGAAACTATTTATGAAATTTGAACTTGATATAATTTTTGGTTTTATAACATATGGAAAAATTTGTAACCTGTTCTATCATTTTTTGGTGGCTTTGTATATGAACTAGAAATATATTTATTGAGAGCCATTAATTTACAACCTATGAAGCTTATATGATTTTTTTTCTTTCCAAATTACATGGAGGACAATTTATCATAAATGTTGATGGCTAACTTTAGAATAATGCCACATATAAATAAATAAATAAATCAGTAAAAAACTTTAGAATAATGCCATACAGTGAAAACGGTTGGGTCACAATTAGCTGCGCCTTTTCCCCTAACCCTTATTGGTAAATTTTTGTTGCGACACCCGAATTTGGATGTTATCCATAAGTTTTTCGTTAGCTTGAAATTGTCTGGAGTGTTTCATGTTGGTTTGTTGGATCCACGACATGTTGCTATTCAATTGATGAATGATATAGATTATAGTCATATTTTTGCGTGTAGATCATATTATATACAAGGGTGCTAAATGCGTCTTCTCAAGTGAACGCAAAACTTTGATGTGAGGGAAGAATTGCCCATTGCACCAGTTTTGCTTTCTTTTCAACTCACAAATTCTTATTATCCTTGCTTCAATTTTTGGAAGACCCTTACAAATTGATTAGGCCACTGCTTCTAAAACTCGCCCATCAATAGCTCAGGTTCTTGTGGAACTGTATGTTTCAAAGAAGCACCCCGGAGAGGTGTGGTTAGGTTCAGAGCTAAATAGGTATTTTCAAAAAGAGGAATTTAAGAATTTACCGATTTTTTGTTCTCACTGTAAAATGCATGGCCATGGATTTGATGAATATTTTAGGTTGCATCCCCACTTTAGAAAAGAAGTATTAATGTCCAAAAAATCTCAATAGAAAGTTGATCTAGCTGAGAATGATAATTTGCATCTTCTCTAAATAATACTGCCTCTACTTTATCTATTATGAATTGTGCTTTAAATACTAAAAAACATGTCAATGTTGATGATGTTTGTTTTTCTGATCTTAATCAGGAAGTTTTTGTTTCTAATGCCTGAATTAATATTGATAATAATTTGGGCCATAGTGAAAAGGAATTGCTTGAAACAGAAAATGCTAGACTTGGCTTAAATAATGCTGTGATTGAAGGGGGAAAATTTTTTGGAGGAAGGTGAGCTTCCTCGTAAGGGTAAGGAGAAGGCTGTGAATATTGACTATAAGTCCCCCTATTCTTCTCATCTTGATTTTGATTCTCTTTCTTATAATGAGGAGTTAGAATTTTCTGCCAAATGTTTTGCTAGAGATGACAATGACGTTATCTTTGTTAAATTTCAAGGTAAACGTGATAGGAAAAGTAAAAACCTTGTTCTACAATCAGGTAGAAATACCCATTCATAATCTACTCGTTAATTTTTAATTTTTTATGTTTAATTCTATTATTTGGAATGTTAGGGGCATTGGGTATGCTTAATCTCATTTAAGGTTAAGAATCTTTGTCGCATTCATGATATTTATATTCTTGTCTTACTTGAACCCCTTATTAATGCATCTAATTTAATTACTATGGCTAAATTTCTTGGTTTTAAGAATGCTACGGCTAATTGTGCAAATCAAATTTGGGATTTTTGGAAAGATCTTGTTAGTATTGATGTTCTTGGTAACTTCAATCAAGTTTTGCACTGTAATATCGATGTTTGAAATGTTAAGTGTTATGCTTCCTTCATTTACGTGGTTTCCTCTTGTGGTATCAGAAAAGTTCTTTGGGAGCAATTAACTGACTTTCATAATATGTGTCGTGGTCCTTTGTTGGTCGGTGGTGACTTTAATACCATCTCCAATCCGTCTGAACGTTTTGGGGGGATCCTCTTCCAATTTTCATTCTATGGATGACTTTAATAATATGATTATGGATTGTAATCTCATTGACATTAGTTTTTTTTGTAACCAATTTACCTGGAATAAAGGTCATTTATGGAAAAGGTTGGAACATATTTTATTTAATGATCAATGGATTAATTCCTTTAGCTATATTTCTATTGAGCATCTTAGTCATACTTTTTCTTATCACTCTCCCTTACTACTTGCTTTGAATATTAGACATGCTAATACTTTTCCTCAATTTCAGTTTCAAAATATGTGGCTTAAGCATGATTCCTTTTAAGTGTAGTTCAAGTTAATTGGAATGCGTGTTTGCATCCTTAGATATTTCAAAAGCCTATGATAATATTAGTTGTCCACCTTATTAAAAATTGCATTGAAGGCTCTTTGTTCTCTTTTATTATTAATGGTAAGAGCCGTGGTTTGTTTAAATCCTATCATGGTTTAAGGTAAGGTGACCCTATGTCCCTTGCCCTATTTATTATTGATGTTGATTATCTTTCTAGAAGTATTGCTAACAAGTTTGAAAATAAACCAAATTTATATTATTGAACTAGGGGTGGATTTCCTATATCTCATATGTGTTTTTATGATGATTTTATCATTTTTATGAATGCTTCTTGTAATAACATTAATAAACTGATGGATTTCTTTCATTATTTTCAATTTGTTAGTGGATTGTCTTTAAACAATCAAAAATGATGTTTCCTTGTTCCTAATAATATGCATACTGATCGTATCTTGGCTATTACAGATCTTACTTGGTTTATGCATGGTCATTCACCAATTAAGTATCTTGGCATCCCCTTCATTAAAGGTAGAAAGAAATATTTTTTGTTTGATGATTTAATTACTTCTATTCAAAGTAAACATCAATCTTGGGACTCTAGTTTTTTGAGTTTTGGGGTAGACTTACAATTATTAGAAGTGTTCTTATTCTCTCCCTGACTACACTTTTCAAACTTTGCTTCCTACTAAATTGGTGTGCAATAGAATTGATATTATCCTTAATAAGTTTTTTTGGAAAGGCACTTGTAGTAATAGTAAAATATCTTGGGCTTCCTGGGACTAATGTTGTGGGGTTTTAAAAGATGGTGGTCTTGGTTGAAAAAGCATGGCTGGCTTGGCCCATGCTTTTTCTTACAAGTTATGGTTTACTTTCCATGCCAATTTATCTTTGTGGGCTAAATTTAAGGTTGCTAAATATTGTGTGGGGAAGCATCCCTCTATTTGTGCTTTTAATATTGGTGATTCTAAAGTTTGGCTGAGGATGTGTAAGGTGAAGTGCGAAGTGGAGCTTCACCTTTCTTGGGGTCTTGGGGTTGGCAATATCTTCTTCTGGAAGGATCAATGGTTAAACTCTTTCTCTATTGATTCCC
Source organism: Dendrobium catenatum (assembly GCF_001605985.2). Classification (NCBI taxonomy): domain Eukaryota; kingdom Viridiplantae; phylum Streptophyta; class Magnoliopsida; order Asparagales; family Orchidaceae; genus Dendrobium; species Dendrobium catenatum. The sequence continues at coordinate 1,048,304 of NW_021318673.1, forward strand.
TTCTTAATTCATCTTCTACTGTTGCAATTAAGGTTAGTTACTTTATTAATGATAAATGAAGGGATTATGATAAGCTTGTTGAAGTTCTTCCTGATTATTTCATTCATAAGATTCTCACTCTTCATATCAATTTTGACTCTAATGATGTGCTTTTATGCAAGTTGTCTAGTAATGGTTTGTTTAATTTAAAACATTCCTAGAATCATTTTGAACTAAGATTGAGGTTAATTTCATTTTTTTGAAGATTTGGCACAAAAGCATCCCTTTTATTATCTCTACTTTTATTTGGAGAGATTTACATAGATTTATTCCTACAGATGACAAATTAATTAAAAGAGGTTTCATTATTCCCTCTAAGTGCCAATATCATTTTCATCTGTAAAATATGCATCATGTTTTCGTGTTTTGGGCCTATAGCTGTTAAAACTTAGTGGTTTTTTTATGATATCTTTAATTTAAATATTTATCATGAATATGGCCATTAATGGTCTTCTTGGTATAGGTTGCTGATCTTTTGGGGGTTATTGTCTAGTCTTTTCAGTTTTGGTGTTGTGCGCGGATCTTGATGTAGGATGGAGCGGCATCACGTTCGCTTTGATGTTGGTGTGTTTCATTCTTTCCTGATCATTTCTAGCCTGTTCCCTTCTGGCTTTACCTGGCTACATTTATCTGTGTGGATGAATTTTTCTTTATTATTTTCTTTCTTTGATTCTTGGTTGTTTTTCCTTCCTAAGGTGTGCTTAGAGAGCTCTTTTTTGTTCTGGGCCGAGGTTTCATTTTTTGTCTGTGATTTGCTGGCCTACTTGGGGTTTTTTTGTGGTGGGCTTTTTTCTTGTTTATTTGGGTGTTACATAAATTTTTATCTATCAGGGATGTGGTTTCTGCTATTACCTAAAGTGTTTGGAGTTTTTGTTTGTTATCCCTTTAAGCTGGGAGGTGCGGTTTTAGGGTTTATCCTGGTTTGGTGAGGTGGCTTATTACTTCTTGGGCTCTTCTTGTTTTATTCCCCCTGGTTGGACCACAAATTTTATGGCTTTCCTGATTTCTGGATTTATGAAGGGTTTTTTCTTTAATTGTTATACTATTTTGTGTTTGAGCTGTTGTTAGAGCTGGCATAATTGTAACAATATTCAATTTGGGTACTTTTAATTTTATTTCTGTTGGTTATTTTGGTGCAATTTTTGTTGTGCTTCCATCTCTGTTTTACAGGATCCCTTTTTTGTAGGACTTTGTTGTTTTTTGTTTTGGATTGGGGAGCTTGTGATGAAAGCTTATGAAGGTTGCTTCCTCTCTTTTTGGGTGCTCTATCATGTGCACCGTAGAATGTATCTAGGTTATATTATATTTTTTTGTAGCAGGGACCTTGAGCTCATTGGGTTTTTTTTACATTTTTCTGGTAGCTCTTTGGAGCAATAGAGAACTCCAGGTCCCTTTTAAGACCTTATACATTTGGATTTTAATTACTGCGTAGGCCCCTCTGAGGGTTCCCCCCCCCCCCAAAAAAAAAAAAAAAAAAAAAAGGAAAAATAGTGTTAATTTATTTTTTTACTTTCATATAATTGAAAAAAGCTAGGGGTTTTGTGGCACTGCTGCACTTAAGCATTAAATGCATGTGAACCATATTTTAAAAATAAATATTTTTCATTTTGTCCAACTTTATTGTTAAGAAATTTTTCTATTTAAGTCACTTGACCTAAACTTTATAAGTTATGTGTAAGTTTATTCAGTAATTTAGTCAAAAAGATTCGAAATAATATAAGATAAACATGTTGGGGTCAATTAATCTTATAATAATATCATTTGATAATAAATTTCACATTCATTAAATTTATAAATCATATGCTAAATTTGTGTTTGGCTAGTTCTCAAATCCTTAACTTCAATGAAATTTCCTTAATATTGTAAAATTAAACTTCAAAAATATGTCTTCCTTATCAAAACAATCATTAGTTGTGATGATATTCTCTCTCTCTCTCTCTCTCTCTCTCTCTCTCTCTCTCTCTCTCTCTTTATATATATATATCACTTGTTTCTTGATAACATACATTAAATTCATAGAACAAGATGTTCATTTTTTAAATAAATTCAAAATTATCTTATGTGTCCCTCAATATTTTGGAGGTTTTTAATAAAGATATGAAGAGTTTTACCAATCCAATTACCTCAGAGATGCAACGGCTCTCTGGCTCTCTTGCGCTCCGGCTCCATCTCCTCGCTTCTCACTTTGTTGGTTTGGATTTCTTATGCTCTTTTCTTCCCCTCTTTAATTCTAGGTGTTTCTTGAGCTTTATTTTGAGGTTTTTCCTATTTTTTCGGTGGTGGGAGATGACATCCCCAATGTCATTTATCCCAGCTTTGTAATCATTCTCGAATGGAAAAACCTGTACTTTTAAAGTTATTTTGGTTGGTTCATCTTCATCTTATGCTAAGATTTATTTCGTGCATAATTCCTTCAAGGGTTATCCTGCCCTAATGTTTGTTGATTATGTGTTATCGCAGCTTACTGCACCTTTCGCTCTAACTTTAGTTGGGAAGTTTGTTCTTTGTCATCCAAATTTATATGTGATTTGAATTTTTTTGTTAACCTTAAACTTTTTGGTTCCTTTCAACCAAAGTTATGCATGGAAATGATGGTCATTCGGTTGAGGTTGATAATGTGGTCGCTAATTATTGATTGAGGGAAATATTTCTAATTTGAAGGATACTTCTAGAATATTATTCCTCAAGTGATTGACGGTCCTGCTGTTAAGGAGCAGGATGTTGTTGATAAATCTATACAATTTGCTTTAATTCATGTAGAACTTTCTATTTCTGAACCTAATTGTAATCAGGAATAATCTTCTTCCTCTTCCTTGTATATTGAGAGTCAAGATGTTGAAGAGCAAAGACCGGATAGTAATATTAATCAAAATATTATTACAGATTCAGATATTAATCAATATGTTACGAATAATAACTTAACATATATAGATTCAAAGATGGTTAAGACTATTTTTACTAATATGGTTACTAATTAATCTATTATTGTTGCTCAGGAAGAAGGATAAGATGTTCTGCTTGAAGGATATGTTGGCAAGGGTAAATCAATTGTGGAAGATGGTCTTTTCTATGAGGAAGGTGAAATGACTACCTTGATGGTGAAGTTAAGCATGATTAACAAAAATAAGTTTCATTTGAATGATCAATATCAAAGTAATGATTTTATTGACACGAAGGATATGGATATGTTGGCTAAATGTTTTTCTAGAGATGATAATGATACTTGTTTTACCAAGGGTGGTACTAAGTGAGGTAAAAAGCAAAGGAACTTCATTTCACAACCTCCCAGAAATACATGTTCGCATACTTCTTATTAACCTTTTGTTTTTAATGTTTAATGCTATTATTTAGAATTTTAGGTGCATGGGTGCCCTTCTACTAAGTTACGAGTTAAAAACTTATGCCGTATTTATAATGTGTTGATTCTAGTTTTGCTTAAACCTCTTATTTCTTCTGATAAGCTACTTGGTACTGCTAAGCTTTTTGGTTTTAAATATGCTATGTCGAATGTGTCTAAAAAAATTTGGATTTTTTTGAGAGATTTTGTTTGGATAGAATTTATTGGTGACTTTACTCAAGTTATGCATTGTAATATTGAAACTTCTAACTTTCATTGTTGTGCCTTTTTTGTTTATAATGATTCTTCGATTATACCACAAAGTTGTTATGGGAACAAATCCTTCAATTTCATTGTATTTGTAACTTACCTTGGCTTGTTGTAGGGGATTTTAATACTATATTTAACCCATCTAAACACATAGGGGTCTCGCTCCCTATATATCAATATATGGAAGAGTTTAATAGCATGATTATGGATTGTAACTTAATTGATATTGGTTTTTTTGTAATAATTTCACTTGGAGTCATGGGCATTTATGGCAATGGTTAGATAGGGTGTTATTTAATGATTGCTGGCTTAATTTTTTTGACTCTGCTAATGTTGAGTATCTGAGCAGGACCCTCTCTGACCATTATCCTCTTCTTATTAAAATTGAGACAAGATCTTAAAATTTCTCTTCCCAATTTATATTTCAAAACATGTGGTTGCATCATGATTCTTTAATTGGCTTGGTTAAGGATAATTAGCATGCTCCTCTGCATCCTGATTATTCTATTTTTAGCATGAGAGATTATGGTTTAAGCTAAAAAGGCTTAAGAAAGTTCTAGAATTATGGAATCATGTTAATTTTAAGAAACATTTCTCCAACATGTTAATATCGGAAGATAAGGTGAATTCTTGTGAGACTCAGTGAAGGTAATTTTTGTTTATTGAGAGAGGCTAAATATTGCCTTTATAAATTACAAGCTTAGGATGATTAGTTTTTGAAGCAAAAAGATGCTATTAAATATCTTGTTGAAGGTCATAATATTACTAAATTTTTTCATGCTTTGTTTCAGAGGAAACATGCTATTAATTATATTAATAAAATTAATGATGTGGATGGCTTTGTCATTGAGGGTGGTGTTGAAATTGCTAATTTAGTTGTTCAACGTTTTCATAATCACCTTAATAAACCTTTTTTTCCTTCTATTTTTAACAATCATTCTATCATTCCTAAGCTTATTTCTCATGATGATAATGTCTTCATATCAAAAGCCCCTTCTATTGAGGTGTTTAAAGAGGTTGTTTCTAGCATGAATGGTGACTTGGTTGCTGGGCCATATGGTTTCACGACAAAGTTTTTTTCAGAAATCTTTTTTTATTATTAGTAATGATCTCTTTTCTTATGTTATTGATTTTGTTTTCTTGTAAACCAATTCTTAAGTTTTTTACATCTACTTCTATTGTTTTTATTCCCAAGAATAACTCTGTGAGTACTTGGAATAACTTAAAACCTATTAGTATGTGCAATTTTTTTTATAAATTGCTTTCTAAAATTCTGATGAATCATTTAAAAATGTTTTTCCTTAAACTTATCTTCCCTTTTCAAATGGGTTTTATTAAAGGGTGTGCTATTGCTGAAATATCATTTTGGCTCAAGAATTTTATCATGATCTTGATGTCTAGGTTATAGGTGGTTATACGATTTTGAAACTTGATATTGCCAAAACATGGATTGGAATTTCCATTACAATATTTTTAAGTTATTTGGCTTTGGTTTATGTTTTATCAACCTTATTAAACATTGCATTGAAGGTCCATAGTTTTCAATCTTTGTTAATGGTAAGAGCAATGGTTTTTTTAAAGCCTGTCATGGGTTGAGATAGGGTGATCCTATTTCTCCTACCCTCTTCATTATTGCAGTTGAGTACCTTTAAAGAGGTCTTACCTATCTTTTTGAGAAGTATCCTAGTTTATATTATAGAACTTTAGGTTATTTTCATATATCTCCCTAATGCTTTACTGATGATTTTATCATTTTTATGAATTCTTTGATGAATAAGATTAATAGACTTTTGAGGTTTTTTCACCAATTTGAAATGGTTAGTGGTCTTGCTTTGAATTTACATATGTGTTGCTTTATTTCTCCTAAGAAAGTCCATAATGACCTTATTGTGGCCATTAAGAATTTAACTTGTTTTAGTCATGGCCTTCTCCTTTGAAGTATCTTGAGGTGCCTCTTTTTTAGGGTAAAAAGAAAACTTTTCTTTTTGATGACTTAATTACGGCTGTGCAAAAGAAACTTTTGTCTTGGGATTCTAATTTTATGAGTTTTAGAGGTTGTTTAATTCTTATCAAAAGTGTTCTTTGTTCTTTATTTGTTTAAATTTTTCAAACTTTGTTTCCTACCCAGCCGGTTTGTAATATGATTGATAAAATTTTCAATAAGTTTTTTTTGGAATGGGGCTAGTAGCAATTCGGAAATTCAATGGTCCTCTTGGGACAAATGCTGTGGTGTTATGGATGAAGGGGATCTGGGGTGTAATTTTATGAATCATTTGGCCTATGTTTTTTATTTGAAGGTATAGTACAACTTTTGTGCAAATTTAAGCCTTTGGGCTAATTTTATGGTAGCCGGTTATTGTAGGGAGAAGCATCACACCATGTGATGTTTTAACAAAGGTAACCCTAAAATGTGGTAGCATGTTTTCAAAGTCAAATGGGTTGTTGAGCCTTTTTTTTGTTTTGTCCTTGGTGGTGGTAATACTTTCTTTTGGCAAGATCAATGGTTTGGGGGCATATCAATTGACTCTATTACTAGTACTTCCTCCCATACAATTTTGAAGGTGAATTATTTTTTTAATTGATAATTGTTAGGATATTGAGAAACTCTTTAGTTTTCTTTCTGATTGTATTATTTGACAAAATTTGGAGCTCCCACTGAATACTAACTCTAATGATGTTCAGTTATGTGTTTAGTTAACGATGGTAGCTTTAGATTAAAGGACGCATGGCATGCCTTTGAACCTAAGCATGAGATTTCCAAGATTTTTTATATGATTTGGCATAAAAGTATTGCCACAACGGTTTATATTTTTGTTTGGAGAATTTTACACATGTTTTTTCCCATATATGATAATTTAATTAAAGGAGGCTTTATCATTCTGTCTAAGTGCTAAAGTTGTAATCATATGGATAATATGCATCATGTTTTTATATTTAGTCCTTTAGCTGTCAAAACTTTGACTTACTTTGATGACATTTTTTTAAAATTTCTTTAATGCTAATGCTTCTATTAAAGCTTTGCTTAACTGTTAGTTTTTTATGTCCAAAGGTCAAATAATAAATGTCATTCCTTCCCTTATCCTTTTGTATTTATGGTTGGATAAGAATAATTCTCATTTCAATGGTGTGGTTATGAACTACCATAGAATTATCCAAAATGTTAAAGATAAGGTTGGCGCTCTTTATTCAGTTATGTTGCTTTCTGTCAAGAACTTTAAAAATTATTTCTCTGTTACTGTTGATTTAGGTATTAATTCAAAAGTGGATAATCTTATGAAAGATTGTATGTTTATTTATTAGACTAAGCCCTCTCTCAACTCTTATAAGCTTAATCTTGACCGTGTTAGCATGAATTCTAATGTGGGATATGATGGTGTCATAAGAGATTCTCATTATAATTTTATTTTGGGTTTTTATAGTCCTTTACTTAATTATGATGTCAGCCATTTTATTACCTTTTCTATTCTCCATGGCCTAAGACTTTGTTTCTCTCATCATCATACTGATATTGTTGTTGAGGTTGGGTCTAATTACTTTTTTCAGTTTTTAACATTGTGGATGATACGGTTTGTTCATCTGCCTTATTCAATATGAGGAGGAACAATAAGAACTTAATGTGCCTTTTAAACTGTTCCTTTTCTATTGTTCTTAAGGAAGGTAATATTTGTGCTTATTGGTTGGCCAGGTGGGGGTGTGGCTTGGACTCTATTGATGAATTCTTGATTTCTAACATTCTTGTTGCTTTGAAAGGTCTTTTAAGATTGGATATGATTGGTTTAACTTATGTTACTTTTTAGTGGTGTTGCAGGTGTTTGTTTAGTGTTGGTGTTGTTTTTATGTTATTACCAGCATATCTTTCTTTGTTGCCTGCTGAGTCATGGGTAGCTGGGCCCGCAGCTTGGTTTCTGGGTTCATTTTGCTGTTTCCTTGTCCTGGAAGGAGTTCTTTACTTCTATTTGTAGTAATTTTGGGTTTCTCATCTCCTTCTCTATTTTATGTGTTTGATTTATACATTTGGATGGCTATGGGGTGTCCGTTTCTTGGATTAAAGGGTTGCCTGGTATAGGGTTATTACCTTATTCCTAGGTGTTCTATGATGTGGCATGTTTGTTTATATGGGACTAGTTGGTAGTTGCTATCACTAACCCTTGTTTGTTTTGTTGGGGTCATTTGAGCTGGGGTGTTGGTGCTTTTAGGTTTGTTTGGAGCTTGGTTTTCCTTGGTACTTTGGTTTTTTTTAATACTAGCTTAAGCTGTCAGAATTGGTGGAATATGGGGTGGTTTTCCCTTTATCCTGGTTGCCTATCGGATGGTGGTTATTGGTTTTATTACTACTATTTTCATGGTATTATCTATTACTATTATTTATGTTCTAAATTTTCTATGGACTTTCATGTTTTGTAGAATGTGTTTAGTGTAGGTGATCATTCCTATGATTTGTTGGTGGGGAAGCTGGATCTGACTTTTTTTTTTGTTGCTTGCCATTTTTGTGGTGCTCATTATTGTGTACCGTAGAATGTACTTAGGTTATTTTCTATTTTTGATTAGTAGGGAACTGAAGTTCTTAGATTTTTTTGTTTTTCTTTTCTTAGCTCTTTTGAGCAGTAGTGAGCTTGAGTACCTTTTAAGGACCATGTATTTTTTTTTTCTAATTAACACGTAGTCCTTTCTCTCTCTCTCTCTCTCTCTCTCTCTCTCTCTCAAGGTCATTTAGTACGGTATGATTTGTTCAGTCATTTTCCCTACGAGCAATCAAATGAATAAAAAATAGAAATTTTCTTTAAGTATAGATCGTATTGTATGAAATACCATTTGTACATACCTTATAGAGTACAAATTTAATGGGACCCTTTTCGTCCCAACTTTTTATCCAAATGAACTTAAAAAGTTTCTAAATGGTTTGTACCATATGATGTCGCCATCATATGTACGTCATCTAGGGTATGAATTGGATGGGCCCCTTTTCATCCCAAAAAAACTTGAGAATTTCATAACTGATCATACCGTACGATGTCAACATTGTACGTACACCATACAGGGTACAAAATCGTGGGGTGCCTCTTCGTCCCGACAAAGATGAAAAAATTTCTAACTATTCATACTGTACAAACTTGGTTAGTACGGGATGATGATCGTGTACAAATTATTTTGTACCGATTCACAACAAATTCATACAAAATAGTTTTTAAACTGTTTATACGTAGGATTATATGATTTATTGTATAATTATGTAGGCTCAAACTTGAAAACTTCAATTTTCTAGACTATTTTTCGTGTCTTTGGTATAAAAGGTCCACTAAAACTTACATGAAAAATGTATTATCTTCATGATTTTTCAAGGGAAAATGAAAGAGAGAGTGTGAGAGAGTGTTTGAGAGAAATTTCATGCAAGTGGAGTGTAAAGGGTTCATAAGGTTACTTAAAGGTATGGATTTCTTTATGATTTTTGTTATCACTCTTTGTCTAGTCTTTCTAGTTGTTCGTGAGAAGATCTTTCAAGAAGATCGGGTGCTCTGCCTGTTGAAAGAGTTTCTACTTAGCTTTGCATATTTTATATTCTTACAACTTGTATGTTTTTTATGATTCCAAATATTATTGTTTTGATTATTATTTTCTCCTAACATATTTTAGAAGAATTATTTTTGCTCTTGTGTGTACTACCATTTCAGGAAAATCGTACTCCGTATTGTTGATGTCTTCAATTCAAGATTAGCTTCGAGTGTATTATAAATTGGAGTCTTTTTTTTATTTTTATTGAGTTTGAGAGTGTGATTGTAATTGAGTAACTTACCACACACACCGGGGGAGAGTTTTCAAATTCACATATTTTTAACTGATCGTACTGGACGATACCCATTCATATTGGAAGATCTGGTAGTTTCTTTTCCCGAATGAGCAATGGAACGAACAAAATTAGCAAAAATATTTTTCTAAGAACAGATCATCCAAACGATATTTCTTATTCTTCACAGAATGATTAGTTCTATTTTTACTAAAAGAACTATTCATCAAGACAATATTTATATTTTGTCCCAGGATGATCGGCTCTATTTTTGCCAAATGAACTATTCATCTAGACAATATTTATTGTTCGTCCCAGGACGATCCGCTCTATTTTTGCTAAATGAACTATTCATCCAGATGATATTTATCATACGTCACAGGACGATCGGCTCTATTTTTGTCAAATGAATTATTCGTCCAGAGGATATTTATCGTTCATCCAATACGATCTTCTCTGTTCTATAAACTTGAAGTCCATCCTGCATTTTTGTACCAACAAACTTTGGGAATAACTGTTCGTACTAGATGAAGCCTATTCATACGGGATGATGATTAGGTACGAAGGCAGTTCATACCAATGTATATTTAGCTCGTACACAATAGTTTTTATACTGCTTGTACGTACGATATTCAATCGTATGAAACAATTGTGAATGGTTAAAAATTGAAAATTATAAATTTTGGATGGTTTTTCATGTCTTTTCTATAAAAGGTACACTTGAGACTGTCATAAAATCTTTTTTGTCATTTGGTCTTTGTGGATAATAAAGTGAATTTGAAGGAGAGAGCGAGAGAGAGTGTTTGAAGGAGATTTCTTAATATTTGAGCGTGAAGGGTTCACTTGGTTACTCAAAGGTAAGGATCTCAGTGTGTAATTTGTGATTTCTTCACTCTTTTCTCTTGTCCTTCAAGATTTCTTGTGAGAAGATCTTTCAAGAAGATCTGGTTCTCTGCCGAGACTAGAGGAGTATGAATAGCCCAAGGTTCTCTACCTACACTTGGAGAGTGTGAACAGTGGGAGGTTCCTTGCCTACACTTGGAGGGTGTAAAAAGCTGATGCTTCTCTGCCGCACCGATTAGTGGTGGAAGAGTGTTTTTGTGAAGTCTTCTCTGCCTTGCTGTGGGGGAAAAAGTAGTGACACTTGTGGTAATAGAGCAAAACCTGAAGTGGGAGACTTCAGGAAGTGGATATAGGTCGTGTTTGATCGAACCACTATAAATCTTGTGTCTTTTTACTTTCTGCTACTTTTTATTTTTTTTGTCTTTTTATTTTTCATGGTTGAAAAATAGTTTTTTTTAACTTGCTACAAAGAATTCATTGGTTTCTAACTTTTAAAATTCTAATAAGTGGCAATATTTTTAAAATACCAATTCACACCCCCTCCCACTTGGTAAGCCTTTATAACATAAACTTAGGTCTAACAACCTAACTCATATTCAATAAATTTCAATAAGTGGTATCAGAGCTTCGTTTCAAAACTATAAGTTTAGACTACTTTTTTATTAATGACCATGGCTACATTTGGAAACTGAAACACACCAAAAGGTTATTCTATCACTAGACCTCCCTTGTTTGATAATATTCCTTTTAATTTTTGAAAAACACGCATGTCAACATTTTTACAATCATTAGACTATCGTATGTGGATCTTAGTTTTGAAAAGATATAAAAAAACATCTAGATTATTTGATGGAGTTAGAGTTGAAATTCCCTTTGCTGATTGGACAGTAGACCAATGTGAACTAGCACAACTAAATGCAAAATGTTTGAGTAGTTTCTTTTGTGCTCTTAAAACTGAAGATTATATATGGGTCTCCACTTGCAAAAGTGGAAAGGATATATGGGATAGACTTTGTATAGTATATGAAGGGACTAACAAAGTTAAATAATTGAGACTTAATATCTTGTTGCATGACTATGAACTTTTTTGCATGAAATCTAATAAATCCATTTCTGACATGTATACAAGATTCACAGAAATAGTCACTTCTTTATGTGCATTGGGTAGGGTACAAACGAATGTTAAAATGGTTAATAAGATACTTCGTTGTTTCCCTACTACTTATAATGCTAAGATAACTACAATTATAGAGTCTAAGGACTTAAATATTTACTCTATTAATAATTTTCTTAGATCATTAATTGCTTACGAGTAAGAAGTGAGTCAATAAAAGATTGATGTAGGAGAGCCATGAAAGGAGAAGAATATTTTACTGAAAGTGGAGGAGTCGGAGAGTGATCTATCACAACCATAGGATGAGGACAACATTGCGTTGATGACTAGACGTTTCAGAAGCTTTCTAAAGAAGAAGTAAAAGAGACTCCAACAATGGAACCGAGGTGAGTTCAATAGGATTGTCAAGGTTTTTAATGATGTGATTTGCTATGAGTGTAGGAAACCTAGACACATTAAGTCAGACTACCCAAAACTTAAAGCCACTCCTAACAAGGAGAAGATAGAGGAGAAACCAACTATGAAGAAGGGTAAGATAAAATTCTAAAGAGCTTCCTGGGTGAACTCAACTTCAGACTCGTTAGAGGCCGAAAAGGAAGAGGAAGTCACCAATCTATGCTTGATGGCCGATAATCTTGATCAGTTCAATAAAGAAGAGGTATGTGACTTAACTTATTCTAAACTTTTTGAATTCTCCGAAAGAATAAATGATGTATATAGGAAGCTAAAGAAAATGTATGCTAGTTTTAACCTAGAATTATAAGAACTACAAAGAGAATATAAAATCCTTAGGAAATATCACACATTAATTGATAACAACTATATGAAATTTCTTGATGAGTTCAATGATTTGAATAAGGCAAAAGAAAATTTAAAATCATCCTATACAAAATTGGAAAAAGAATTTAATCATTTTAAGGATGAATCAAAGAGTAAAGAATATCGGTTGAATTGTATTAATAATGTGTTATAAGATTTGAATACATTTCTTAAATTGAAAATAAAAGCTCTCGAAGAAAATAAGATACACCCAAGAGTATAAGATTTCACTAATCCTATTCTGTATCCAAAATTTTGACAATCCAGGAACAGATAGAATAATTATAAAAGATTAAGAAATCCATTTCTTGGAATCAAATGATTTAGTTGTGGCATGATTGGACACATCTCACACACCTGTACATTGGATAGGAAAACTTATTTATTGTGGAAGCCTAAGATGCATAAACTAGACATATCATACATGCATCTATTTTAAAATTTCAAAAAGGAGAACCCAAACTTGTTTGGGTTCCCAGGTCTAACATTTGATGATTTTGCAAGCACGCTCTCACACAAGGCCTCGTGAGAGCATATGGTACCTAGAGATCGGTTGCTCAAGGAATATGACTGGGGATACTAAGTAATTTATATCGTTGAAAGCCAGAAGTGGAGGCAGGGTTATAATTGCATATAACACCACAAGGAAGGTGGTTGGATCAAGTATGATTGAAAATCTTGAGAACTATTTTATTGAGAATGCACTGCATGTAGAAGTCTTAAAACATAATCTGTTAAGTATTAGCCAGCTATGTAATAAAAGATATGGCATCAAATTTTTTCCTACTAGCTGCATATTAAGCCTAAATGGTATTGATGTTTTGCATGATTTGAGGGTAAACAATGTTTATATGCTAGATTTAAATTATATCAAAACTCCCACTACTTTTTATTTAAAAATAATTTCTAATGAGTTATGACTTTGGCATATGAGACTTTGGCATTCTAGCATGAAAAACCTTCAGAAGATTACACAAAATAACTTAGTAGGAGGTATACCAAAACTAGACTTTATGAAGGACCACCTTTGTGATGCTTGTCAACTATAAAAATAGGTGAAGTCCTCTTTTTAGTCCAATAAGGATCTTAGAACCAGTAAACTATTAGAGATTTTGCATTTGAATCTTTTTGGACCTGTTGGAAATGTAAGTCTAGGACGGAAGGTTTACGAATTTGTGGTTGTGGATGATTTCTCTAGATTCATATAGGTTAGATTCTTAAATCATAAGAGTGAATCATTTGAGCAGTTTAGAAATTTTTTGACATGGATTCAGAGGAAATTAGGTTGTGAGTTCTTAACAATTCAAAGTGATCATGGAGTTGAATTTGAAAATAAAAAATTTGAGAATTTTTGTAAGGAAAAAGAGATTGATCACAATTTTTTTGCACCTAGAATCCCTCAGTAGAATGGGGTAATTGAAAGGAAAAATAGAACATTAATAGAAGCCGATTGAGCCATGTTGGTAGAATATTCACTTCCTAAATATTTTTAGGCTGAAGCGATTAGCACGTCATGTTATGTTCTGAATAGGGTGAACATCAAATCGAGTTCGAATAAAACACACTATGACTTACTTAAAAAGAGAACACTTAATTTGTCATATTTGCATGTCTTTGGATATAAGGTGTTCATATATAACAATAGAAAATCATCCTTAGGAAAATTTGATCCAAAATCAGATGAAGGAATTTTTCTTGGATACTCTAGTGTTGAAAGATCTTATAGGGTGTTCAATAAAAGAACTTTGATAGTTGAGGAGACCACACATATTGTATTTGATAAATCTGGTGTTTTGGAAGAGCAGATTTTTGAAGAAGATGTGATAGAAATTGACTCTCAAAAGATTGAGAAAATAAATTTGGATGAAAATTTGGAGATATAAAACCAGTTGCTAGAGATTTGAGATTTTCTGAAAAACCATCCAAAAAAATTGATTATAGGTGAACCTAGTGAGGGTACTAAGACTAAGCAAGGACTGAGCAAAGAAGTCAATCATTCAACTTTTATTTCAATAATAGAACCCACAAATATAAATCAAGCACTTTCGGAAGAGTTTTAGATTTTGGCAACGCAAGAGAAATTGAATCAATTTGTATGAAATAATATTTGGGAATTATTTGCAAGGCTAAAAGATCAAAGTGTAATTGGAACTAAATGGATATTCAAGAACAAAATAAATGACTTAGGAGTAGACATTACAAAATAAGGCTAGATTGGTGGCTAAGGGGTATAATTAGATAAAAGGAATTGATTTTGAGGTGACTTTTGCCGCTGTAGTTAGACTTGAAGAAATTTGGGCTTTATTAGCATTTGTCTGTTTTAGAGGATTTAAGTTGTATCAAATGGATGTTAGAAGTTCCTTTTTAAATGAGTTAATCCAAGAAGATATTTATTTAGAACAACCTCCAGGCTTTGAAAATTAAAAATACCCAAATCATATGTTTAAGTTGAAAAAGGCATTGTACTGATTGAAAAAGCACCTAGGGCTTGTTATGAGAGGTTGAGTACGTTCCTACTTGAGAGATCTTTTAAAAAAGGAAGTGTGGAAACAACTCTCTTTTTTAAGAAATTAGGAGAAGATATACTCATGTACAAATTTATGTTTATGACATCATCTTTTGATATACTTATAAAATCTTTGTGATAAATTTTCTAAAATAATGAGTAGTGAATTTTAGATGAGCCAAATGGAAGATTTGAATTACTTTGTAGGCTTTAGCATTAAGCAAATTGAGGAGGATATATTTCTTAGTTAGTCAAAGTTTGTTAAGGATATCCTCAAAAAGTATTAAATGGATAATGCTAAACCTTTTAGTACAACTATGAGTTCCTCAGTTTAGTTAAATAAGGACCCAAAAGAAAAATCAATCGATCAAAAGAAATTTAGAGGAATTATTGGATCTTTTCTTTATTTGACAGCTAGCAGACCTGATATTATGCTTAGTGTTTATTTGTGTGCTAGATTTTACAATAGTAAAAAGGATTTTGAGATATCTCTTGGGAACTCAGAACTTAGGAATTTGGTATCCTAAGTTTTACTTTATATTTGAAATAATTGGATATTCATATTCAAACTTTGCAGGTTGTAGGGTTGATAGAAAGAGTACTTCTGGAATATGTCAATTTATTAGAAATTCTTTAGTCTCTAGGTCCAGTAGAAAACAAAATTCCATCGCTCTATCTACTGCTGAAGCTGAATACATTGCCTTAGGATGTTGTGTGGTGCAAGTACTTTGGTTGAAATAATAATTGTTTGATTTAAGATTAATAATAAGCACAATTCTCATTTATTGTGATAACACTAGTGCTATTTGTATTTCTAAAAATCCTATTCAATATTCAAGAACCAAACATATTGACATCAGGCATCATTTTTTAAGGGATCATGTATCTAAAGGAGAAATTGAACTCAATCATGTTTCAACTGAAAATAAACTTGTACATATCTTTATAAAACCACTAGCCTTTGATACTTTCAATACATCAAGAATAAGGCTTTGTGTGATTGATTTGAATGCTTAATTAAATTTTTCTGCAACATTTAAAAAATGTTTTTGTGAGTGTGTTTTTTGTGTTTTTGATTTTATTTGTGTTTTTTCTAAGTTTTTTATTTTTATATGCAAATTTATGTTTGTTTCTTTTTGGTTTTGTGTATTTTCAAAACTGATTCACATTGAAATTCAGGGTTTTAAGCAATCATACAAAAATATCTAAGTGTGATATTCATATGTACGAAATTAATTTCATACTAGATGAATCCTATAGTGTTTCAAACATTGATTTTAACATTATGCATACATTTTTTTTAGTTATTATTACAGTCCCTCCTTACGATCACCATATCATCTGGACGATGTATATTTATTCGTATGTACGCACGTAAATGGTTATTCAGATAGGATCAATTTTTTTGTTTTTGATCGTACGTGCGATCTTTTAGTTCGTACATACGAACACATGGCATTCTGAGTGGGGGATGATTCAAACCATCATAAAAATGATCTTAAATAACGGATCGTCTCGGACGAACACCTATTCGTCTGTATGATTGTTTGGTCAAAAAGTTTGTATGAAAGGATGCATCGTAACTCATATGATTACAAAAAGTCATTTCATTTTAAACACATGCATTTGGACATACAAAATTTTCCTTCGTACATAAGAACAAAAGCATCGTACGGGACGAACCCTTTTTCATCCATACGAAAGGTTGTTTTTCTTCAAATAGAAGGGATTTAGAACACAAATTTCATTCACTTCAAAAGCCTTTTCTAACCTTCTTTTCTCTCAATCTTTCAATGGCAAGCTTAAGAAAAAGGACTAAACATTATAAGGAACTAATCAAGGGACCTTCCTCTAGGAAAGCAAACAAAATTTTCCTGTCCAAAGCAAACGAAGAATCCTCTCCTAGGTTAGTTTCGACAAAAATCAACCCATCTAGAGTAATTATCTAGGAAAATACTGTCTATCAAGTAACTCCACTTTTTTCCTCTACACAATTTGCTTTTATCCTCATGCTGATTCACTCTTACAACAAGGAAACTTTCTACTATTTCCTTGTAAACATGACTTTCAACTCTAATAAAAATAGGATTAGATCCTATGTTATGGGGAAGCATGTAGAAATAACCAAGGAGGATCTATGGATTTTCTTAAATTTAAGGACTGAAGGAGTAAGAGCCTACACCTTGATTTCTTCTTCTAACTTTGATTGGATATAAATAAACCGAGTGCTTAGAGGGATTATATAAGTATGCCATTTTCCTAGGGTAAACATCTTACACCAAGATACTAGAGTCATCCAACATGTTCTTAGGACTTCTATCATTCCAAAAGCTTGTGATCGAATAAATATCACTCCTCTTCTTTCCACTATAACTTATATGTTCATTACTGGCCAACCTATTGATGAAGTCCAACTCATTCTTGACTAACTTTATGGGCTTTTTGAAATTGGCCATGTATCCCGTAAGAGAAAGAAGAATATAGTCTTAGAACACCTTCCGACATAAATTCTTGAAAAGAAGTATGATTTAGTTCATCCTGATGTGACACATCTAGAAGAGCCCATCTTCTATAATTATGGTTCATTCTGAGCTATGTTTGCTAAACATGAAGAAGGTGTTGACACTGAGGGAGAGGAGAGCACCTGCACCTGCGCCTTCTAGTGGACCAAATTTTTAGGAGATGGTTCATCATTTTGATCATCTTGAGCTTAATTTTTTTTGACACTTTGATCAAATTGAAACTCATCTTCAACCGCATGATTTTTAACATCAGTAGGATATGGGCAGGATCCAAGGTCAATTTACCTCGGTGAATGAAAATATGGCTATGATGAATAGCTATTCTAATATCTTCAACCAGCCACCTCCTCGCGGGGATTGCAGGGAATCGATGGCGGTAGACATTTAATAGTTGTCTCCTGACGTGTTGAAATTAGTAAGAAAAACTAGTGAGAGAAAAACTCTGAGAAACCATTTGGATTCAACGGGATTTCAAATTTTGTTCTTCGCGGGGATTGCGGGGAATCTATAGCGGCAGACGTTCATCAGCATCTAATGACTGGTGGCAAGCTAGAGGATCATCACAATTGTATCAAGCCTCTGATTGCTTCATCTCGTCCTCTCCTATCACCTCCAGCGTTTGAAATGACAAACCTTGCTTTAATCAGCTGACCAAGCAGAGATCTTCAAAAGTATTGTTATTAATGAAGGAGGCTTTGAAAACAACCAGAAATGGTTGGTAAAGGAAAGAATGTATTGATTGAGGAGAAATTCTTGAAGGTCTTCAAAGGTGGGACGCCATTATCACCAAATGGAGGAGATGAGACGTCTCCTTCTTTGAGGGCTCGGATTGAGAAAATAATTCCAAGATATTGAATTAATGAAGGCGTGAATGAAGGAACTTCAGTTCCTTACATACTGAATGTACCCACTGGGAATATTGAGGATGCACCAGTGAATTTGGAAGAGAAGTCAAGTTCAATGGAGAAATCAATGAACGTTGCAGAATAAAAGAAATTCCTGTATTCTGATTTGATGAAGGTTAGGAATGTTAAAAATGCTGAGAAGGGAGATTGTGGGGAGGATGCTGCTATTCCAGTTCGTGTAAATGAGGGAGATCAATCTAATGCTTTGAGGAGAAAAGATAATATCATAGTATTATATTTGAATCTTGGTGACTTTCTAGCTGAAGATGAGGTAACTGTTAAATTGCAGGAACAAAACGAGAAAGAAAATGCAGAAAAGCTGGTCAATTCCATAGTTGTAAAAGTTTTTGGAGGAGAGCCACATGTATGGGTAATCAGTTCAGAACTTAGAAGACAATGGGCTCAATTTGGGAAGTTCCATCTTACTATACTAGGCATGGGATGGGTACTATGCTCTTTTCCAGAATCAGATCAAATGGAAGAAGTATTGGCTAATGGACCGTATTTTATCAATGGACAAATAGTTGGACTTGAAAAATGGTCCCAAAACTTCTCTCCAACTTCTCTCAAGGGGATGACAGCTCCGATTTGTATCAGACTTCCGAATCTTCCACTTCATTGATGGGATAATATTAACATTTGTAGAATTGCTTCAATGGTTGGAAAACCATATTTAATTGATGGAAACATGTTCCAATGGGGAAGAAGAGAATTTGGAAGGGTATTTGGTCGAATCAAACTGGATGCTAAGCTTCCACTTGGACTTTGGGTAGAAGGCAATTCAGGGAAATTCTATCAAAAGATAGAATATGAACGTGTTCCAAAGTTTTGTTTCAAATGTGGACTTATTGGCCATAACAAGGAGCATTGTAGAATTACTAAAGAACTTCCTAAGAGTCAAGAGAAGTTGAGTACTACTAATAATAAAATTTTAATGAATGAAGAGATTGCTCAAGTTGAAAATGGTAAAAGCAATGAAGAGTCAGGATATGGGCCATGGTTAGTTGTTAATCATGGAGGGAAGAGGATTAATAGCAGAACAAGAAGAATTAGTCAGCACCCTATTACTAAAGCCTAGTGGAAAAGGAAAGACTCTAGGATTGCTAAAGGATCAGCAGGTGTCTATAATAAAGTTCAAGAAAAGGAAGATTTAGCTGAAACAAATCAAATTCTTGAAAATTCAGTGCTGATAAATGAAGCTATTGGAGATCGGGAAAACAACACTGCTGCTACCACGAAGATTGGTTCAGAATCAAGGGAGATCTTCTCCATTCAAACTGCTGAAAACAAATTCAATGTTTTAACAAATAATCTGGAAGTGGGAGAGATTCTCCTGGAAATTGATGATGATTTAATAGCAAATAAAGGGGCAACTGAAGTTTATAACTCCAAAGAATCTGCCAGTAATTTGGAACTAAAGGAAATTGGGAAAGAAGAGGATTCCACATTGGTCAAAAAGAAGAAATCTAAATAATTGAAAGACCTTGGACCTATTAGCACTAACTCAAGGAGTAGGAGGTTGGAGTTGGAGATGAAAGGTACTATAGGGAATTTATCCCAAATTTTACATTAATGCATTCTTTAGCTTTTTGGAATTGTTGAGGAGCACGAAAGAGGGGTGCTTCTCTATTTCTTAAAGAGTTTGTTAAGTTGTGTAAAGTCATTTTTTTGGGTTTGTTGGAAACAAAGCTTGTTTGAATAGTTGCTATTTGAATGAGTTATATTTATGCAACTTATGTAGTTTTGATGATTCCAAACATTATTGTTCAAATGTATAGTTATCTCCTAACAATTTCAGAAGATTTGCACTTGCTCTTGTGTGTACTAACATTTCAGGAAAATCAGACTCCAGACTACGAAAACTTCAATTCAAATTCAACATGAGATATTTTGTTTAATTTTTTTTTAATTTTGAAAGGGAGTGATTGTAATTGAGTGAATAAAATCTCACACACACAAAATAAGGAGATCTTGAAACTGAAGAAATCCCTATAGTGGTTGGTGGGGATTTCAATTGCCTCACTTCAATGGAAGACAAAAGAGGAGGTAAAAGGTTTCATTTCTCTAAAGGGCCGAAGGAGATGGAGGCATTCATTGCTAATAATGATTACCATGAGGTGAGATTCATTGGGCCTCATTTCACCTGGTGCAATAACAAGGAAGGAGGAGCTCGTATCCTAGAGAGATATGATAGGTGCTTCTTTAACTCTTTGGCTTTAAATTCTTCTAACCATTTAGTTGTTAGACATCTAGCTAGAATAACTTTCGATCATTGTCCGATTATACTTAATTTCCTTGAGCTGAAACCGTCAAATCCAAAGTGCATCAAGTTTGAGGATGTGTGGACATCCTATCGAACTGCTACATCTGTGGTGATGAATGAATGGAATAAATCTTTTTTAGGTACTCATGCCCAGATTTTGAATTCTAAATTCAAAAGAGTGCTAAAGGCACTCTTTTTTTGGAGTAAAGCTAAGTTGAAGAATTTGAAATTGCTCAAAGATGATTTGATGGAAAATATTTTGGAACTACAAAATAAAGAGTCTAATAATAGTTGGCTAACCAAGGAAGAAAGCTGGTCTCTCAAAATAAAAGTTTTTGAACTCAACTCAACCATGGCTAGATTGGAGTCTTGGTGGAAACAAAGAGCAAAAGCCAAATAGACGGTGGATGGAGATTCTAACTCAAAATTTTTCCATGCTTTTGGTATTGCAAGGAGTTTGAACAAAATAGTTAATTTAAAAGATGATAATGGGATTGCATTAGAAGTTCCAGATCAAATTGAGAAGGGACTCATTCGATTTTTCAAAAATAAATGGAGACAGAGGAGTTTTGATTTGGAAGGATGGCCATTGCCAAATGATGTATTAAATAATGATGATAAATCTTTGTTTTCAAGGGAATTTTTGTTGACTGAAATTGAAGCTGTATTAAGAAAATTGGGAGTTAATGTTTCACCAGGGAGAGACGGTATCACATACTCATTTATTAAATCATACTGGAGTATCATCCAAACAAATTTTATAAATGCTATTAATTCCTTCCTTTGTTTTGGAGAGATGGATAAAAATTGGAAGGACACCTTACTTGTTCTTATTTCTAAGGTGTCAAATCCGGTGCTGCCTACCAATTACAGGACAATCAGCCTGTGCAATTCAATCTACAAAGTAGCGGCTAAACTAATCTTGAACAGGTTCACTGCTATTATTCCAACACGTCTCTGAAGAACAAGCAGCGTTCATTAAGGGTAGATCTATCTCGGATCATGTGATTGTTGCTCAAGAAGTATTCCACAAATTCATATTTTCAAAATCATCCAAAGGCCTCATTTCTTATAAAATAGATATGGAGCATGCTTATGACTCAATGAGTTGGGATACTCTTGAAGGTGTCTTAAAATACTTTGAATTTCCTCAAACGTTTTCAAAGCTCATATTAGAATGTGTGATTAAACCAAGGTTCTCCTTAATTATTAATGGTAATCTTTTAGAATGGATGGAAGCTAGAAGTGGCTTTCGGCAAGGCTGCCCACTTTACCCACTTCTTTTCATTCTTTGTTCTCAACTCCCAGTTTTTGGAAGAATTAAAGTGTGAAGGAAATGCTGAACGGTCCTAACATCTTTGAGCAAGGTGCTAGTCTCGCCCATATGAACGTGAGCATTTGAATTTCTATGAGAAAGGTTGGCTAGAGCCTAGTCATAATCAGGGTTAGAATGTAAAGTTAATCCCTTATGGTGAAAAGTTGTAAAAATTATGTGCAGTCCTGGTATGTGATCTCGACGGGGCATCGATTCACATACGATCTTAGAGAAGTAATGGTAGAATTTATACGGAGACTCATAAACAACTTAAAAAGCAACTCGGAGTTGAATGGTACAGAAAGAGTAAGGAGAAAGCACAAGGAGGTTTAAGCAAAAAGATCGAGTACCAGATATGACAAAATGTTCAAGTTGATGGACCGGAAGATAGTAATTTTGGTCATCTTATATCATTGGTGGGCGGCTTGATCATCCTCCTCAAAGAATCGAGGGTCCAGAGTTGCCCTCGAGGAACTTCCAGAAGGGTGGCAAGCTCTCTTTCCTCCTGCCATGATCAAGAATAACAAGAAAAAAGAGGAAAAATAAGGCTAGTAGAAGATGTGGAAGTGAGAAAAATGGGTGGAGGGCGTCTGAATTTAAAGAATTAGTCGGATCATCCAGGACAATCCGGTGTAATAATTGCAGCTAGAGAATTGGTAAAAAAAGTGGTGAGATGATAAGATATCATTCAGGATGATAAGACACAGGCATTCATCCCGAGGCAATAATATGGATGATCGTTGAAAAAGAATATCATCTAGGACAATTAGGTGCATCGTCCAGGAGGATGTCCAATAATGGATCATACCGGCTGAATTTAAAACATTTAAAATGCATGCCATGTGTATCTTCTAGGAAGAATAGGTGGATCGTTCTGGATGATCACCAATAATGAATCGTACCGACCAAATTTAAGGCTTTTAAATGTATTTCCACGTGTATCATCTAGGATGAATAGGGGATCGTATGGAATGAATACCAATAATTGAACGTATCATCCAAGACAAAAATGTATAGGCCAGGACGTTCACAGGTGATTGAAAGAGTTGTTGATCAGATCATCAAGGACGATAATGCATCATCCAGGACCATAAAGAGCAGAAGAGTGAGAAATAATCAACATATGGGTTTTTTGAAGATGATTGAACATATCATTCAGGATGATATGAATATCGTTCGGGACGATGTGACAAAAGTTTAAAATAGAGGATTGATGGAGATGATCAGAGAAGGCCCAAATATAATAAAATCAACTAAAAATGATAAATATAAAATACAAAAGAGAAATAAAAACAAACAAAAAAAAAGTTTTTTTTTATCAAGGTATGAATAGATACAATCTCAATGTGATTGTTTTTAAAGACTTGTAAGTCAATGAATTAACAACATCAAAAATCCAAAAAAAGGTAACATATCCGATCATGTTAACCCTTAGCTCGCACTTCTTTTAGAGCAAAATCTTTTTTTGAAATCAAAAGACCTAACTCAGAAAAACCAATTGGATAAGAAAAAGATATCCATTCAAGACTTCGTTTCAGAAAAATATCATATAGAATAAAGTATTAAAGTAGTTTGTCACAATCGTAAAATTCAAAATCAAGTCTTTAAAAATCTCAAGTGATAAATGAATTCTTCTAAGATTTAAGAGTTTGAAAAGAGAAGAGAGCTTAGTTTTGATGGTCTCATTTTATGCCTCTTTTTCATTGAATGATGTACTTTGGGCATCTTTTGAATTTTGATACACTTTGTGTATATTTTTCAATTTGGCGTCATTGCATATCTTTTTATTTTTAGCATCATTGGCCACTTTTTTTTCTTTTTACAAGCTAGATTCTCTTTCAAAAATTATTAAATATCCTTAGTTGTGAGTATATCTTCAAGATATTAGAGAAGAAAAACTCACTCTCTAATATTGAGAAGAATAAACCATAAAAAAGAATAAAAAATCATATGAGAAATGCATTGACATGATAATAAGAAATCTTAAAGTAAAAAAAAAACTTTGATCATTATAAATATAAGCTAGAATACTATAGCAAGGTAGAAAATATTTCAATTGCAAAATCAAGTTATTAATTTTAGATAGACTTTTGTTTAGGAAAGAAAATTATACCACTAAAATGGGTTAGAGGAAAAGACACAATCAATGATGTTTTAACCTTTTAACAGATTAAGAGATGTAAAACATTGACTACAAAATTTCAAAAAAAAAAAAGGCATAAGATATCAGTTCAACGATAATTAGAAAGAAAAAACAAATTAAAGCATACAAAAAAATAAAGCACCAAAAACAAAAACAACAATAAAAATTAACAAAAAGAAAACTACAAAAATAAAAATACAAAAGTAAAAAATAAACATCAGATAACATATAAAAAATCAGTAGAAATCAAGTTCATGCATTTATGTCAATCACACCCAATGTTATCCATAAAGTACTTAAGGAGTCAAAGGCCAGTGGTTTAGAAAAAATGTCAGCTAGTTGATTCTTAGTTGCCACATGATGTAACTGAATATCTCCCTTAGTCGCATGGTCAAAATCTCACAACATAGCTTTTTCTAAATCCAAGTGAAAAAGGATATAAAATCATCAAAATACTCATTCTTGTGTGAAAGAATTCTATTTCAGGTGAACCTTGAGTAGTCATAAACAATCACAAAACCATAGATTTTTCCCCTAGGTTGGAAGTGCTAATGGGTCCAAATAAATCCATGTGAAGGACTTCTAAAGATCTAGAGGTTCTAATATCCTTAATGAAGTGAAAAGTGGAGTGGACTTGCATGAAAGAATCTCCCGTGCTACAACCATGAATCATCAACATCAATTTTTAAGAAAAATAAAGCAGTACATTCAATATTATTTAAATCAAGCATGTAGACATTGTTGATCCTCTTTTCCTGCAAAATCGTGTGGTTATATAAGCTGATAAAGCATGAATTTACCAAAAAATTTATGATGATGCCCTTATCTCACAGCTAACTAATACTGAGCAAGTTGTGTTTCAGTCCATCTACAAGCAAAATATTTTCAATCAAAAGGTTCTTGGAGTTTCCAATTATACCTAAGCCCAACACTTTCCTGGTGGTGTTATCTTTAAGAGTAACCTTGCTTCCTTTCCTTGTTTATAGCAAACTGAATTGATTGGCATCACCAATCATATTTTATGAGCATCCACTGTCCAGAAACCACATGCTCTAACCTAACATTTTTTGAGAGCTAGCCCACAAAATTATCAAAAGTCAGATTTAGGAACCCAAACATGTTTGGGTCCCTTCTTATGGAAAGTAGTATGCAATGCATGTGTGTTATGTTGTGAATCAAGCAATTTGGGTCTCCAGATCCAATGTGTATTATGGTGAATGGTGTAAGTATGTGTAATGTGTCCTAACATGCCATGAGAAAAACATCTAACTCCAAGAAAATGATGTACTAATCTATTTATATGGTGATACTTCTTTTTATGTGATGCATGCAATGATGGTTTTTTATTTTCAAAGGCTTTTAGATTTTCTAATTTTTTTAACTCTTTTTTGAACTCAACATGGGATGACTTCAAAAAATCATGAGCATCAGATAATTCAGTATGCTTTTTTTTAATGCATCAAACTCATTAAGTAAAGACATGTGATTGATATTAATTATAGAATGATCTTTAAGAAGAATTTCATGCTCTTTTTGTAAATTTAAAAATTTTATTTTCAAGCAAGCATGTGTTTTCTTAAGTTTCCTATATGATGCATGAATTTGTTCAAAAACTTAAAGTAGTTGCTCATAGGTTAGTTCACATACCTCTTCTTGGTCACTTTGCCTAAGATGATCGTCTACTATCAAGCACAAGTTTATTGTCTCCTCTTCAGCTTCAATCTCTGAGGAGTCTGATATAGAATCTGCCTAGAATGCCTTTTGGAATATCTTCTTGTCCTTCTTGAAGTTTGGTTTTTCTTCACCATTCTCCTTGCTAGGATGAGTTTTAAGTGTAGGGCAATCAGCTTTAACATGTCCTGGCTTCCTGAAATAATCAGTGTCCGTGTTATAGTTCTTTTAAAATTCAAAATAAATCTAATCATTATAACTCTTAAAATTTTTATTCCCTTACCTTTATTCCACTTTTTATGGTTATTTTGCTTCTTCCTTAGAAATCTTTTGAATTGCCTTGTGATTAAGGAAACATCATCACTTTCTGACCCAAAAGAATTAGTGTCCATGTTGTTGGCCTTTAGTGTCACAGTTTTCTCTTTCTTTTTCTCACGAGCATCAAGATTTCTTTTATTTACCCCTTGATCATAAGCAATGAGTGAGCCAAGTAAGTTATCAATTGAATAAGTATTCAAATCTTTAGATTCAGTAATTGCAGTAATTTTTACATTAAAAGAAAAAGGCAAGCATCTTAGGATTTTATTTACTTTTTTATAGTAAGTGAGTTCTCTTCGTAAGGCATGCGAAGAGGTAACGATTTGAGTAAACCTTGTATACATTTTAGAAATTGATTAAGAAGATTTCAAACAAAAAAGTTCATAATCATGCGACAATATATTCAATCGAGATTGCTTTACTTCATTAGTTCCTTCATAAGTAATAGACAATTTATCCCAAATCTCTTTACCAGTAGTGCAAGTTGAAACACATATGTAATCCTCAAATTTTAAAACACTGAAAAATAGTTCAAACATTTTTCATTTAGTTGTATTAAATCCTTATAATCAAGAGTCCATTTAGTAAAAGGAAGTGGAATAGTAATGCCATTAAGTTTACCAATTAGAGGTGTATAACCATCCTTAACAAGCATCCACATGCGGTAGTCAATAGATTATAAAAATGTAGACATGCAAGTTTTACAAAAATCAAAAGGAATATTATCAAA
Organism: Dendrobium catenatum; assembly: GCF_001605985.2. Lineage (NCBI taxonomy): Eukaryota > Viridiplantae > Streptophyta > Magnoliopsida > Asparagales > Orchidaceae > Dendrobium > Dendrobium catenatum. Next base: position 1,074,881 of record NW_021318673.1, read on the forward strand.
CAATGGTGGTCGGGTAATATAATACCCTTCCGTAATATTACGATTACCGGAGTTAGCCATGCATCAAAATTCAAAAAGATTTTAAACTTTATTTTTATGAATAAGTCTCTGATACCACTTGAATGTTCGTTAAGGATGTCAAGTCCTTATGAACAAGCCCAAGGCTAACCAAGAGGGGGGGGGAGGTTGAATTGGTATTTAAAAAAAATTAAATCCAAATCACAAACATAAACCAAAATTCACCGCAAAGAAATAAAAGACGCAGAAATTAAATGCGGTAGAATAATAAGAAAAGAACACAAAGATTTATAGTGGTTCGATCAACTCGACCTATGTCCACTCTCTAGAGGCACCCTTCATGTATTACATTAAACACAGTGACTCTCCTTTTTCTCCTACAGTAAGGAAGAGAAGCCTTTAAAAAACTCCTTTCCACCGACATCGGTGAGGTAGAGAACCTGACTCCTTTTTCTTCCTCCTTAAGAAGGCAGAGAACCTTGATCGATTACTGAAGCAGACCTCCCTTGAACCCTCCAAGGATAAAGGACAATGATCAGAGAAGACGACTTGGAACCTTTCTTGGAGCCACCTTTGTGAAACCCCTCACAAACTCTCCCTCACAATTTTCTCCCTCTCTCTCCTTCTCTTTCCTTCTCCTCTAGGCTCTCTCAGGTCAATATAGCAGCAAAAGATGTTTTAAAGGATAAAACAAGAGCTTTTAAATAGAAGAGATTAAAATTCCTCATTAATTACAACTTGATTACTTTATCGTCTAGGATTATATAAATATCATCATATACGATAAGGGCAAATTAAGCCTAATCAGTCGGAATGATCTAAGACGATCAGAAGAAATTTGTTCATATTATCCAGGACGATAGTATATCATCCTGGATGATAAGTTCAAACTGTAGAATATCATCCAGACCATTACATTGGTGGGGAGTTCTAGACGATGCAAAATTGACTTGATCATCTAGGCCGATCTCACGATCATTCAGGACGATTAGTTTAATCCATGAAAATTGTCCAAAATATTACTCTGAATTGATGATGATTGTTATGTGATCGGCCAAGGACAAGTAAGGTTTTTGAACTGATTGTCCCAAACGATCATGCGATCGTACAGGACGATGTGATCATATCAATCAAACTTTAATTTTTTTCCTTAATTGCTATATTAATTTAGGCAAAATTGTCTTACATTGTTCAGGATGATGCCCTTGACAATGTCTAAAATTAAATAATTCCTAAATACATATAGCAGCTGATTCATTATAATTTGAGCATATCGTCCCGAATGATACAAAAATTGTCTAGGATGATGTGCTTAATGACAGCTACCTTAACAAGGATGCCCTAATTAGAGTTTCTATTTTAGTCTGATCGTCCAATACAATATGAAAATCATCCCAGAAAATATCCTTAAAATAGAGAACTCTAAGTTAGACAAAACAAATCCCAAAGTGTGTGTGTGCAAGGTTACTTAGCATCAAGAACTACATTTATTATAAATAGACTCAAGAAAGAAAAAGGTTTACAATCTGACTCAGACCTAGTTTACCCAATCTTGAGCTTGTTCAAATTGCAGTCTTGATCCTATGGACTTGAAATGTTAGTAGACAAGGCAGTCATAGTAAAACAGAAGTGTTTGCTATCATCAAAATTCTATTTCTAAAAATCAGATACGCAATAGTTACAAAACTTTAGAGTGGCCAATACTAAAATTATACAAGGTGGGGTGTTTACCACGATAATACTTAGCCATCATAAAATTGGCCCAGAGACTTATATTGGCTCTAAAGTTGTAATAAAGTTTGATAGAAAAAGTGGAAGCCAAATCAAACATATTTTTTCACCCTAAAGACCCTTCTTACAAAGTCCCACAACATTTACTGCAAGACGACCAATGAATTTTAGCATTGTTCCTAGAGCCTTTCAAAAATAATTTATTAATACTTTAATCAATTCAATAACATATAGTTTTAGTATGGAGAAGGGTTTGAAAGCTATATACTGGAATAAAGCAAATAACACTTTTAATAAGAGTAAGATGGCCACCAAAACTAAGAAAATTAAAATACCAATAATATAATTTGTTCTACACCATAATAATTAAGTCAGTAAAGAGAAAAGACTTCTTTCTCCCTTTATAAAGAGGAATACCAAGGTATTTTAAAGGAAAAAAACTTTGTGTAAAGCCAGTAACATTCTTAATAGCCACAATATAATCAGAAGGAATATTTTTAGCTGAGATAAAAGAACACTTATGCTTATTAAAAGCAAAACCACTAACCGACTCAAACTGGTCAATGAAACTAACAATCTTATTAACCCTATTCATTGAAGAATTCAAAAACATAATGAAATCATTGGAAAAATATAAATGAGATATTTTAATGCCACCTAAATTTTTGAAGTAGAGACTAGGACATTTATTAAAAAGATCCACAAGGCCCCTAAAAAGGTAATTAGCAGCAATAATAAAAAGAGCAGGGGAAATGGGATTCTCTTTCCTAAGCCCACGAGAAGCATTAAAAAAACATGGCTCTTGCCATTCACAATAATATAATTTAAATGGATTTCAATACAAATATTAATGTGATGAAATTATAATCAAAACTAAATAAGGTCATGATGTTGTATATAAAAGTCCAATTAACATTGTCATAAGCCTTAGCAATATCTAGTTATATCATCAAAAATAATATTAGGGATGATAGAAGGATTTGTAGTAATTGATAGAGTAAAGTTTTTATTAAGATGGTTTTGAAATGATTAACAGCCAAATTAGCAATTTCAGTAATATCCTTACAAGCAGAACAACCCTCATGAGAAATTTTATGAATACAATTAATAGCTCGGTTCTTGTTAACCAAAACATGGAAGTAGTTCGTATTATTATAACCTTTAGTCAAATGCTCTACAACTTCTTTTGCTTCAAAAAATTTTTTTCCTAACACCATCAGTGGCTGGCCTGCTTTTTACAACTTAGTTCTTGATTGTTGTATTCTTGCAACATATATGTTTTTTATGATTCCAAATATTATTGCTTTGATTTTTATTTCACCAAAAATTTTTTGGATGCATTATTTTGCTGCTTTGTTTACACTAACATTTCAGAAAAATCATACTACAGATTGTTAAAGAGTTCATATCAGATCAATTTAGGATTTATTGTGAATAAAATTTGTAATTTTCAATTTATTGAGTCTGAGAGAGTGTGATGGTAATTGAGTAACTGTGCACACACACATAAGAGGAGGGTTTAAAATTTGCAATCTTTTCAAACTAATCATACTGTACGAAGTCATTTCATATGGGAGAATTTGTTCAGTCATTTTCCTACGAGTAGTCAAATGAATAGAAAGTAGAAAATTTTTCTAAGTACAGATTGTATAGTATGAAATACCATTCTTACATACCTTATAGAGTATGAATTTAACGTGTCATTTTTCATTCAGACTTTTCATCTAGACGAACTTGAAAAATTTTGAACGGTTCGTACCTTACAATGTCATCATCATACGTAATCCATCTAAGGTACGAATTGGATGGGTCCCTTTTCATCCTGGCAAACTTGAAATTTTGTAATTAATCATACTATATGATGTCGACATCATGCGTATGGCATACAGGGAATGAAATTGTGGGGTGCCTCTTCATCCTGGCGAAGATAAAATTTTTTCTAATTTTCGTACCATATGAACTAGGTTTGTACATAATGATGATCGTGTATGAATTATTTCATATTGATTCATAGCTAGTTCGTACTCAATAGTTTTTTAAATGTTCATATGTATGGACATACGATTATACTATATGATCATGTACACTCAAAATTAAAAATTTTAGTTTTCTAGATGGTTTTTTGTGTCTTTGGTAAAAAAGGTCCACTAAAACTAACATGAAAATGTCTTTTCTTCATGATATTTCAAGAGAAATTGAAAGAGAGTGCCTGAGATAGTATTTGAAAGAGATTTCTTGCAAGTGAAGTGAGAAGAGTTCACAAGGTTAATAAAAGATAAGGATCTCTTTGTGATTTTGGTTATCACTCTTCTTCATGTATTTCTAGTTGCTCATGAGAAGATCTTTGAAGATGATCCAATACTCTGCTGACACTAGACGGTGTGAATAGACAACGGTTCCCTACCTACACTTAGAGAGTGTGAATAGATGACGGTTTTCTTCCGACACTTGGAGGGTGTGAACAGGCGAAAGTTCTCTGCCAACACATGGAGAGTGTGAAAGGATGATGGTTCTCTATCGAACCAAGGATTGATATAAAAGAGGATTTATAAAGAATTCTCAGCCTTTCTGTGGGTGTAAAACTATATATGTTGAAACTCATTGAATATTAAATAGTTTGTAGACCTAAGCTTATGTCCCAAAGGCTAATCAAAAGGGGGGGAATTGGTACTTTTTAAAATTTTCACCTCTTCTTTGAATTTAAATGCTTGAAACTGATTAATAAACTGTGCAAGTTGATTTTAAGTCTTTTTTTTTAAATTATTTTTCAACCATAGAAAAATAAACTTGCAGAAATTAAAAGCAGTAGAAATAAAAAAGACACAAAGGTTTATAGTGGTTTGGTCAAATACGATCTACATCCACTCCCTGAAGTCTCCCACTTCAGGTATTGCACTATTACAATAAGAGTCTATCCTTTTGCCCCCACAGAAATTCCACCACGACTCGGTGCTGTAGAGAGCAGCCATCCTTTTACACCCTCCAAGTATATGCAGAGAACAGTCGGCTATTCACACTTTCCAAGTGTAGGCAGAGAAACTTCATCCTTTCATACCATCCAAGTGTAGGAAGAGAACCCTCATCCTTTCACACTCTCTGAGTGTAGGCAGAAAACATTTGGTTGTTCACACTCTCCAAGTGTCGGTAGAAAATTAGTTCTTTTTGAACAATCTTCACACGGGCAATCTAAAAAGATAAGATAAAGAGTGAAGAAACACAAATCACACATAGAGATCCTTACCCTTGAGTAACTTAGTGATCCCTTTACGCTCTAATACAAATAAATCTCTCTCAAACACTCTGTCACACTCTCTCCTTCAATTTCTTTTTAACATTCACGAAGACCACTTGACAAAAAGATTAAATAACAGTCTTAAGTGGACCTTTTATAGAAAAGACATAGAAAGCCTTCCAGAAAACTGCAATTTTAAAATTTTACCATCCACGATCATCTCGTACGATCATTTTTTGTTCATACAAATAGTTTAAAAAGTATTGCATATGAACTCATTATGAATTGGTACAAACTTTATTCGTACCCAATCATCGTATACGTATGAAATATGTTCATCAGGTACCAATAGAAAATTTTAAAGTTCATTTTTACAAACAGTCAGGATAAAATAAAATAGAGAACATAGTCCCGGTACGATCAAAAAAAAAAAAAAAAAAAAAAAAAAAAAAGAGAAGATTGTCCCAATATGAATGAAAAATATCATTCGTATGAATAGTGTTTGAGGATGAACCATGGAAGATAGTCCCGGTACGAATGAAAAATATCGTCCGTACGAACTTCACATTCGTCAAAGACAGAGAAGATCGTCCTGCTATGAATTAAAAATTTCATCCATATGATCTTCACATTCATTAACATTAGAGCAGATCATTCCGGTATGAACAAAAGATATCATATGTATGATCTATTCTTAGACAATTTTTTTCCACTTTTTGTTCGTTCCATTGCATGTTGGGGAAAATAACTAACCAGATCATCCCATACAAAATAGTATCGTACTGTACGATCAGTTAAAAAAAATTGTATTTTAAAACTCTCCCCCAGTGTGTGTGTGCGCTCAGTTACTTAATTAGAATCATATTCTCTTAGATTTAATAAAATGAAAAATACAGACTTTAATTTACAATACACTCTAAGTTGATCTTGATTTGAAGTCTTCAACAATCTGGAGTATGATTTCCCTTAAATGTTAGTACACACAAGAGAAAAACAATTCTTCCAAAATATGTTAGGAGAAATTAGTAATCAAAAAAATAATATTTTGAATCATTAGAAACATACAAGTTGCAAGAAAGCTTAGCATGCAAAACTGAGTAGCAACTATCTTAACAATCTCCCCCTTTTTGATGATGGAAAAACAATTATTGTTTGAGAACAATTAAAAATCCTAAACTTCTCCTTAACTCTCTCTGAATGAATAAGCGTATAAATATAAGGGGTTTTCTATTATGAACAGTTCAAAATTTTTAATTTTTAATTTTTAATCACAGAAAGTGCAAACAAAAACAAAAACAAAACACTACTACAAACTACAAACAAACCAAACGACAAAACAACTACAAACTACAAACAAAAAAACACAATCAATCAAATGCAAATTCAAAACAAACACGAACAAAAACACTCAAATGTTCAAACAATATTTCTCCCCCTTTTTGACAATATTAAAAAGAGAAGAACAAAAGGATAACAAAAATGTAAGAAGTCATATGAGAAGCTTTTGATAATTGATCCTGAAAGAGATGGAGTTATAATTGTAATAATAAGATTAATGTTCAGTAAGGGAAAATAAATATTCATATCCTTTAAATTAAGATATAATAAAGACAAGATAAATATATCAAGATATTGAATCATTCTAGATAATTGAATAAGGAAAATTATTGCAACAGTGATAAAATAAAAATTAATGTAAGTCAATTTTCAATACAAAATATAATTGAACATTAGATTGATTTGAAATTAAAGATTAAAAGATAGAGGAAAGAACATATGCTTATGGAGACATTGAACATCTTTTCAATATTATTGGCACACTTTATGCATCTTTTTATATTTGGGCTAATTTTATGCCTCTTATAAATTTGCGAACCGTTGCGCATTCTTTTGATTATTGTACACTTGTACAATTTTCAAATTTTCAAGTTGTTCTTTCCAAAATCAATAATCTAAAAACTCAAATTTCTCTAAGTACAAAGATAATTAAATTTAAAAGAGAAATAAATAATAATAATAATACATCAGGATTGCAATAATAATATTAAAATTTTGTATGCCTAAAAAAAATAAGATTGATATCCTTAAATTGATCAAGTTATAAGCTTAAATTTTTTAAAATTAGATTTTTTAATGAAGTTCATTTTTGTATTGCTTTTGAAATTATGCCACTTTAAGATCAATTAAGTTAGGATTATCATATAGGCAAACAAATATTTCAAACAACGAACAAAATCAATTGATAGGATATGTTTTATTGATATCAAAATAATGGATAATACATTAGAACTCAGTTGATATCAATTCACAGCGGATCTTTTAACATAAAAACAAAAAACTAAAATAGTCACAAAAACTACTAAATTTATCACATCAAATCACAAGTGTTGGAAAAGTCATTCACAAAAGAAGTACAATTGTCATTCTGAGGGGCCCTGGTCTTGAGGAGGTGGCTAGTCAAAGATATTAAAATAGCTATTTATCATAGTCATGTTGGTTTTGACCAAGTTAAACTAACCTCAGATCCCGCCCTATCCTACAGATATTTATAATCCTACTGCGGTAGATGAGTCTCAATTTAATCAAAGCATTGATAAAAGTGGCTCTCTAGTCTGTCAACTAGTCATAGTCAGAAGCAGAAGTCAAGGTTTGGGCTCTTACTCCTTGAGTCCTCAAATTTAAAAAGTATCCCAAATCCTCCTTAGATATTTCAACTTTTTTCTTTATAACATAACTCCTAAACCCAATTTGATCAGTGCTAAAAGTCATATTGGCAAGGAAATAGTAGAAAGTTTCCTTATTGTGGGAGTGAATCAGAGCAAGGATAAAAGCAAATTAAGTATAGGCCAAAATTGACATTACTTGATAGATAATATTCTCTTGCAATAAAACTCTAGAAGGTGTGATTTTTGCTGAGACAAACATAGGAAAGGACTCTTCATTTATTTTGGACAGAAAATTTTCTTCGTCATTTCTAGAGGGTGGTCCCATAGCCAGTCTACCTCTTTTACTAGAGCTTTCCATTTACAGATTTGAAAAGATGAGAGGGACTAGAAAGGCTTTTGAAGTGTATAAAATTAGAGTTATAAAGTCTTCTATTTAAAGAAAAATGATCTTTCGTTCATATGAAAAGTGCTTTGTACCGTACGATGCTTGAGTTCATATGTATGAAATAAAATTTCATATGTACGAATCAATGCATAAGACTTTTCATAATCTTGCAAGTTACGAGGCATCCTTTTATACAAATTTTTTAACCAAATGATTGTATAGAAAATCAGGTGTTCTTCTGGGACAATCGATTATTTAAGATCATTTTAATGATGATTTGAATTGTCCCCCAATACAGAATGCCACATGTTCATATATACGAACTCCAGGTTCATACGCACGATCATAAATAATAACTGCTTCTATTCATATAACAGTCTATATATGTACATATGAATGAATACACATCGTCCATATGGCCTTGAGATCATACCTATGAACTGTATTGAAAACTAAAAATTATACGCAGACTGTTTACCCAATGATCGATACGCTACAGAATTTATCCAGTACGAAATGAATTTTGTACAGTATGAATAGTACACCTAAAATATTTCATACGATTGATCAAAACCATAAATTTAAATGTGAAAATATTTTAAAAACACACAAAACAAAAAGGCAAAAATCATAAAAACAAACATGAACATAAAATGACAAAAATAAAAAACACACAAATAAATCAAAACATAAAATATACAAACAAAAACATATTTCAAGGTTGCAAAAATTTTGATTAAGCATACAGATCATTCACACCAAGCCTTATTCTTAAATTACTGAAAGTATCAAAGACTAGTGTTTATGAAAAAATGTCTGCAAGTTGATTTTCAGTTGAAACATGATTTAATTCAATTTCTCCTCTGGATACATGATCCCTTATGAAATGATGACTGATGTCAATATGTTTCATTCTTGAATGTTGAATATAGCTTTTTGAAATGCATATGACACTAGTGTTATCATAATAAATGGGAATTGTGCCTATTGTTAATCCTAAATCAATCAATTATTATTTCAACCAAAGTACTTATGCCACACAACATTCTAAGGCAATATATTCAACTTCAGTAGTAGATAAGGCTATGAAATTCCATTTTCTAGAGGACCAAGAGACTAAAGAATTTCTAATAAATTGATATGTTCCAAAAGTACTCTTTCTATCAACCCTACAACCTACATAGTCTGAATCTAAATATCTAATTATTTCAAGTTAAGAATTGAACTTAGGATATCAAATTCCTAAGTTTTGAGTTCCCAAGAGATATCTAAAAATCATTTTCACAATTTTCAAATGTGATTCTTTTAGATATTATTGAAATCTAGCACACAAATAAATAATAAATATAATATCGGGTCTACTAGCAGTCAAGTAAAGCGAAGATCTAATAATTCCCCTAAATTTCTTTTTATCAACAAATTTTTCCTTTCTGTCTTTATCAAACTGAACTGAGGAACTTATTGGTGTACTAACAGGTTTAGCATTATCTATTTCATACTTTTTGAGAATGTCCTTAAAATACTTTGACTAACTAAGAAATGTTCCTTTCTTAAGTTGCTTAATTCTAAAACCTAGAAAGTAATTCAAATCTCCCATTAGGCTCATTTAAAATTCACTACTCACTATTTTAGAAAAATCATCACAAAGATTTTTAGTAGTAGATCCAAAGATGATATCATCAACATAATTTTGTACAATGAGTATATCATCTCCTAATTTCTTCAAAAAGAGAGTGGTGTCCATACCTCCTTTTTTAAAAGATCTTTAAGTAAAAAAGTTCTCAACCTGTCATACCATGCCCTAAGTGCCTGTTTCAATTCATATAATGCCTTTTTTAATATAAAACATGATTTGGGTACTTTGAATTTTTAAATCCTAGAGGTTGTTCAACATAAACATCCTTTTGAATTAACCCATTCAAAAAGGCATTTTTGACATCCATTTGAAACAATTTAAATCCTTTAAAATAAGAAAAGGCTAACAAAACCCTAATTGCTTCAAATCTCGCTATAGAGATAAACATCTCCTCAAAATCAATCCCTTCAATCTGATTATACCCCTTAGCTACCAATCTAGCCTAATTTCTAATAACAACTCCTGAATCATTCATTTTGTTCTTAAATACTCACTTTGTTCCAACTACACTTTGATCATTTGGCATTGCAATTAATTCCCAAACATTATTCCTTACAAATTGATTTAATTACTCTTGCATTGCTAAAATCACAAATTCATCCGAAAGTGCATGATCAATATTTATGGGTTTTATCATAGAAATAAAAGTAGAATAATTGAATGCTTTATTGAGTCCACACTTAGTCCTAACACTCTCACTAGGTTCACCTAAAATTAATTTCTTAGGGTAGTTTTTAGAAAATCTCAATTCTCAAGGCAATAGGTTTTTTAACTCCAAATTTTGATCCAAATTTATTTTTTCAATCTTTTAGGAGTTAATTTCTATCTCATCCTCTTCAACAATCGGCTCTTCCAAAATTCCATATTTATCAAATATAACATGTATGGTCTCCTAAAAAACTAAAGTTTTTTTTGTTGAATACTCTTTAAGATTTTCCAATGCTAGAGTATTTAAGAAAATTTTCTTCATCTGATTTTGGATCAAATTTTCTTAAGACAGATTTTCCATTATTAGGTATGAACACCTTACATCCAAAAACATGAAAATGAAGCAAATTAGGTGTTATCCATTTAAGAAGCTCATAGGGTGTTTTATTCAATTTTGACCTAACATTCACCCTATTCAAAATATAATATGTCGTGCTAACTGCTTCAGCCCAAAAATATTTAGGGAGTAAATATTCTGCCAACATAGCATAAGTAACTTCTATTAATGTTCTATTCATTCTTTCAACTACCCCATTCTTCTTAGGGGTTCTAGGTGCAGAAAAATTATGATTAATCTCTTTCTCCTTATAAAACTCCTTAAATTTTTCATTTACAACTTCACCACCATGATCACTTTGAATTATTAAAATCTCACATTCTAGTTTCCTCTGAATCCAAGTTTAAAAATCTCTAAACTCCACAAATAATTCACTCTTATGATTTAAGAATTTAACCCATGTGAATCTTGAAAAATCTACTATCCCAAATCCGTATACCTTCCCTCTAAGACTTATAGTTCAAACTGGTCCAAAAAGATCCATATGCAAAATCTCCAATGGTTTACTATTCTAAGATCCTTATTGGACTGCAAAGAGGAATTCATCTATTTTCCTAATTGACAAGCATCTCAAAGGTGATCGTTATTAAAGTCTAGTTTTGGTATACCTTTCACTAAGGTTTTTGGATAATTCTTCTAAGATTTTTCATGTTAGAGTGACAAAGTCTCTTCTGCCAAAGATATGACTCATCAGAAAAAGTTTTTAAACAAAAAGCAGTAGGAGTTTTGATACAATTTAAATATAGCATATAAACATTATTTACCCTTAAACAATGCAAAACATCAATACCATTTAGACTTAAAATGTAGCTAGTAGGAAAAAATTTTAATGCTTTATCCTTTATCATATAACTAGCTTATACTCAAAATATTATGCTTTAAGCCTTCAACTAGCAGCACATTCTCAATAAAATAGTTCTCAAGATTTCCAATCATATTTGATCCAATCACCTTCAATCACCTTTCTTGTGGTGTTATCTCCAAGTGTAACCATGCCTATAATTATGGCTTCCAGTGATTTAAATTTCTTAGTATCTCCAATCATATGCCTTGAGCAACCACTGTCCAAATACCATATGCTCTTATGAGGCCAGCATCAATTTTTCTTTGACTCACTCCTTGTAAGAAATTAGTGATCTAAGAAGATTGTTAATAGAATAAATATTTAAATCTTTTGACTCTGTAATTACAGTTATCTTAATATCATATGTAGTAGACAAATAACAAAGTATCTTATTAACCATTTCATCATTTATAAGTTCCCTACCAATTGCATGTAAAGAAGAGACTATTTGTGTGAATCTTGAGTACATGTCAAAAGTAGAATCATTGAGTTTCATGTGAAACAATTCATATTCATGCAACAAGATATTAAGTTAGGATTGAATAACTTTGTTAGTCCCTTATAAAATATATAAAGTCTATCTTATATGTCCTTTCCACTTTTACAAGTGGAAATCTGTATGTAATCTTCATATTTAAGTGCAAAAAAGAAACTGTTCAAATAATTTATGTTAAGTTGTGCTAATTCACTTTGTTCTACAACCAATCTGTAAAGGGAATTTCAACTCTAACTCCATCAACTAATGTAGTTAGTTTTGTTTAACCTTCTTGAACTAAGATCCACATAAGATAATCTAGTGACTGTAAAAATGTTAACATGCGTGTTTTCCAAAAATTGAAAGGAATATTGTCAAAAATGAGAGGTCTACTTATAAAGTAACCTTCTCGTGTATTTAAGTTTCCAAATTTAGCCATGGTCGTTAATAAAAATTAGTCTAAACTTATGGTTTTGAAATTAAGCTCTGATACCACTTGTTTAAACTTGTTGAATATTGAATAGGTTGTAGCTTATGTCCCAAACACTAACTAAAAAAGATGGGGGGTGAATTGGGACTTTTAAAAATTTTCACCTCTTCTTGGAATTTAAAAGTTTGAAACTAGTTAAAAAACTAAGTAAGTTAATGTTAAATTTTTTTTAAAAAAATAATTTTTTAACCAGAGAAAAATAAACTTGCAGAAATAAAGAGCAACAAAAATAAAGAAGACATAATAATTTATAGTGGTTCGATAAAACACGACCTACATCCACCCCCTCAAGCTACCACTTTAGGTATTGCACTATTACCACAAGTGTCTCTCCTTTTGCCCCCACAGCAAGGCGGAGAAGCCTTCACAAAACTCTCTTCCACCACTCCCATTACAGTAGAGAACCATTATCCTTTTACACTCTCCAAGTGTTGGCAGAGAACCGTCGGCTGTTCACACTCTGCAAGTGTAGGAAGAGAAACTTCATGCTTTTACACCTTCCAAGTGTAGGCAGAGAACCTTCATCTTTTCACACTCTCCAAGTGTAGGCAAAGAACCCTCATCCTGTCACACTCTCCAAGTATAGGTAGAGAACCTTCAGTTGTTCAAACTCTCTAAGTGTCAGCAGAGAACCAGATCCTTTTGAATAATCTTCACACGAGCAATCTAAAAAGATAAGAGAAAGATTGAGAAAACAGAAATCACACACAAAGATCCTTACCCTTGAGTAACGTAGTGATCCCTTCACGCTTCAAAAGGAAGAAATCTCTCTCAAAAACTTTCTGACACTCTCTCTTTCAATTGCCCTTTATTATTATCGAAGAAAGTTGACGAAAAGATTAAATGACAGTCATAACTGGACCTTTTATAAAAAAGAAGCAAACAACTGTCCAGAAAATTGCATTTTTCAAATTTGACTGTATAGGATCGTCCTGTATAATCATTTTTCATATGTATGTATAATTTAAAAACTATCATGTACGAACTCATTTTGAATTGGTACAATCTCTATTCATACCCAATCATCATATGTAAGGAATATGTTCGTCCAGTACAAATAGAAAATTTCAAAGTTTGTTTTTACAAATCGTTAGGACGAAACAAAATAGAGCCCATCATCCCGGTATGATAGGAAAATATTGTTAGTGCGAATAGTGTTTGAGGATGAACCAGAGAAGATCATCCTGGTATGAATAAAAAATATTATTTGTATGAATAGTGTATGAGGATGAACTAGAGAAGATCATCCTGATTCTAACGAGAAATATCATCTGTATTAATAGTGTTCGAGGATGAACTAGAGAAGATCGTATCGATACGAATGAAAAATATTATCCGTACGAACTTCACATTTATCAAAAATAGAGAAGATCATCCTGGTAATGAAAAATATCATCCGTACGATTTTCACATTCGTCAAAAATAGAGAACATCATCCCAGTATGAATAAAACAGATCATCTGCACGATCTTTACTTAGATATTTTTTTGCCATTTTCTGTTCGTTCCATTGCTCATTGGTGAAAATAGCTAACAACATCATTCTGTACAAAATGGTATCGTACTATACAATCAGTTAAAAAAATGAATTTTAAAACTCTGCCTTAGTGTGAGTATGTGCTGAGTTGTTATATATGAATATGATTAATTTTTGTAGTTAAAGAACTTGATGTTTATTTTTTACGTAAATTTATAATTATCGTCTTTGTCCCTCGATAGTTGTTGTGTTTCAATAATGGCAAGAAGATTTTTATTAGGAATTTAGATTATGGTTTTAACGCAGGTGATTTATGAAATTTCCAATTATGGAACTACTCATTTTATTTCTCTAAAGATCTAACAGAAATTGTAAGAGCGGATGCTAGAGAGAGAGAGACTCCAGTATTATAAAGAGAGAGAGCTTCATCTTATTTGAATTTTTTGATCTCCTTTTTCCCGTTAGGTTTGAATGGTGCTGGAGGGTCACCGGTCATCAGCCAATGATGATCGAAAAACCTCCATTCCTAACTCGGCGAGGTGTCCTAATGTTTTATATCAATGTGGATTCAAAAGAATGAGTTTTTTGAATTGGGAAGGCTTGCTGAAATAGAGACCAATTATCATCAATGAAGGTCGGCTAAGTATGGCGGAAGAACCAGTTTTAGTACTTGGTACAGGTAAGGAGGTATTTAAATCCCAAGATAAGAAGAATTCAGCTGTTCATTCATCTCCGAGCAGGAACATTTTGATGGAGATGGCCAATGATGCGGAGGCATCTTCTTCTATTGGATTAAACTTAAAGGTTAACAATTTACGTTTGTTGCTGAATATGGGGTGGAATTTCAAGCATTTCAAATTTGAATTTTGGACTGGTAATACAAGAAAAAGATTTGAATGTTGATGATGAATTAGAAATAAAATATGGTGGAATTACTAAAAGATCAGTACATGTCATGGAGACTGTTCTGAATGTGGAGGATAGAAAATTCGGCCCAGAAAATTATTTGTTGTCTAATAACCATATTAAAGTGAATAAGGTGGGAGCAGTTCATGAAGAGGAGGGTGATGTAAATGTTGTCAAGTTGAATATGGAGAAGGTAAGTGATAATGTTAAACTTCTCTAAAAGTCTCTTGTAGTGAAAGTATTTGGAAAATAAATTCCATTTTCTGTGTAGCATTGAATTGAGGAAACAATGGAGTATAATTGGATCTTTCCATCTCACCTCATTGGGTTTAGAATGGATTCTATGTTCATTTCAATCTTCTGAAATAATGGAAGAAGTTCTAAGTGGAGGTCCTTGGTTTGAATGGTCACCTCAATTTTTACCTACATCACTAAAAGGTTTATCATCACCAATCTGGATCCGGTTGCCTCATCTACCTCTCCATTGTTGGGATGAAAAAAATGTTACAAAGATTGTTATGAAAATTGGAGTACCATTGTTCTTGGACGGGAAAATGTTTAAACGGGGGAGATGAGAATTTGTAAGAGCTTGTGTTCGTATTAACCTTGACTCGAACTAGCTTATGGTGTTTGGATTGAGGGTCTTTTTGGAAAATTTTTACCAAAAAGTGGAGTATGAGAAAATCTCATCTTTGTGTTTCAAATGTGGAAAGATAGGGCACAAGGTAGAAATGTGTATGGAAGAAGTCAATGAAGATCAAAATAAAAATTTTAAGAAAGCCTTGAATGAAGGAAACAAAGACTTGGTTACATGTGAAATTTAAAAATAAAATGAGGAATTAGCTAAGGATCATTCTAGAGAATATAGTCCTTGGTTACATGTGAAATTTAAAAATAAAATGAGGAATAAGTGTAGAGTTCAATGGCTGTTCCAGTAGTTAAAAACCGTGCTCATGGTTTTATAGAGAAAGCTAATAAAATTGAAATGCTTTCTCATGAGGCTGAAAATAGATTGGAAGTGGAAACTTCATCAAATCCTATCTTGGATGAGCAGATATTATCAAATTCTGTGGTTGGGAATATGAAAGGGAATGAATTAAAGCTCATATTTCAGAATGTCCAACAGAAGAGCATACAAGAATACATATTTCTGGGACAAATAGAATTTTTGAAGCTGGATGGTGTAAAGAAGTACTTGTTGCTAATACTGTTAATGTTCTTAATCAACTAGGGGACGATGAATCAGGGAAAGGATATTAATATGGTGTGGTGGATAATGTTACAAATGCAATTCATCATGAAGAGATCTAGGAGAATAAGGTGGAGTCAACAATTCTGGATGATAGAATCGGAATTGTTTCTAATTCTAAATCTGATACCAGAGAAGAAGTTAATAAAAAGGTATGTACTCCTTTGTCCAAATCTAGGAATGTAAATTCTAGAGAAGAATTGTTTGAAGATGGGAAATTCCAAATACCATCCAATTCATTCCTTATTATGAAGAGATTTAATAAAGATACAAGGTTGTTTGGTCCTATTAAAGGAAGCCATAGAGAAAGTAAGATAGACATTCTTGGTGGCAGCATTGGAGCCGCTACTTTATTTAACTAGTAAAATGATTGATGAAAGGAAAGTTCATGGTTGCTCGATGAAGTGGTTGATGATGGTGGAGCTTCTTAAAGACATGCATTGTGGAGGTGTCAAGATTATAGGTTGTATCTTGACGATGTTCTATTTCCTTAATTTCATTTCTTTTAGCTTGTCTAGTAATCTTAATTTTTCTTTATTTACTTTAAGCATAAGGGTGGTATTTGGAAAAAGGATTTAGAATAATGGAAATTAAGATTTACTCTATCTATTATTTTTTACTCATTTGGGAAATCTGAGATAGTTATCAACCTCATGGGTTATTGTTTAATCTTTGATATCCCCTCTACCCCTATGGGTTTCAAATGATAAGTAGAGGGTCTTATTTTTATTTTGACATTTTCACTTTTCCTAATAGTTTTATTATACTCAAATTACTTGCTAAAAAGACCTTCTTTTACTTTGATTTAAAGGGAGTGTCTAGTAGTTGTCTTTGCTTGTAATAATTTCCTCTTTTACTTTAATGCTATATGCATTTTTAGAAAAGACAATTATGGAACTACTTAATAGACTTTTGATTCTTTTCATTGTTAATTTTTTAAGCACTTTAAAATATTGTATTAGAAGGAAGATATATTATCATTTTTTCCAAAGGCCTCTATCAAGTGCAAATTTTCATTTCATTTTGTCTCATATTGTAGGCTCATTTCTTTTGTCAAAGTTTTCTAATGCTATCTTGGATGTTTCCATCCAAGATTAATTTAAGTAAAATGCCAATTCTTTTTTTTTTTTTTTTTTTTTTTTTTTTTTTTTTTTTTGAGAAGATGCATAGAGCAAATTTATTGAAAATGAAAAAAAGAGCTAAACAAAGTTAAGATTATCACATTCCTCCTTCAACAATTTGAAGAACATGGGAGGAACGCTATTGATAATCAAGTTATTCCAAATATAATCACCCAACCTAGCATGGTTAGCTCAATAATCAGATAACTTATTACATCCTCTATTCAAAAATTGAAAAATGACTTGATTGAAATTCCTAAGAAAGAAAAAATCAAGTAATTCGGAATGATTACTTACAGCTAGGCCCTTCTTAAAAATGTCTTGGATGTGCTTCATAACATTCAAGTTGTCCCCTTCTATAATGATACCTTTAGCTTCATACATCCACTCTTGAGTAATCTAAATGCCAATTCATTGAATTGTAGCATTTTAGAATTTAATTAGCCCTGGTTGTTCTCCCTATGAGAAATAATGCATTATATTATGTCTATCTTTTTAATCATTAGAATAACTTCACTACTTTATAAGTTTTTGACTTTTCCAGCTAACTGCGAGTTTATAATCCTTATGTTCTCTAAAATATGTTCTTTTGTCACTTGCTTAAAGTGAAAGATAATTTCTTCATAGTAAAAAAATATATTTTTTATCCACACTTTTGATTAAAGTTAAGAAAGTTTAAGAAATCTATAAAACTATATTCACTTTTTTTAAATATTTTGCACTCATTTCTTTTAATTCAAATTAAAAAAATTTATTTTTCTCTAATATAAGTAATAGTTAGAATTACTTATAGGGATAAAAGTAATAATTTAATCTTTTTATCACATAAAATATAATTTAATTTTTAATAATTCAAATTCTTATATTTAAATATTTATTTGTGTGCATTTAATCCATCTGCAATAAACTAATTATCCTAAATCTCCTCTACAATTTATTCTTTTAAAAAATTATCTAAAAAATTTTAAGTGGCAATATTGCATCAGATTTTCATCTAAGTGATGAAATCCATTTTTGTGAATTTAACTAAGTTCCTTAAAAATATTTATTTACAATTAGCCTTTTCTTACATAATTAGGGAATTTGTTTTAACTGAAATTTTTGTTCACAAGATTTTGATAGGAAAGTAACCAACACAACATCTACTAAAAAACATAGAAAATGCAACAAAAAATTTTTGGATTAATGTGGAAAATTTTGAAATTAAAACAAAAATCACGAGCCACACAACACCATCAAATACACTAAAAAAATTTGAGGAATTTAAATGTATCTCATTCTTTATTGCTCTTTCCTTGTCGTTTTTTATTCCTTCCAGGAATATAATAGACAATGATACAAAAACAAAACTAAACAAGGGTACAATACTACAAGTTAAACAAGAGAAATGAGAATTATAAATTTCCAGCCCTACTTAGAACATTGCGCCACCATATTTTTAGCGACACAAGACTCCACTCTATGTCTCCAGTCTAACTAAAAAAGTAATAGCATCCAAATCTAGAGCAATGTGACACTCCTCTCTATATCTTTTTCCAACCTGACTATAAAAGGCCACAATGTTGTAGTGAAAAGGAAAAAAATTGAATTCATAACTCTAAAACCCAAGCACATAGAGGACCCTTGAAACTCCCTAACGCTTTTAACCAAGATAATTGACATCCCATACAGTAATGCAACTTGATTTATTAACATAATCAGATTTAACACAGAGATAAAAAAAAATTGTATTTGTGAATAAGATTTTTCTATTTTGTAAAATAAATTACCCATTTTATTAAAATTCTAATAATTCAATATAAAATCCACTAATAAACTATTACTTATCTTATGGCCTAAACTAAATTCTAACTCTGAATACTATCAAAAAAATTTTATTCTTTTTTAAAATAAAAAACAAGTTATGTCATGTGAAAGCTATAAGCATGTTCTAACTTTTGAACACTCATCATAAGCTTTATGTTTAAATGTGATCAAACATAGAGCCATATATGATGGTCGATAGCTCTTAAAAATTTTTTATTGATAGGAATCTAATTAATTTATAACTTCATATCAAACTAAAGTTTGAGGAAAAAAAATTTGCATATGGGTAATATAAGAACAAGCCAAAGCAATAGACAATTGTTTCCTTCTTTATAGGCCAAAAGCTTATTATTGATAATATAGACCCAATACTTATGGTTTTAATGATAAAAAACATTATTGGTTTTTTTACTATTCTATTTGAATCTATGGCATACGTATTTTTCCATACTCAGTAACATTTCAAGATCACATCTCACTTGCAACCATGGTAAGATCAAAACTGGGCAGATTAAGAATAAATTTCATATTTTTTATTATTTTTATATTTTTTTCCTTTCTTGAGTCAAATAAGTATTATGGTGGATCCTAAAGCTAAGTCACCTTGCACATAAAAACTTAGGGAGTGAGTTTGTGAGTTAAAAAGTTCTTCTTCTTAACTAATCATGCAGTACGATTTATAAAATACTGGATGATCCAATTCATACATATTGATTTGTTATAATCATGAAAATAGTAATAAATTGTAATTTATTTCTTTTTTTAAATTCAATTTTTTTCTAATAGTATAGTAATGATATTTATCATACTGTATGATATAAGGAAATCATGCCTAAATTGACCCTATGATTAGGAATTTAATTATGGTTATATTATTCACACAAATCACACAAAACAATCAGAGATGATCTTACTACATGACCTGATTCCTACATGTTATGATAACTAAATATCGCCTATCGTACTGGATGATTAGCTATGTGTTTGTAATAATAATATTTGATGAGGTTCTAAATAATTCTGTATGATCAATATAAACATGTAAACTGATCATTTAGTTGGTTGTAGTTCATACTATCTAAAATTACTAATTTGAACTAATTGTATAGTATGATCTTGGATCATACTGGATGATCAAAGATGCCAGATTAAAATTTTGGGCTTTCTAAGAGGCTCTCTATTTAAGCTTTCCCACAGTCACCTGAAATGACTTTTATCTACTAAGTGTCTTGAGAGAAAGCATAGAAAGGGAGTAAAGCAGTGCTTTGGGAAAAAAGAGAGGGAGAATTGTTTGTGAGCGAGAGTTGTGAGGGATTCACAAATTTACTCCATGTATGGCTCTTCCTTATCTTTTTCAAGATTTTTCCTTGATTCATTGGTGGCTCTAAGGAGACATTCTAAAGAACTAGCTCTTTGTTCTTTGCCATATAAAGGAGGGAGAAAAAGGATTATGGGTTCTTTTCCATCTCCTGGAGGGAGAAAAATTATTCCAGTTTCTTTGCCTTTGCTAGGAGGGTGAAATAGACTAAGGTTATTTACCACGTAGGGTTGATTGAAGAGAATTTTTAAGGGCTTGTCCACCTTACATTGGGGGTAAAGGTGTCACACTACTTTTAGTGTAGTTCATGAAATGGAGGGTTTTAGGGAGTGGACATAGGTCAGGTTAGATCGAAACACTATAAATTCTAGTGTGTTTATTCGTATTATTTTCTACACTTTAGTTTTTCTGTGATTAACTGTATGATTGAAAATTTTGATTTTCTTGTTATTATGAAATGAACTCGCTTCAATATCAACAGGTAAAAAAATGCCTATTTATAAATACTGAAATAAGTTATAAAAATATTTTCTTTTTCTGAATAAATTTTTAAATTACATTTTTTTTTTTTTTTTTGTAAATGCAAATAGCAATTGGCATTAAGAATAAAGAAACTAGTTACAAGAAGCAAAGGCCTCACATTCCTTCTTAATTAATTTAGACAATTTAGAAGGAATGTTGGCAAAAGAAAAACTATCAAAATAAAAGTTAAAGCTTAAAGCTAAAGTAGCACAACCATCCGCTACTTTATTATAATCTCTATGAGTATGATTAAAGAAGACTTTATTAAAATCATTGAGGAAAGGAAGATATATTCCTTCATATCTCGTGTTAGGATGTGTCTTGAGCTTATTCAAAGAAGATTGAATAAAATTTATGATATTTATGTTGTCACCTTCTATGATAATACCTTTTGCTTCAAACATCCAAGGTTGTATGAAATCCTTAAGGATTAACACAGCATCAAGTTCAAGTTGAGAAATATCCCAATGAGTCTTCTTTTTGCCAAATGCCAATAAAAGTCTTCCTTTGTGGTCTCTAAAAATACCACCAATTCCACCTTGATTTGTCTTTAATAATGAAGCATCAACGTTAATTTTGATCCAATCTAGAGGTGGAGGGTGCCAAGATTTTGAAAATTCTCTTAGGAGATTAGCGCCCCAGTTATCTAGATTAGGAAAAAGACATTGCTTTGCCATAAAGAGTACATTGGCTGCTACAAAAGAGCTTTAAGAAACTGAATTACCATGGACCAATTGGTTTCTATTTTTCCATGAAAGGAAAACGGCTGTGAGATAGATTTTCACCATGTTTGGAAAACGAGAAGAGAATTTCCTTAGTTCTTCAAGGCAATTTTCAAGAGAATGAAATAAAGGAATAAAGAAACCCCATTTCCTTATAGTATAAATAATCTCTCTAAAAAATTTGCAATGAACTATTATGTGCTCATAATTTTCAATCATATGACAACCTCGTGGACATTGATCATTTTGGATGAGCTTCGTGTATTTGAGAAATTCAAATGTTGGAATAGCAAATTTGCTCAATTTCCACCAAAAAAGTTCAACTCTAGGATTAAGCTTCATTACTCTTATCCAATTAGTAAAATCGTAATCAATTTCTTTAGAAAGAAATTTTTGTGATTCTTCATATGCCATAGCTGTTATAGACTTACCATTGTGAATAAAAATGGTATTTAAGAAGTCTTCATCAGCTACACAATCAAGTTTAACTTGAAGAATTAAATCTGTAAGATCTGCATTAAAAAATTCCAGCAACTTATCTTTATCCCAGGTTCCTTTGCTTAAGATAAAAGTATCCAGATTCAGCTCATTGAGATCTACAGAAGCAGCTAGTGTAGGCCAGGAATTTAAGCTCTTGTCTAATAACCAAATGTCATTCATCACATTTATCTTCTTCCCGTTCACCACATTCCATTTAACAATTGGATTTACATATTTGGCTCCATTATGAAGGATTTTCCAAGTTGATGATCCAGCTTTCTTTAGATCAAAGATATTATCACCATATTTAGTAATAATATTTCTATGAAGTAGACTATTGGGAAGATGAGTAAATCTCCAAGCAAGTCTTGATCTAAGAGGACCTAGCCGTTGGACGGCTGAATGAATACCCAATCCACCTTTAGATTTTGGTTTACATAATACATCCCAAGCAACATAGTGTAAACCTTTCTTCCCTCCACTTTTATGCCA
>NW_021318673.1:1101760-1129458 GCF_001605985.2 Dendrobium catenatum
GGGGGGGGGGGGGGGGTGGTGGTGGTGGTTAGGTCGGCGGGTAAGGAGAGGGGAGATGATGTGAGAGGTTTTAGTGAGTTTTCAAACTTGAATTAGTAAAGAAGGAAAGGAAAATTATGATAGATTTCCAATTAATTTGATTGTGAGGATAAAGGAAAGTTTCTTAAAAAAAGTTATCCTATTTTAAGAAAGGATTTCAAATTCAAATTAATTTAAATTTGAATTTTGAGAACTTTCCTAATTTAAGATGTCTAATAAATGGAAAGTGTTAAATGGGGGATTTGAATTTTGGAGGCAAAGGGGATTGGGGGCCGAGGTTTAGGGTGGCCGGTGGCTAGAATTAGGGTTAAGGTTTTGGTGGCGACTAGGATTAGGATTGGGTTTTAGGTGGCGGTGGGATTTGTGGTTGGCTTAGTCGACGGTGAGGGATGAGGGGCTTTAGGTGGCTGGCGGTTAGGAGTGGAAGGGCTTGGCTGATGGCTTCTAGAGGGGATTTGGCCTGCGGTTGGGGAAGGAGGGAAAACGGAGGAAGAAAGTTAACCACAAGCCTGGGCGCTTCCTGCGGGTGGTGGGTAATCCATTGCCCTCACCTGGGGTTCTCACCAAAGCTTTCTCTCAAAACACACAAGAGATAATTGCTGAAATTTTCTTAATAATCTTTACTACCCTCTCCAAAGGAGAGGAGGGGATATAAACAGCTAATGTTTACAATGACGAAATAAAATACACAAATGCCCCTAAGGGTCACAAATAACTATTCCATCAAGTGATGGTAGAAACCAAAAAATGCATAAATAAATTAAATACATATAATCACTCAAAATTAAATTGATGCAATCATAGCTGTAGATTATCGGCTTCGTCTCTAGTAAACTCTCCAAGGTCGGATGTCCTCATCAAAATGTGAGAGAAAATGATCAAAATGATTCCTCAAGTCTTTTTGAGGAATCAAAATAGTGTTTCAACTCTTTAAAATGAAAAATTTTTTATACTAACATCTAATGTTGGAGTTAATGGTGTTAAATATAAGAGTATTTTAGTTATTTTTAATTAAACATTTATTAAATATAATTTTCAAGTAATTATAATTTTTCTAAAAAATTTTATTAAACATTTCCTTATTAAAAAAAAATAATTTTAGTTTTAATTTCAAAAATTTTAGTCATATTTTATGAAATATGATATTTATTGATTTAGAGAAATCAAATGCAAATAGATGTTATTTTGAGCGAGTTCTTTCATTTTAATATCTTAGGTAGGTGCCCTTGGCGGGTTCCTTTGAATCAGGAACTCTAGCATGACTGGTGAGGTCATAGTGTGGAGTTGGTAGGTGTACATCTCCTATAACGCGCTTAGATGAGGGACCTTCTGAGAGAGCCTTGGATGGGGTGACTTTTTCTTTAGGATAATTTCTCATTAGGTGAGTACCTCTTTGGGTTGCTGTCGCTGAGGTGAGTTACTATGTCAATCAAACCTATATGGGGTGTGTGCTTCTTTAGTTGAACTTCTCTTGGGCAAGCTTAACTGCATTGAGTGCCAGCTCTTCTGAGTTGGGCATATCTTGGTCGAGCTCTTTTGTCGCAAGCTCAGCTAGTCTTTCAGTGTTTCCGGTACCCACATATTAGAGTGTAGAACTTTAATTTTTTTCACAAAGCTAAACAAGCCCTTATCACCAAGCCAAACAAGTCCTTGTCCACTCAACTTTAGTTCTTCAATTTATAGCATACTCTACATTCTTATTTCTTTGCATGATGAATTTAACTAAACCTATCATACTTTTTACCATGTAATCATCTATTATATTGATTGATCAATTATTAAATTACGTCTGTGTATGTACATATATATATATAATGATGAGAAGTTTTTGATAGTTCATTATCAGCATTCAAAATTCAAGCATGAACGTGTCTGTGTATGTACAAATTTATTTTGGAGGGTTTTTTTTTTTAATGAAAAGTTTCGATTTATTCATTAGTGAAATTCAAGCTTTACCTGCTAAAATTGTTTTTCCAGCCGTACAATCAAGTCATTCGTTCAAGGTTTTCTACCGGGAATCGCTCTAAAGATCTTTCTTATTATCCTTCCAACAATTCTTATGACTATGTCTAAGATAGAAGGTTTCACATCACTGTCATCGCTGGAGAGGAGATCTGCCGGGAAGTACTACCTTTTCATCTTGGTTAATGTTTTTCTCGGAAGCATAATTACGGGAACTGCATTTCAAAACCTTAATGCTTTGCTCCATGAATCTGCTAGCGAGTAAGTTGGGCATCTTCATATATCATATGTTACATGTTGAATATTCTATGTTGTATTATTGCTGATTTTTTATTTTTGTATGTCATTCAGATTAGTTTTATGGAACAGCTAGGCTTGCTTAATTCTTCATAGATATATTCATAAATTAATTTTTTTCTAAACTTGAAGATAGTATATCATCAAAGGAGTTTCATTTTACTTGCTGAGATATTGGGATGAAAATGCCAAGGGGGAACTGAAATCATACCATTTATTACCACCACCATCACTATCATTCTGGTTTGGAGTGTTGGTTTGGGATACATTGGGTTAGGGTAGATGTGCTCATGAGCAAGGAAAGGGATCAAATGATTAATCGAAAATTAGAAATAAGATAACTTCTCTCATCAAATTTTGAAGGTTGCATATTGAAAGAAGGCGGTTACTCTTTTTATTGAGGAGCTTTTATTGTTAATTTTATTAGCATAGATCTTTGAATTAGAGGATGAGCATAGATCTTTGAATTAAAGGGTGGGCCTAAAAGAGTGGTTAGTTATTTTCATTGTTGATTGACAATCCCGGTTTCCTATAGTGTAATGATAAGATTATGTGTCATATCCTCCCCCCCAAACCATGCATTAGTAGGTTTTTCATGTTACTGCTTTTCATCCTTCAGATAGAACTGACACTGTCAGACGATTATAAACGAGGTATCCAATGCATGAGTCTTTCTGCCATTGCAAAGGTTAGGGAAACGTTTGATTTATGCCTTCTTACAGAATAGAGAGGTTGCTTTCATATTCAAACTCATGATCATGTAGGTTTCAATAGGGCGTCTGATCTGTTGCTCCTCAGGCCCATATTCACATTTATTTCACCTCTTCCAATGGCATAATGAAGTCCCAATGCTTCTATGCTTCTAGACGTTCTCCATATAAGAAATTCAAATTTTCTATCAAATATGTATTAAAGGTCAATCTACAGAAATCTTTTCCCTGGATCCTGGTTTATGTCGTTTAATTGATTTTAATTTGAATTTTTACTCTTTTGCAGAGTTCCTGTAACTATTGGCGTCTCCATTCCTATGAAAGCAACATTTTTCATTACATATATCATGGTTGATGGCTGGGCAGGCATTGCTGCAGAGATTCTTAGAATAAAACCATTGATCGTTTTTCATTTGAAAAATGCCTTCTTAGTTAAAACTGAAAAGGACAGAGAACAGGCAATGGATCCTGGGAGTTTGGGTTATGCCACGGCTGAGCCTAGAATTCAATTATACTTCTTGCTTGGGCTTGTCTATTCAGTTATTACACCATTCTTTCTTCCTTTCATTGTTATCTTCTTCGGATTGTCATATCTTGTTTTCCGTCATCAGGTACTTTTTATCATTTCTTTTTATCTTAATATATTGCATTCAAAAATTTTTATGGTCTTTCGTAAACCTAATTCATTCCTTGCAACTTTCATCATTCATCACTAATTACAAGTATGAACCATGTATAATATATGCTGAACACTATACTAAATAGGCTTTGCTTATAATTCTCTTGTTCTTTTCATAAGATTTTTTTGTTAAAATAAAATGAATGCAATTCCATTGGAAAGCACAAAGATATTCATGCACATTCCCATGTACTGTTGATCCCCGTATATATATCCTTTCTTGTCCATGGGAGTGGTGAGGATTTATTGATGTAGTCAGTATTTGAACTGAGTACTTCAATAACAATTTACGAAGGTTTCCACTAGAGAGATTGATTTTATGCGCATATACTATAGCTGCTGATATTCATAGTAAGAGTTCAGCTATTTGACTGTTATCAATGGTCATGATTAAAGATTTCACTAATGGTTGAGCTGTTTCTCTTTTAAAATATTATTGTTTATGCTTTTCCATTCTTTCTTCTCTTACTAAGGCTTCGTTTGGGATGACTTTTCTATTTTAAAAAGCAATAAGTTTAATGCTTTTAAGTGGATTGATACAATAGAATTTAGCGGTTTGGAGTTAATTGTGGGTGGACTCACCATTCACTCGTTAACATTTTCAGTTAGGTTTGGATTCATAGTGTGAGATAGAGACAGATACTATCGAGATAGAAACAAAATCCATGCTGTTGATGAATAAAAGACTGATCACATACCAAGTTGCTTGAACTTTACTTCCGCCAAAATTTTACATTTTGTTTTATTTTGATCACGAAGCCCATTATAAGAATCATCCGGCTAGGTTTGAATTCTATTTATAAGGGGACATAAACTTCTATGGTTTGTACTTTTTAACTTCCATATTGAAACGAGTTTTTCCCTTTTTCTAAATAAGATGTCTCTTTTTTTTCTAATGAATTCAATCTTGGGCAAGACGGACAATATTACTGCAGAATTGCATTCTTCAAATTGGGAATTTACTCCATCATACAATTTCTATAATATCTACCGACAGGTGTTGATAAATTGAAAGTTCTGTATGCTTTTTCTAGATTATAAATGTGTACAACCAAGAATATGAGAGTGGAGCTGCATTCTGGCCGGATGTTCAGAGACGTGTGATAACTGCAATGGTAATAGCGCAGCTGTTACTTCTGGGTTTGATAAGCACAATGAACGCTGCCAACTCTACTCCAGTGCTCCTTGCACTTCCAGTATTAACGATTTGGTTCCACATCTATTGCAAACATCGGTTTGAACCAGCATTTGTGAAGTTTCCACTTCAGGTACGTTTGAAAAATCTGATAAGCTTATGAAGATACAGTTTTTACTTTTTAGCATAATATTGTTTTAGAATCCAAGTTTATTATTCCTATATATTTAAACAAAATATTGAATGAGAGTATGACTTGAGAACTTTTGTGAGAATGGAGTGAGAGAGAGAAAGAGAGATAGAACTATAGGGGAAATAACTCTATATGAAATGATTTACTATCTCAAGTCTTTATGAACAATGCCAAAAGATCCCAACTGCTCATTTTCATCTTTATTTATAGGGATGTGAGGGCGGCAATAAATGCTACATTAATAAAGAAATAAAAAGTATAATGATTAATGACCTTCGATACAGACTATCTTAGACATGTGTCACACCCAAGTTAAATGGATGGATGATTACATCTATCACTTTTGTTGCTCTGTCTTGGGCCACATTCCTAAGTGCCAAGTGTGTATTGGTGAGTAGTAGCAATGAGTGAGTTTGCTAATGAGACTTGAGCATAGTGGGCTATGGTTGGTGAGTGGAACCCTCTTGTAAAGATTCCTTCCTATAACTAAGATGATTTATATGGTTGGCTACATTCCACCATAGATAGAGACGAGTGGCTTTGATGGTTGGTTCATATTAAAGCGGTGAGTGACGAGTTGGATAGTCCATAGGAACCCTAGGATGTTCTTATGGGAGGCGACTCCCCTTTTATTTTCCTGCTTCGTTTGGCCTCGATAACCCTAGGCGAGTTCTATTTGTGGTATTTATGAGTTAATCACCTAATATAACTCATCATCTACTTGTTGAATAGCTGTAAAGACATACACGAGTATATAATTTTCTAATTCACTTGAGTCTTTGAAGGGAAAGTGAAGAAAAGGATAAGTGAAATAATAGTGAGCTTTAATAGGGCTACCAAATTGTTACAGGAAAATAAATACGAAGATATTGTCTTGTTTTTGCTGTGGTCTTGGTTGTCATTTAGATTCCTCGTGAGGGTACCACTCATTATCAACTCCTATAAGAAATAGTCCTATGCCAGAGCTTTTCACTTTTGTGAACAGTTTAGTTGAATTGTAGTGCTCTATGAGTGTGATAAAATGGTTCCTACTGAATTAGTAATTTCAAGCACTAATTTAGTGAGGAAGGAAGCAATTCTCCTCTCCAAAGGCGAGAGAATTGATGAAAAGGAGAGTGCCCCTTCAACTGTCAGAGGATGATTGCCCTCAGACTATATAGTGATCCACTGGGTCAATCACCCCTCCCTTTGTAAAGAGGTTAAAGGTAGAGTCAGGTGTGTTGAAATTGGGCCCCTTGAGATTGCAACTAGGGTGTAAATATGGAGAGTCTAGGGAGATTAATGCTCTTTTCTAGTTCTGAGGATGAACCATTAACTACAAGATTGACAAGACTATGGGCCCCTTGAGAGAACTGACAAAAGGGTGAGTGCTCCTACCAACCAAGATTGTGGACCCCTTGAGATTGTAATTGGGGGTGTAAATGCGACGAGTCTAGGGAGGGTGATGCTCTTTTCTAATTCTGAGGATGAACTGCTAATTATGAGGTTGATAAGGCCTATCCTTCTAGCATGTCCAGCAGAGTCAGCATCCACAAAGGTCAGGTGACCTCTATAGGAGTCGAGTTGTCTACTCCCCAAAAAAGGTAAAAAAAGATTATTTGAAATATTTAGAATAGATTATGTCTTGTCATGACCCGGCCTAGAGACTTGGATTAATGAGGCAGAAACAGACGATCGGATGCATGGTTAATTAAATTTTCCTTTTCTAAAACTATTCCAAATAAAAATTATGAAAGAGCTGCTATTAAAACCTCAAAATAATTTGAAATACAAATTATATAAATACCTTTTATTTGGAGTGTCTCGCCTATGGTATACATTGTCACCTATTTTACTTATTTATGCTTTGAATAATACTTGTTCATTTATGAATTTAAGAGAGTCATAAAAGAACTCAATGAGTAAATCATGCTTCTAAAGTACATTAACCAAGGCATTTGGAATAGTATGCATAATCATTTTAATGCATAAGTTAATTCTATTTAATCATTTCATTTCAAGACTTTCAATGTTATGCAAATATCATATATTTATTCATATTTTTACCTTTCTTATAAATATACAATCGTTACAGGAGTCTCCGTCTAAAATAGTACAAATAAAGTTACTCCTTTTTCATTTCCCTTATATTTTTCTATAACCTTTTCAATTTACATGCACGGGTACATTGCATCCTCAACCAGTACCATAAAGGGGTATCCTCCATCAGTCAGTATGCACATGCAAGCATATCTATCTGGCCATTTCATTCATATAACTTTATGCAATAATATAAAACATAAGATGCTAATCATGCTCAATCATTTGATATGCGAGAGATAAATCATTTGCAATAACAATTAAATGCAATTAGAAACAATACAATTATCATAATATAGGACTATGAATACTCATCTTAATGTGTATGCTTTAAAAGTTTCGTTCTTACTCTTTACTCTGTTGATGGAAGGTTTAATACCTATAAAGACCTCATCGTTAAAATTTAAATAATAAATTGTTCTGAATTTCTCTAGCTCAAATATTCTTTACTTTTAATATTTTAAATTACCTTCCATAATTTAAATATTTTATAAATCTAAAATCTTATAAATATCTCTTTAACTAGCTATTCAATATGCTTAAATAACTTTTATATTTAATTTATTTTAAAAATAATTTAATAAATGATAAATTTTATTCTTCTTTCTATCATTTAAAATGGATAACAAAATCATAATCTATTTATTACTATTTTCTAAGTAATTTTAATATTAATTATTTCAGAATTTAAACATTGATTTAATACTTTTAATTAATTATATGAGATTATCAATAAAGTCTTGAAATAGATAGCAATTATCTCTATAAATTGAACTTTAATTTTCTAAGAAAATTAATTTTCCTTTCACAAAAGTATTTTCTAAATTAAATTTCTTAATTTATAAATTAAATAAAATATATACTAAAAAAATTCCGTTAACTTCTTTCCTTACACGTGACTCTAGCTTTCCCTACCCATCAAGCTTGTTCTCTCTCTCTCTCTCTCTCTCTCTCTCTCTCTCTCTCTCTCTCTCTCACCCTCTCACCCTCCCTCCCTCTCTCGATTTTTATAGAAATAAGCTCTATGAATCCAATCGGCGGAAGCTCCTCGTCCACCTCACGAAATGAAAAACCCACCCTTTCGTCCCCCTTTGGCTTCTACGACACCAAAAAAAGAAACAATCTTCATTGGGCCCTTTCGTGTCTCTAGCGACTGCAAGTGTCAACTCCAAGTAACGAATGTTAGTTCCTTTTGTCTTCTCGTCGTCTACCTCGCGAATAATTTTGTATTATTTGCTCTTATTTTATTTATGGCAAGTTATTTATCTTCCTTTGAATGGAAAGTTCATGGTTTGTGTGTCGAGTGGTGAGTTCATACTTTAGTTGTTGAGTGATGACTTTGTTCAATTTGACATTTTCTTATAAGTGAGGCTTTTCGGCGAGTTATGTGGTCTACTGCTCAAGGGAAAGTGAGCATACATGTTAGTTGATGACCATTCATCGGGGCAAATTAGAAGAAAGATGTTATATCTTAAGGTAATTATGAAAGGATGAGCAAAACCTGGGCATTTAATGTAGATGTGACTAACATTTCAATATTTGTTCACCTCCTGCTTCCTAGAAATACCCCCCAATCGCAATTACATGGGGATAAGCTCTTCATTGAAATGTTTATTCCCAATTTACAAAGTGAGTGCGCTAATGATCTAATGGTGGCCCTTTGCAAATGTTCTTGTGGGATGTAAAAATTTACATCCCAAACTCTTCGCGCCTTTTTTGTCAATGGGAGAGTTTTTACGAGTTTAAATTACGCGATAAATTTTCAAAAGGCAGATTGAATTTTAAATAAAACACCACCCAGAGATATCACCCTCATTTCACGAGGACTTTATGATTTGAGGTGTGGCTTTCTATTTGTGCAAATCCCTATAGTTAATTATCCATCTCGATAACGAGACAACACTTTCGATTAAGGATAACTGTTAGATAGACACAAAGTATCCAGTATATAGTAGCAACAATTTTAGAATTTTAAAATTGGATTTGGGAGTTTTTAAGATTTGAATTTATCACCATAGGCTTAATGTGGGTGATGGGGGAATGATGACTTGCCCAATCAAGATCCCAATATTTTGTCATTTCAGACTATTAATCCACTTAGTCAGACGAGATAGTTGACCCAACCTGTGACGAATCCTTCTCAGCAACTATGGGTTGTGTTGTCCAAGGTGCCTTAGAAACTTCAGTGAATGTTTGCCTAAATGGACAAATTTGAGTGACCACAACTAGCATAGGGCTTTGTGATTTATCAAGTATATCATATGATTCACTACTTAAGAGTTTAAATGATACTTACAACTTCCTTACTGGCGAGAGATAGCTTGAGAATAAATCATAGTGATACACCTGACATGACATTCGTTCTTTGTGAGCTGAAATTATACTCAAATTTATCCTCCTCAACAAACTACTGCGAAGGATTTATTTTAAGTCATTGGGTAATAAATTTCATCTTGAATATTTTAAGTTTTAGTGATTTTTAAGTTTTGAATTTTATTAAAGTTAGATCCCTTAATAGTTAATTTGAGATTTAGTGTATTTAAAAGCTAGAGGCCCCTTCGGCTTAGATTAACTTTCAACATGTCCATTATCGAAATTTATGAGTAATTTCCTTTCATTATTTGAACTTTGTTGACTGTGTTTGCTTACTACAGAGGAATAGGTTCGGCTTTAACTTTTAAGGTTGTATAAATACTGGAACCAAGAGTATATATTTTAATAAGTGAATTTTCTTTTTAAGAGACCTTAACAGTCTAATAAAATACATAAACTTGAATATTCCGGTCGATTTAATGAGCAATATTTTTGAGAATTTATATTTTGAATGAGTAAACATTTCTTATAAGAGGCCTTGAAGTTCTCATGTGAACGTATAAAATTAAATAATATGGTTAATTCAACGAGCATTAGTCCGGAGACTTTGTACTTTACTGAGTAAATCATTCTTATAAGAGGCCTTGAAAGCCTAATGCAAACGTGTAAAATTAAATAATCTGGTTAATTCAATGAGCATTAGTTCGAAGAATTTGTGTTATTAAGTGAACCTTTTTTACAAGAGGCTTTAAAGGCCTAATGTGAAAGTATAAAATCAAATACTCCAATCGACGCTACGACCGTGTATTGGTTTGGTGGTTTAAGTCGTGTTAATTCAGGTCCATTCGAGGAGGATCAGACTTGAACTTAGGTTAACTTTTGACCCACGCAATATTCCTGGTCTCATGTTTGAAAATTTAGCATAGCGGTCGGAACACAAGCGCGTAATTTAAATTTCATTATGATGTGTATGCACGTTGGTGCATTTGCATAATACGTTTCTACATTTTTCAAAATGATATATTTTTAAATTCATTTATCATTTGTTGGGGTCCACGCTGCATCTTCAGATGTCACACTTGTATACTTATTGCACTGTCGGGGCCCATAAAAAAAATTTAAATTCATGTTAAATATGATGCATGCTTTTCAATGCATTTACATGATGCATTTGTAGAATGACTAAAGCATTTTGTATGATCTTCATAATGCACAATATACTTATTAGATAATTTGCATAATGCATTTGTGTGATTGGCATTACACATTTGCATGCTTGATGTAATGCATCTAGACGATTGGAATGATGCTTTGCATGAGGAGAATAATACATTTTCCTCAACTAGCATGATGCATTTGAGTGGTCAACATAGTGCATTTACATTTGTATGTTTGTATGCGTATTTATGTGTTTGTGTATGCATTTGTGCATTTCTTGAAGTGCTTGCATGATATTTTTGTATGTTGTATGGTGCATGCTCAATGTATTTTGCATGTTTTATTTGGTACATGCACGATATATTTGCATGTTATTTTAATTATGCATGGTGCATCTGCGTATTGTTGATATGCATGCATTAGACATTGACTACCAGTTGAATACTTGAAAAGGTACATGTTAGCATACACAAAACTTGTAGCAAAATATAATGCCAAAAATCTATGATTACTTGTGAGAAAGTTCCCATTAGTGGGATTTTGGGTATCCATTAAGTTATATGGTGATCATGATGGTGCGGATACCTTGACTATAAAATGCCACAGATTCTAATGACTATTTTCTACGTGTCTATTCTCAGATATTGTCATTTGAGAGCAACATGTCCCCATAAATCATGTCTTTATTTATTCTGGCTCTCTCAAAATCAGTACATACATATGAAACAAGGGATTTGCTTGAAAAAGCAGGTGTTTTTTGCTTTTTGATTCTTCTTGGTGTCCATTTGGTGACCATAGATAGATAGCAAAATGTAAGATTTCGTCAGTTTTGAGGAGTTTGAAAAGCTCATCCTGATTTCTATTTCTTTCAATAAAAATGATGTAAATCTGGAAAATTTTATCATTTTCAACAACTTGCTTTCGTCTAAAAGCTAGTAAATGGGCCCTTACATTGCTTGCATGCATCGAAATTTTTTTATTTATTATTTAGTTTCTTCTGCATTACCCGTTAGACGTTAGTAACATATATGAAAATTATGATCTGTTTTCATATGCCACTGCAGGATGCAATGGTGAAGGACACATTAGAGCGAGCTACCGAGCCGAACTTTAACCTGAAAACTTACCTCCAAGATGCTTACATTCATCCGGTCTTCCGTAAACATGGGTGTGACCTGCCATTGGCAGTTGCTGATGAGGAGAACATCCTTGTGCCTACCAAGAGAAATTCTCGGATGAACACTCCTGGGGAAAGTAAACGTGGCTCTGATCGTGAAGACACTGAAAATTAAAACTTTGCCACAACTCAGTCCCTTTTTTTGTTGAACTTATTGTTTTTGTTTAGTATCATGGGTGACGCATTAGTACTCAACTTTAAGATTAGGAATGCTGGCAATGACAGCACTAAGATCAATGATGTTTTGGATGTGTTATAATTTTGTTAACATCGCGTGAAGCCTATTATACTTGGTTGTGTGTTGTTTTTCTTCTATAAGTATTTCACTCCACGTCTATCTATAGGTGAGTTGAGCCGGTTCGAATCTAACTCGTTAATGTGCTTACTAGTTCACATTGATCATAAATTATGTTATTGGCCCAAAATTAAATTGAGGGTTAGGGCTAATCTCTGGGTCTCTTAGGTTTATGTGAAACAATACACAATGCGCAGATAAATTTAAAGTAGTGTAATTTCACCGTTTCAACAATAATAATAATTAATAATTAAAAATCATTTTCTTGTTTTTCCCCCTTTGAGTTATATCGCTTATTTTCTTCTTGTATTTGTACCTTAATATAAAATTATGAAACATACCGCCTTTCAAGGATTATAGACGTATTTCTTTCATAAAATTATATATTAATTTTATAATTTATTTTAGATGTATATCTAAACAAAAGCATAATTTATTGT
The DNA here is from genome assembly GCF_001605985.2 of Dendrobium catenatum. NCBI lineage: Eukaryota > Viridiplantae > Streptophyta > Magnoliopsida > Asparagales > Orchidaceae > Dendrobium > Dendrobium catenatum. The sequence continues at coordinate 1,114,238 of NW_021318673.1, forward strand.
ACTCATTTCTTAATATTAAAATCTTAATTTCATCATAGAATGTGAAGGCAAATCGTTAAGGTTGGGTGCAAGCACTAAGGATAAATTATTTGATGATGTGAATGATATATACAATTCTGATTATAGACCTAATTGTATGTGTTCATAAAAAAAAAAAAAAAAAATTTGTAGGAGAAATCCATGAAGGGGCCTACGCGTTAATATAAAATAACGATTACAAAGTCCTTAAGGAAACACAAGCTCTCTATTGCTTCGAAGAGCTACAAAATTAAAAGTAAAAAAACATACAAGCTCGAAAGTACACCAAATTTTAGGTACATTCTATGGTGCATAAGAGCGAGCACCCAAAATACCATAAAGGTACAAAAATTAATATCCAGATCCACAATCCTCCTGCTTCGCTCAATAGCACGATCACCTCCAAGGAAAACACTCTGCAAAACAAAGTAATAAACACAAACACAATAAAAGCAGTAAAAATAGAACAAAAATCGGCTATAGCAGCAATGAATGTCACAATTACCACCAAAGTTAAGACAAACAGGCCAACATGTATACTGTTTGATAATCCAACAGTTGATAAACCAATTATACAACCCAAGAAGAAGATTATAAAGGGCAGGCTGAGAAAAAACTAGGGGATCCATGATCTAAATAACCAAACCCAACCACAAACGCAAGCCAACATAATTCCAATAAGTGGCAGGTCATAACATATCAATAAGCTCCCATCACCTGCAACAACACAGCAGGCAGCTGAAACACATAGCCATCCTAGAACATCAGGTTGTAGAAAAACTAGCAGTAAAAAGCTTCAGCAAGGGTAGAGAAACAAAAAACCAAGGTAAACCAGTAAAAATAACAACCAACCAACCAACCAAAAAAGTCCCTAAGCAAATAACAATAATACTACAAAAAAATAGCAGTTACCACCACCTTAAAATTAACATAAGGAACACAATGTTTGTCTAGTTTTAACAGGCCCCTAACCGGAAGAAGAATATTAGAAACACAAAAATCCTTCATAGAGTCCAAAGCACAACCCCACCTAGCCATGTCTTTAACACAAGAATTACCATTCCCCTCAATAGTCAAAAAGGAGAAATTAAGCATGCTCAACACCATCTGAATATTCCTCCTCATGTAAAACAAATTAGAAGAACAATTATTGTCATTCCTAAAGATAAAGGATTGGAAGAAATAAGAAGAGCTAACTTCCACCATAATATTAATGCAGTCATGAGAGAAACACAACCTTAAATCATAGAGGAAAGCTAAAGTAGTAGCAGTAATAACATCACCATTATAAATAGGACCCGCAAATCCAAGAATGCAATTAGCATTGGAGTCCCTGATGACTCCACCACAGCCAACCATAGACTTGTTGAAAAAACCATCCACATTTAACTTAAAAAATTATCACGAGGTTTAAGCCAAAGAATACTTTTGGGAACCTTTTGACCGTTATCCACATCAAGATTAATCCCAAAATCAGTAGCAGTAGTGTGATACTTATTGAAGTTCTTAGTAGATAATAACTTAGCAGAAAAAAGGTCCCTAATTTTATCTTTCACATTTAGAATAATCCTATGATGATTCATAACCACACCATTATAACGGTAATTATTCCTATCCAACCATAAGAACCAAAGGATAAGATAAGAGATAACATTCCTGATATGACCTCTGGAATTAACTAACTAGAAATTCAATAAATCATAAATAAAAACCTTAGGATTGAAGCAATTTAACTGCAAAATATCCTCAAAATAAGTCTAGTCCTTAACATCACAAGGGCCAGAGATAAAAATATGGTGCATATTATCCAAATGATAACAACATTGGCATTTAGAAGGAAGAATGAAACCACGTTTCATCAAATTGTCATCAGTAGGGAATTATGTAAAATCCGCCAAACAAAAATAGAAACCGTAGAAAGAATACTTTGATGCCATAACATTTTGAAAATATTAGAAGCTTCTTTCATAGTTCTAAAGGAATGTCAGGTGCCCTTTAAATAAAATTTACCATCTCTATTTAAGGCACAAATCTGAACATCAAGAGTGTTTATATTTAAAGGGATATGAAAAATTTGCTGAACAATAAAATTAGGCAAAACATTAGAGTGTTTCTCAATATCCCAACCATTATCTATAAGAAAATAATTAACCTTCACAGAAGCATTGGAAGAAGAATTAAAAATAGAATCAATGAAATTTCAACTTAACCAACTATCTTGCCAAAAGAAAATATTATCACTACCCAGACCCTAGCAGATAGATGGCTCAACCGCCCATTTAATGTTGTAAAGACGCTGCCAAACTTTAGAGTTAGCTTTACTAAAACAACACATGGTGGGGTGCTTCTCCCCATAATACTTCACATTCATAAAATTAGCCCAAAGGCTCACATTAGCACGCAAATTATACCACAATTTAAAAGAAAAAGACAACGCCAAATCATTCAAAGACTTACAACCCAGAGCCCCTTCATCTAAAGTGGCACAATATTTATTCAAGGAAGACCAGTGGATTTTAGAACTGCTATAAGTCCCTTTCCAAAAGAATTTATTAATAATTTTCTCAAGCCTATTACACCCAGCCGAGTAGGAAGTAAAGTTTGATAGCTATAAATAGGGATAAAATAAAGGACACTTTTAATAAGAGTAAATCTACCACCAAAAATAAGAAAGTTAGAATCCTAAGATAAAAGTTTTTTTTGCACAACCGAAATTAAATCATCAAAAAGATAAGATTTTTCCCACCCTTATAAAGAGGCACACCAAGGTACTTTAAGAGTAAACCAACATGACTGAAACCAGTTAAGTTTTTAATATCCATAATACGATCCAAGGGAACTTTCTTAGTAGAAATAAAGCACATTTTTGACGATTAAGGGCCAAGCCACTCTACAATTCAAATTGTTTAAAAAACTTCAACAATTGGCTAATCCTATTTAAAGAGGCATTAGTAAAATTAATAAAGTTATCTGCAAAGCATAAGTGAGATATATAAAAACCAACAATAGTTTTAAATACAAGCTGGGAAGCTTTTCAAAGAGACCAGCCAAGCCTCTAGAAAGGTAATCAGCCACAATAATAAAAAGGGCTGGAGAAATGGGATCACCATGTCTCAGACCATGAGAAGCCTTAAAGAAACCATTAGATTTATCATTAACAATTATAGAGAAATAAGGACTTTCAATACAAAGCTTAATGAGATTGATAAACTTAAAATCAAAACCAAATAACTTCATAATATCATAAAGAAAATTCCAAGTGATATTATCATAAGCCTTAGCAATATCAAGTTTCAAAATCATATTACCACCTCTCACTTTGGCATCCAAATCATGACAAAACTTATGAGCCAAAAGAATGTTATCAGTAATGGAACAACCTTTAACAAAACCCATTTGGAAAGGAGAAATCAGTTTAGGAAAGAAATTAGATAAACGATTCATCATAAATTTAGTGACAACTTATAATGGGTGCAAAGACTAATAGGCCTAAAATCATTCCAAGTAGAGCCAAAATTATTTTTAGGAATAAGCACAATATAAGTAGCAGTGAAAAATTTAAGTATAGCATTACCATCAAAAAAATCTAGAACAGCAGAAAATAAATCATTACCATTGATATGCCAAGTTTTTTGGAAAAACTTCGAGGTGAAACCAGCAGGTTCAGCAACCGACTCTGAATTCATACCAAAAACAGTGTCTTTAACCTCCTCCAACGAAGGGGTTTTAGACAAGAAAATATTATTCTCATTAGAAATAAGAGACAGAATAATATTAGGATTATGAATAGTAGAAGGATTGAAATTTTATTTAGGTGATTTTGAAAATGTTGAACGGCTAAGCTAGCAATTTCAGTGTCATCTTCAGTAATAGAACCATCAACCCGCTAAATTTTATGAATACAATTAATATTTCACTTCCTCTTAACTAAAGCATGGAAATATTTAGTATTGTTGTCCCCTTCAACAAGATATTTAAGAGCCACTTTTTTCTTCCAAAACATTTCCTCTTGATCTTGTAATTTGTAAAGCTCATCTTTAGCCTCCCTTAGAAGACAAAAGTTAGCCTCATAAGGAAATAATTGGCATTGAGATTCCTGGCAATTAACTTTATCCTTCACAATTAAAATGTTAGAAAAAAGATTCTTAAACACATTATGATTCCACCAGTTCAAAACAAATGTAAGTCTTTTCAGTTTGTAACACAATATACACATACCAGAAATATTGTTATCTAGATGTAAAGGGGCAATCTAGTTATTCTTCACCATGTTCATAAAATTATCATGAAGTAACCACATGTTTTGAAACCTAAATTGAGAAGACACATCTGTCAATCTAGGCTTAATTTTAATGAGAAGAGGAGAGTGATTCGAGATGGTCCTGCTCAGACGTTTAACATTAGTAGAATCAAAAGAATGCAACCAAAAATCATTAAATAAAACACGATCTAATCTTTGCCATAAATGCCTACAATGCCAAGTTAAATTATCACCAGAAAAGCCAATATCAATAAGATTACAATCCATAATCATGTTATTAAAATCCTCCATAGATTGATAGATAGAGACAGATACCCCTATACGCTCAAGACGGGTTAGCAATGGTATTAAAGTCTCCTCCAACAAGCCAATGAAGAGAACAAATAGTCTGAAACTAAAATATTTGGTCCCATAAAATATTTCTAGTATATCTAGAAGAAGCAGCATAAACAAAAGAAGCACAACATTGAAAATTAGAACTCTCATTATTACAATGAATAACTTGATTAAAATCACCAATAATGTCGACCCTGACACAATCTTTCCAAAAAACTCAAATTTTATTAGAAACATTAAATAAAGCATGTTTAAAACCCAAAAAGTTAGCAGAACTAAGTAACTTATCTGAAGGTATAAGAGGCTCAAGCAAAACAAGAAGAGAAACATTGTGGATACGACATAAATTTTTAACTCTAAGTTTATAAGAGGGGCAGCCAATATGCATAACATTCCAAATAATAGCATTAAATATAAAAATAATATTAATGTGAAGTGAGAGAACAAGTGTTTCGAGGAGTTTTTATAACAATAACTTTAGGCTTCCTGCCTCTCCTACCACATCCCTTAGTAAAACTAGTATCATTATCATCTCTAGCATAACTTTTAGCCAACATGTTCATATCCTCATTATTAGTAAAAGCAACACTACTATAATTAGTATTCAAAGGAAAATTACTATTATTACCCATACCTGAATGCCCCTTAGGAAGAGGCATTTGTCTTTCCTCATAGAAAACATCACCTACCATATAAGTTTCATTGTGAGCCTCAACATCACCAATCTTCTCCACCACAGTTTTGGAGATAACATGATTAGTAACAATAACTTGCGTAGTATCTTCCTCCACCACCATATTATTAACCAACTCATCCTCCAAAAGAGGTTCCACAGGAGAAGCAATATTATTTAGATTAACCTCAATATTTTTGTCAGTCATATTAAGAGAATTAATAGCTAAAGAAGAGATAGAGTTAGGATTAACTTCCTTACCCTTAACCAGATCCTCCATGGATGAAGGGTTTGGTCCCACCTGATTTAGAACCAAATTTAAAGCAACAATACTATGCTAAAGCCCTTGAGATCATCGGCCACATTAGCAACATGATTAGTAATAATAGAAACCAATTCAACTAAATTTAAATCTTTGTTATGGGACGGATTAGTAGTTTCCTTAGGCATCCTCAAATAAAGATGTAATTTATAACAAGCAGATAACACATGACCATGCATCTTACAATGTGAATAAAAAATAGGTAAATTTTCAAATTCAACTTTTTGAAAATAGACATTGAGCTATGAACCAATCCAAACCTCAAGAGGATGTTTCTTAGATATATCTAACTCAATTAAAACATGAGCTACAAACGGCCTAGAAATGGATGCTATAGACTGATCAGTTTGCAATGGTTTACTGAATATAGAAGCCAAACCGAATAAAATTTGGAAATTGAAGAAATGTAAATGAAGAGTAGGAAAAGAAATCCAAACCAGGGTAATAGGGGAATCTTCTTGCATATCAAAGTCTGGAGACCATTTAAGCAATCGCATTTGACAACCCTGTATCTAATAAGCCCTTATAGCAAAAATTCAGCAATAGTCCAAATCATTAATCAGTTGAATCAAAATATATTGAGGATTCAATAAACCAACCTGAAAAGAAACAGACAATTTGAGATGTAAGAAGAACTTCCAAATGATATCTAAATTAGGACGCTTAAGCATAAATTTCCCCAAAAGAGTAAGAGCAAAAGGGGCAGCAAGTAAGGAAACCACAGAATCATCAAGCATCCATGTTGGGCACCCTTTGAAGGAGGAATGCAAAAAGTGAATCTTGGCTGAAGAAGACAAAGATCCAGCTAATACATCTTTAAAAGAACATGATTTTCTATAAGGAAGAGGAGGAGGAGGGATAGATGACGACTGCATTGTCATCTCCCAAAAAAGCCACAAACCCTAACACACCAACTCAAAACACCACAAAAAGGGGATGAGAAAATAAACTGAAATGAAAGAAAGCTATAAGAAATTGAAAATCCAACCACACCAATGCAAAACACCATGAAAAGGGGATAAAAAAAGAAAATGAAATGAAAGAAGATAGGAAAAAAATAGAACATGAAAATAAGAATCACAAAGATATAGCAAACAAACAAAAAAAATGCGATCAAAACTCACCAAGGAAGTCACCAAATGATCATACGAAGAGGAACCCTAGAATTGCCCTTGAAACGCCTCGAAAGACAGAGCCAAAGAGACATTAGAGTGCACAGGGTGTGTATGAATGTATACGTGTTCATCAATCTATGAGTGATAGTGATATATATATATATATATATATATATATATATAAGATTTATCTTTATAATAGTATATACAAGTCACTCAAAAATTGGTGGAAGGAGGTAGAATTTTGGCACAAAGAGTTTCTTGAAATCTTGTAGTTGGATTTTCTTGGCTTACTGATTTGTATTTCATTCTAACTTTGCTGACTTGCATCTATAGTAACTAAGCTTCTTTTGAAAGATGCAGCTCATCTTGGTGTAGATTGGGAGTTTTGACTATCAATAAAGAAGGTGAGTGACTTTGTCTTTAATCTAATGTTGTCATTTGGTGCTAATGATTGATAAAAATAGCCCTTAGGCTTCATAGATTATCCAATTAAAGATATCTAACTGCAAATAGGAGGGAGTTCAAATGATTAGGAATCATTTTTATAGAGTTTGAATGAATTAATTTGGTAGTTTTTAATAAACTTTATTTTTGTGTTTTCTTCACAAAGAAAATAAAATTCATAGCCTCACCATTCTTAAATTTTTCTTTTTGTTAGCAACCATTTTTGTTTGTTTGAATATATAAATTATTATCAAATATAAGTTTTTTTTTCTCTATAATGAAAACCTAGTAGTTATGATCCGCAAAACTTTATAAATGACAACTTGTTTGCTAAGTTGTAAGGCTTCCAAAATAAAAAAACAATTTTAAATTGCACTAGTGAACACCTGAACTAGTGATAAGCTGCAATAAATAAAATGGAATCATAGAAACTATGAAGCAAATAAAACTACCGGAGAGAAGTTGCATCATATGTTTTTTGAAAGAATATCAAGATGATAATATGTGCTCCGAAAATTTTGCTTTTGGGTGCCCAGGCCTCTCTACATAATTTGGGGAGAATTTTATTGTATTATGGGAAATTTTTTTAGAAATCTGACTAGATAAAAAAAAAGACACTATTTAGAGATTTCACACTCATATGTGACAACCTTAAGATCTAAGGTCTAGTTTTCAAAGCAAACCCTATAGTTAATTATCTCTCCTAATAATGAGAGAGAATGTTTTATTAAGACTAATTGTCGGATAAACACTTAGTACCTGCATATAGTAGCAGCACTCTTGGATGTTTTAAATTATGAATTTACCATGATTTCACTTAAAGTGGATGGTAGGGGAAATGATAATGTACCTAATCAAGATCCCATAATTTCTTCTTTATGGGTCATAATAGTACTAGGTCTACTTAATCAAAGTGGGTAGTTGACCTAAATTAACTAACTAATCCTTATCGTTAGCCATAGGATTGCTTTGTACAAAGTTAGTTTATAGACTTAGGGTGAATGTTTTTCTATGTCACAACCTAACTCAATATGGCCCACAAATAAAAAAATTTATATCGTGTTGAATTGTGACTTAATGAGCTCAAGAATTTTTTTTATTTTTTTAGGGGGGGGAGAGGCGGGGGGGGGGGGGGGGGGGGGGGGGGTGGGGGGGGGGGGGGGGGGGGGATGGGGAAGGGGTTAGATTTCTTTGATTTATAACAAGACACATAACTTCTAATTAACATTCAATAAGAAAAATAAAAAATACAGTGGTTTTTAAAAATTCAACCCAAGCCTTCCCTGCTTACTTTCTTTTTTTCGGGGGAGTTTTAACAAATTAAGTTTCAGGGTAAATTTTTGGAAGGCAAATGGGTTTTTAGATAAGACACTACCTAGAAATTTTTCCCACATTTTACAAGGACTTTATGATCTGAGTTCGGGTTTCCTATAGGCACAAGCCTCTATAGTTAATTACCACTTTCAATAACAAGAGAGAGCTTTTAATTAAAGCTAGTTGTCGATGAATTCATCATACCCATAGATGTGCAGTATCTGGCATATAGTAGCAGCATGGGCATTTGGAATTTGGAGATTTGAATATTTAAAACTAAAAATTACAACATCTTGCACTTAAAGTAGATGGTGGGGGAATGTATGATGGACATGATCAAGATCCCATAGCTTCGTCATCCTGGGCCACCGTGGTCTCTGGCCTACTTAGTCAAAGGAGGTAGTCAACCCAACATGACAGAAAGATCCTTGTTGGCAGTCATGGTTTGCTTTGTTCAAGGGTATCTTGTAGACCTGGGTTGGATGTTTATCTAAGGGGACAAATTTGTATCCACCTTAGCTGAAAGAGGGCTTTGTGCCCTATCGATCATATCCTATTGATTCATATCTTAAGAATTTGATGCCACTAAGGAACATATTAGCTCTGGCCATAACCATAATAAGTGGTGCTATTTGGTGGCAATACCATTTAGTTCTGAGGGCCCCGGGTCATAATCATTTATCCTGCGGTGCCATTTGGCATCAAAATTGCTAGTCATACGACACATACTATGCCCTTACTGGTATGAGATTCTTTGAGAATGAATCCTAATGATATTTTTGACTAGGCATTATCTCTATGTAAGCTGAAGTAAATTTCAATTTATCCATTCCAACAAACTGTTGCAGAGGGTGGATGGATTTTTTTTAAGTGATTTGATGGATTATTTCAATTTTAAATATTTAGATTTTGATGATTTTTGGATTTTTATGGGTATTTAGGTTGAGCATTAAATGTTGAAATCACCCGTCCAATTGAGATCTACATTTAATACGGCCATCATTAGGGTGACTTCGAGGTCACTTGAAAATACTTGAAATTTATGGATGTTTGGGGGTAATTTTAAAAATATTGTATTTGGAATCAACCCCTCTTAGGGGTGTAAGTGATCCGAGCTGTTGCGGATCCATGGCTTATGATTTTGATGATAGCAAACATTCTTCTTTCTCTACGACTGCCTTATCTACTAACATTTCAGGTTCACACGATCGGACTACAATTTGAAATCTACTCAAGATTGGGTAGATTAGGTCTGAGTCAGTTTGTACACTTTTTTCTTTCTTGAGTCTATTATATTTTGTGTGGCTCCTGATGCTTTGTAACTTGGAAGATTTTCTAACTGTTCCCTAGAGTTTACTGTTTTTAGTAACATCGTTCGGGACGATATTTATATCGGCCTGGACGATCTGTTCAAAAGTTAAAACCTTAATTAAGGCATCCTCATTAAAGCAACCATCATTATGCAAAACACATCGTCCTGGACGATAGGTTCAAAACAGAAAGAATCTGCCGCCAGATTTATTTAAGAATTACTTATTTTGGATATCGTCCAGAGGATCATCCAGGACTATAAAATATCGTCCAGGATGATCCAGGGCAATTTTTCCAAAATTTCTCTGGAATTTAAGGAAATCAATTATGACTTGATTGCACAATCAAATCATCCTGGATGATCGCCAGATCGTCCTGGCCGATATGCTGGACTATTGGACATCGGATAGCTCTTTTTCTGGGCGATGTTCAGGACGATATTTCACAATTTATACTGATCGTCCAGGATGATATATTATCATTCTGGACGTTAAGAAAAAATTTCTTCTGATCTTCTCAAATCGTCCCGGCTGATTTGGCTTAAATTACACTGATCGTACAGGATGATATTAGTATCATCCTGGACGATAATGTCGGCAACTTGCATTAATGAGCTCATTTTGAGATCTTTTATTTAAGCTATGACATGACACTTTGTAAGTATCTTTGGCAGCCATTGTAGCTTCGTTCTTTTGGGGGTAACTTGAAGAGAGAGCTTGAAAGGGAGTGAGGAATGGGTGAAGTCTGAGAGAGGGAGAAGATCCTGTATGGGGGGACTTAAGGGAGTGTAGAGGGGGATTCCATACGGTTGCTCCGGCAGGCTTGCACCTTAATACCGTTGGATTCAAGGCTTGTCTTGAGAGAAGTTCACCAAAGAAGAAGATCTCTTTGGTGTCAAAAGACCTGGCAACTTTGCCGCACCGGGGAAGGTGGAAGTGATTTTGTAAGGGCTTCTTCGCCTAGCTGTAGGGGCTAAAGGAGAGACAGTTAGTTTAGTGAAATACTTGGAGGGTGCCTCCAAGGAGTGGACGTAGGTCAATGTTTGACTGAACCACTATAAATCTGGTGTGTTCTTTCCTTTATTAGTTCCACATTTAATTTCCTCATTTGGTTTTCTTTATGATGATATTGGTTTGTTTGCTTTGATTTAAAGATTCTTCTTTTCCAATTCACCTCTCTCTTTTAATTAGCTTTGGGCCAGTTCATAGGGCCTAACATCCCTAACGAACTTTCAAGTGGTATCAGAGCAGTATTCATAAAATCTAGTTTTTGAAAGCTTTTGAATTTCGATCCATGGCTAATTTTTCAAATCATAATTTTGCGGAAGGTTATTCAATCACCAGACCACCTTTGTTTGAAAATATCTAATTTGATTTTTGGAAAATTTGCATGTCTATTTTTTTTGTAATCAATTAATTTTCACGTGTGGCATATAATTTTAATAGGTTATTCTTCACCGTCACGTGTTATAGATGGAGTTAAAACTGATATTTCTTTTAATCAATGGAATAGGGAAGAAAAACTCAATGCTCAATTGAATGCAAAATCATTAAATTGCTTATTTCTGTGCTTTAAATTCTGAAGATTTTATGTTAGTATCCACGTGCACTTCTCGTAAGGAAATTTGGGATAAACTACGCACCATATACGAAGGCACTAGTGAAATCAGGCAATCCAAGTTGAATGTGTTAATGCATGATTATGACATATTTTCAATGAAGCCTTGTGAAACGATCGTAGACATGTATACTAGGTTTATTCAAATTGTGATATCATTGCATGCTTTAGGTAAAGAATTTTCAAATTATGAAAAAGTTAATAAAATTCTTTATTGTCTATTAGATAAATTTGATGCTAAAGTTGTTGCTATTTGTGAATAAAAAAATTTGAATGAATATTCTATTGATATTTTGATTGGCTCACTCATTGCCTACGAGCAAAGTTTGGGTCAAAGACTTTTGGATGCTGGTGAAATGATTATTCTAAAAGCTGAAGATATAGAAAAAGATTACTTAGTTGACGACGAATGTAATGACTTGTCAAGTAAATCACAAAGCTCACCAAAGCATAAGCAAAAGTGGAAAAAAGGTAAAAATGGTAAGGATGTTTATATTTCTTCTGATGTTATTTGATTTCGATGTAGGAAGCCTGGACATATGAAAAATTAGTGCCCTAATTTAAGAATTCTTCCTACGAAAGAAAAGGGTAAGGTGAAGCAAAATTTAAACTGAGAAAATAATGAAAGACAAAAAATCTCCTGGGCAGGCCTAGTTTCTGAAGTATCGGACTAGGAGAAAGATAATGGTTAAAAGCCTTGTTTGTGTTTTATTTTTTGTTATTTTTAGTATTTTTGTTTATTTTATTTTTGGTTTTATTTTATGTTTTTGTTTTTATTTATTCTTTTATTTTTTTTACTTATTTCTTGAATTTTTTTCTCTAATCAACACACACATTCACTTTTCTAAAAAAGAAAAATCTACTTCCTATTTTTTCTTGAAATCTTTGGTAAGTTGTGATTGACTTCTCTAAAAATAGTCAAAGGAAGGAAGCTCATGTTTTTGACTCTCAATCTCTATTTTCTAAAAGAGGTTATTCTACTTTTGATTTAAAATCTTTTTCATATTTTAAATTAGTCTTTGAAACTAAAATTTTTTATCTCCCTACATTTTATTTATCACATAGGGATCTTTTGCAAGTTGTTGAATCTAACTCATAATTTTCTTAATCAAGAATTCACTTTATCAATAGGATGGGTTTACTTTTGTTTTTAAGAATTATGAAAGGTAGCATATAAAAAAAAATTGGCCAATGATGCCAAAATAAAAGATGCGCAAAGACGCCAAATTGAAAAATATACACAAAAGTGTATCAAAAATCAAAAGATGCGCAAAGAGCGCCATTCAAATAGACAAGAGGTATAAAATGAGCCCACAAAATTTAATGCTTATCATTCTTATACTTCTTAAAAGCTTAAGAAAACGCTTGATACTTTTGATACTTAATTTTGAAAAACATGATTCCTGATTCAACAATTCGCGTAATAATCTTTTATTATATATATTTTATGAAAGGAGTTTTGAAAAATTAGTGTTTTTTTTCTAATTTATTCCTTGATTTAGATATTGAATTAAAAAGTTTTTTAGCCTTTTTAAATAACTTGAGTTTGGATTATTAAATTCTAATCTGGGCTATGCGTTGTCAATCCAATTATACTAAGTTTTTTATTAAAACCAAGAGGTAACTTTCTCAATTTAAGAATACTTGTTTTTTCACTATATCAGGGAACGTTTTTCTCTTTTGTTCGTTTTATTTTTTGTTTGTGCCTCCTCTCTTTTTGATAATGTCAAAGGGGGAGAAAGTGCTGTTGAATTTGTATCTTTTTTTTTTTCTTTTCAAAAAATTTAAAACAACAAAAATATTTTTTTCTCCTCTATTTTTTAAAGTGTTATTCTAGTGAGGAGGAGATTAGGAAAAAAATATTCTTTTTTGCAAATTCAAATTGAAATGTTTGCCATCATAAAAAAGGGGGAGATTGTTGCGGATCTATGGCTTATGATTTTGATGATAGCAAAATTTTTTTTCTCTACAACTGCCTTATCTACTGACATTTCAGGTTCACACGATCGAATTGCAATTTGGAATCAACTCAAGATTGGGTAAACTAGGTCTGAGTCATTTTGTATACTTTTTCCTTTCTTGAGTCTATTATATTTGGTGTGGCTCCTGATGCTTTATAACTTGGAAGATTTTCTGACTATTACCTAGAGTTTACTGTTTTGGTAACATCGTCCGGGAGAATATTTATATCGGCCTGGATGATCTGTTCAAAAGTAGAAACCATAATTAGGGCATCCTCATTAAAGCAGCCATCATTATGTAAAACACATCATCCTGGACAATTTTGTATCGGCCAGGACGATAGGCTGAAAATAGAAAGAATCTGTCGCTATATTTATTTAAGAATTATTTATTTTTGGACATCATTCAGAGGATCATCCAGGACTATAAAATATTGTCCAGGATGATCCAGGGTAATTTTTTCAAAATTTTTCTGAAATTTAAGGAAAGCAATTATGACTTGATTGCACGATCAAATCATCCATGTCGATCGCCAGATCGTCTTGGCTGATATGCTGGACGATTGGACATCGGATAACTCTTTTTCTGGGCGATGTTCAGGACGATATTCCACAATTTATACTGATCGTCCAGGATGATATATTATCGTCCTGGACGATAAGAACAAATTTCTTCTGATAGTCTCAAATTGTCCTGACTGATTGGGCTTAAATTGTACTGATCGTACAGGACGATATTAGTATCATCCTGGACGATAATGTCGGCAACTTTCATTAATAAGCTTATTTTGAGATATTCTATTTAAGCTATGACATGACAATTTGTAAGTGTCTTTGGCAGCCATTATAGCTTCGTTCTTTTGGGGGTAACTTGAAGAGAGAGCTTGAAAGGGAGTGAGGAACGGGTGAAGTCTGAGAGAGGAAGAAGATCCTGTGAGGGGGGACTCATGGGAGTGTGGAGGGGGATTCCACACGGTTGCTCCCGCAGGCTTGCACCTTAATACCGTCGGATTTAAGGCTTTTCTTAAGGGAAGTTCACCAAAGAAGAAGATCTCTTTGGTGTCAAAGGACCCGGCGACTCCGCTGCACCGGGGAAGGTGGAAGTGATTTTGTAAGGGCTTCTCCGCCTAGTTGTAGGGGCTAAAGGAGAGACACTTAGTTTAATGAAATACTTGGAGGGTGCCTCCAAGGCGTGGATGTAGGTCAATGTTTTACCGAACCACTATAAATCTGGTGTATTCTTTCCTTTATTACTTCCTCATTTGGTTTTCTTTGTGGTGATATTGGTTTGTTTGCTTTGATTTAAAGATTCTTCTTTTCCAATTCACCTCTCTCTTTTAATTAGCTTTGGGCCAGTTCATAGGGCCTAACATCCCTAACGAACTTTCACGAGCCAGCTCGCATGCTGGCTCGAGCTCGACTCATTTATGGGCTTGCGAGCTGAGCTTATCAATCTCATGAGTCAAGCTCAAGCTCTAGTTAAAGCTCGTTTAATAAATGAGCTTGAGTTCGAGCTTGAGCTGGCTCATCTCATGAGCTCGTGAGGTGCTTTGAATAAATATTAATATTTTTAAAATAATTTTATTTTATTTATTAAATTTAAATATTAAATAAATAATAAAAATCACTTAAGTTTTATTTAAATATTATATATATATAAATACTTTTAATTTTGACTAAGTTTTAAAAATCCCACTAAATTTTTAAAAACCTACCTAATTTTTAAGAATTCCAGCTAAATTTAAAATGTCCCTCCCATGGCTAGCGAGCCGGCTCAAGCTTGAAAGTACGTTAAGGGATGTTAAGCCCTATGAACTTAGTCCCAAGATAACCAAGAGGGGGGGTG
>NW_021318673.1:1131653-1157024 GCF_001605985.2 Dendrobium catenatum
GCTAAATTCTCACTTAAAATACTATAAAATAAATTTTTGGGTTCTTTTTTTTTTCTTTCCATCGATCCTGGTGAGGCAGACAACCCAAGTCCTTTTGCTTCCTCCTGAAGCAGTAAGAGAACCCAACTCCCTTTGTTTCCTCTTGAAGCAAGCAAAGAACCTTGATCAGTTGC
Organism: Dendrobium catenatum; assembly: GCF_001605985.2. Lineage (NCBI taxonomy): Eukaryota > Viridiplantae > Streptophyta > Magnoliopsida > Asparagales > Orchidaceae > Dendrobium > Dendrobium catenatum. The sequence continues at coordinate 1,131,827 of NW_021318673.1, forward strand.
TCAAGTAGACCTCTCTAGAACCCCAAAGGAACCAGAGATGATGACTGGAGAAGGTGATGCAAATCCTTGCTTGGAGCAACTTTTGTGAAACCCCTCACAAATTTCCCCTCATAAGATCCTCTCTCTCTCTCTTGCTCTTCATGTCATCTTGGCTCTCTTAGGTCAACACAGCAACAAAAGATCATTTTTTTTGAGAAAATAAGAGATCTTTTCCATAAGAGCTCCATAGCAGCCCTAATTAGGAACTAATCATCAAATATCATCCAAGATAATAGTATATTGTCATGTATGATTAGTTTAACTCGATGACTATCATCCAAACCTTTGCCCTGGATCGATGTATAGATAATGTAAAAATAACTAGATCTTCTAGGACGATCTCATGGTCATCCGGGCCGATTAGTACAGAATGATAAATATCATACAAAACATCGCTCAAAATGGATGTCTAGATGATGAAAAATAACTTAATCATCCAGGCCAATCTCATGATCATCCCGGATTATTAGTTCAATTCAATTCATATCATCCTGAGCATTACCCTGAATGGAGCCAGGCCAATTATTGATTGTTTAGAAAGAACTAAGGTTTCTGAACTGATCATCACAAACGATCCTACGATAATATAGACTGATAAGATTGAGCAATCAAACCTTAATTTCTTTCCTAAATTTCCAAATTAATTTAGGCATAAATGTAATGCATCATCCAAATTGATGTCCTGAACGGTGTCCAAAAATAAAAGATGCCTAAATAGATCTGAAGGCTGATTCTTTCTGATTTAAGCCTATCGTCCTGGCCGATGCTAAAATCATCCAGGATGACGCACATAGTTGCGACTTCATTAACCAGGAAGGGTTTATGTTTTTAATTGATTGTCCAGGATGATTTTGGGATCATCCAGATGATGTAATTAAAATAGAAAACACTAATCAAATAAACAAAAAATTTTCCCCGAGTATTTGTGTGCACTTCTCCGGGTGAGGATGGGATATCTTACTCCTTTATTAAATGTTTCTGGTCTATTATTAAAACTAAATTCTGGGACGCATTGAATTCATTTTTTCAAACAGCTGAAATGGATGTTAATTGGAAAAGAACTTTTATAGTTCGTAATCCCAAAATTAGTAACCCGAATTATGCTCACAATTATAGACCTATTAGCCTTTGTAACACGGTTTATAAGATTACTTCAAAGGTTATTCTTAATAGAATGAAAGGTATCATTCTGAAACTCATCACTACAGAGCAGGCCTCTTTTGTTAAGGTAGATCTCTTCAAGACCATGTGTTGATTACTCAAGAACTTTTCCACATATTCAGACTCTCTAAAGCTTCTAAAGGTCTTGTGTCTATTAAACTAGACATGGAACAGGCTTATGATTCTATGGGATGGCCTACTCTTCAAAAGGTTCTTTCTTATTTTGGATGTCCTGAATTCTTCTCAAAATTAATCACGGAATGTGTTCAAAATCCCTCTTTCACTATATTGATCAATGGGAATCCATCTAGTTAGATCAAATGAAGGATTGGGTTTAGACAAGTTTGTCCCTTGTCACCTTATCTTTTCATACTTTGTTCACAGCTTCTTACTAATGGCATTATGGAGAAGGATTAAATTGGTGTTCGGATTAGCAAGAATTGTCCAAGTATTTTGCATTTATTATATGCGAATGATATCATATTCTTTGCTGAAGCAAAACTTAAGAATGTGAAAGATATTAAAAGCATTATTAACAGGTATTGTGAATGGACTGGCCAAAATGTTAATTCAAATAAGTCAGGAATCTTATTTGGAACAACATTCAATAAATGGAAGAAGAGGAAGATTAAAAGGATCATGGGATATAATGAAATTAAGGAGCTTAATTATCTGGGTTCCAAACTGGCATTATGGAGGCTTTCAAGGATGGATTTCCAATTCTTATTAGACAAGGTATTAAAGAAGCTAAACAGTTGGGGTTTAAAATTTATTTCACTGGCAGGTAAAATAACTTTGGTTAAGGCTGTCATTCTTGCTCTTCCTTCCTTTCATTCCACGATATCTTTGGTTCCTAAAGCTGAGCTTGGTGAAATTAAGAAACTATGTAGAAATTTTATTTGGGATAAGTCCAATGAGGGACATGGCTTACATTATATAAGCTGGAATAAACTTTGTGATCCTATTGATTCAGGAGGCAGAGGTCTGCAATCTTGTTCCAATAAAGTGGGTCCTTTAAGGGCCAAAATTGCCTAAAAATACATGAAATATGAAGAATCATTATTGCATAAAACTTTGTTTCCTAGATAAGGATCTTGTTGGAAGGCTGTGAACATAAATAATTCAAATTCTTTAGCTTGGAAGATAATTAAAGATGGAAGAAAATTCTTGAAAAAAATCGTGAGATGGGATATTGCAAATGGTCATTCAATAGATGTATTTGAAGATACATGGATTTTAGATAAATGTCTTAATAGGTGGCCTACTTTTGTCAATTCCATAGAAGATGTGGATGGAGTTTTAATGGTGGAAAAGTTTATATTTGGAAGTCATTCGAATTTGCCAGAACTGCATAAGTTTTTTGGTAATGGCCTGGTTGAACTCATCTGTCAAATTGAAATTAAAACAGAGCTTTTTGAAGATCAATTTGATCTTATTCACATGGAATCTGGTAGAACTATCACTTCTATGGTAGCTGGAATAAATTCCTCTCCTTATACTGATAAGACATTATGGAAATGGCTCAAAAACTATAAATTGAATGCTAGAGTGGTGAATTTCTGCTGGAGACTTTTTAATAATGCATTGCCAACCAATTCGTATTTAACATATAGAAGACTTCAAACCAATTCTTACTATCCTAGAGGCTGTCATGAAGAAGAGAATATTTGTCATCTAACTTGTAGATGTCAAAAATTTGTTGAAGTCATTAAAATTCTGAATATGTGGGGCTTTTATATCCCGTTATTCAATGATAACGAGGAGTTATATGGCTAGTTGGTCAGACAAAATGCTTTTCTTTCTAGCATATTGTGTAATGCCGTCTATCTTAATTGGAAGGAGAGAAATGAGCTTGTTCATGGGAAAAAATAAAGGAGTTCTGTTTCTATAGCTGTTGAGGCGGTCAGCTTTGTAGGCGTTTTTAATACTCTTAATTTCGTCAATTCGGGATGGTTGGGTACTAATCAGCGTTTGCTGTTTGAAGATCGTTGGTACTCTCCTCCACCCGATTGGATCAAGGTGAATGTAGATGCAACTTTATTTCCTTCTCATAAAGTAGGAGTTGGAGGTGTAATGAGGGACCACAAAGGAAGACTCATAGCAGCTTATGGAAGACCCGACATGCATTGGGATATCACTTACTTGGAATTTCTTGCTATTGCCCCTGTTAAAGAAGTTTTCAAAGATCGGATGCATGGATACAAATGTATAATCATTGAAAGTCATAATGTCAATATTATCAAATTCATACACAATAATACAAAAAAAGGCATCAAAGGTATGGATAAAATTTCTTTGGTGGATAGTTTTAATTTTGTTATTTTCAACTATGTGAAAAGAGATTGTAACAAGTTAGCTGACCTTTATGCTAACTTTGGTGTTTTTTTTTTTAGTTTTTTTTGCGAAGACATTTTAATAGATAAGATTCCTCCTTCATTTGTAAACATTCTGAAGGAGGAATCTTTAGCTTATACTTAATTGGGGCTCTTTTTCCCCTTTTTCTTTCTCTAGTTATGCTTATTGCTTTCTTCAAAAAAAAAAGTATTTGTGTGCACGGTTACTTTGCATCAAGAGCAACAATATTACAATGGACTTAAGAAATGGTAAAAGACACTTGACGTACATTACAAACTGACTTAGTCCTAATCTACCCAGTCTTGAACTTGTTCGATTTGAAATATGATCTTGTGGACCTGAAACGTTAGTAGGCAAGGCAGCCATAAAAAAAATATAAATGTTTGATATCATCAAAATTATATTCCTTGAAATCAGATTCGCAACATTGTTTCCTTTTTATTATCGTGAAAAGGGGGAATAATATTGTTTGGTGTTTGATATTTATTTATGTGCTCTGATGTTTTTGTGTGTTTGATGTGTTTTGATATTTTTGTGTTTGGCGTTTAGAGTTTTCAGGGTTTTTTTGGTGTTTTTGTTGTTTTGATATTTTTGTGTATGGCGTTTAAAGTTTTTAGGGTTTTTGTGTTTTTGTCAATTTATTTTTGTTTTTTTCATTTGTGAAAAAAAAAAGTGTGTTCTTCAAGGAATTCCCATATATTCAAATGTTTATTCTTTTAAGGGGAGTTAAGGAAAAATTTATGGTAGTCAATTTTTCTCAAACAATAATTGTTTTGCCATCTTCAAAAAGGGGGAGTTTGTTGAGATAGTTTCAACTTAGTTATTTTTTTAGGTGAAACCGACAAAGGGGCCTACGCGTTGATTAAAAATAAAATTATAAGGTCCTTAAAAGGACCTTGAGCACACTACTGCTCGAAAGACCTATAAGGAAAAAAAGCAAAAAAACCTATGAGCTCAAGTTCCCTACTACTGTGAAATACAAAATAACCTAAGTATAATTTATGGTGCACAAGCAAGGGCACTCAAAAGAGGACTGAAGCAAAGAAATGATGTTCAGCATGATCTCCCTATTTAAAAAAGGAAACATGCAAAAGAGAAAGCAAAGCACAAGATATATCCAAAAAAACTAATAAGCCCAAAAAGAGGTAAGAGAACCACCAGTATATCATATACCAACCAAAAGACTGGCAAAAAATTGGAACCACCGGAGACCTCCAAGAACAATAGGCCATAGTACAAAAACCAAATGGAAACAAACAATGCAAAAAAAAAAAAAAAATTTCCCAACAAACTAAAAACAACCCAATAGATAGTATCCGGGAAGAAGAAGCTCCCAAGTATAGCAACATCATTAAAATAAAGCCAAAAACCTAGCATAGAAGAAACAAAGGAGGCAGAGGACCAAACATCAAGGCAGAACTTTATGTCGCTCCATCCCACCAAAGAGCCCCAGCCAGCACCACCTCCCCCCAAAAAACTTGACAAAGCCAAACCAAAACCTATAAAAAGCAAGTTAAAAAGGATCACAACAAATAAGGGAACCGCATCCAAGAAAATAGCCAGGATACACTGGAAAACATGCACCCCAACAAATGGCCAGGAAGTAACATGAAAAGAATAAGATAACCCCTGCCACAGCTTGGAAGAACAAATCGAGGCCCCAGGATACTGAACAGGAAGTAGCAGAATGGCCAACAGGTAAGACAGGAACCAACAAAAGGCCACCAAATACAGCACCACTAGTAAATAAAGCAATAAAACAACATAGAGAAAAAGAACCATCCCAACAAAGATGAGAAGAAAACACACAGCAACATAAGAACCAATAAATATATTAAACCAATCAAGGGATGAGAAGTAAATGAAACACAGGAGCCCTACGGCACCAATCAAGAAAAATAGGACAACAACAAAGCAGCAGCAAAAATAGTAAAAAGGAACATAATAGAAAAGAGCCACCATAACCACCACAACCAAAGCACGAAGCATCTAATTCTTAACATAAGTTAAACCAATTTGGTCCAATCTAAAGAGGCCTTTAACACAAAAAGGAAACTAAGAAAATGCCAGCTCAATCATACCATTTAAATCACAACCTAAAGTGACAATACTCTATTAACAAGCATTCCAATCCTCTAAAATGACAAAAAAAGAGTAGTTTAGGGTGTTCAACATATCCCTAATGTCCCTTTGAATGTAAAACAAAGCACAAGGTAAAATCCTATCCTCCTTATGATTAATAAAAATTTAATTGAAAGAAGAGCCCACCTCCAACACCACATTACTGATATAAGGTTAGCTCAGAGATTTAAGATGTGAAGCATGGCATAGGAAATAGCATAATTAACATCACAATTAGCAACTGGCCCAGCGAAGCCAACAATTAGATTCCATAATGATCTCTAATGACACCACCATAGCCAACAATAGTGCCCAAACCAGCACAATCCACATTTAACTTAAAAATATTAGTGTTATGCTTCACTCAATTATTGCTCCTAGAAACCCTTTGACAAAAATTCACTTCCAAGTTATTGCCAAAGATGGAGGAGATAAAAAATAAATTCCTAAAATTCTTAATAGATAGTAAATTAGCCGAGAAAAGGGCAACCTCCTTATCCTTAAGTTTTTGGATAATTCTTTGATAATTCATATTAACCCTTTGGAAACGAGAATCATTTCTTTCCAACCAAAGGAAACAAAGGATAAGGGAAGGAATAAGATTTTTGACATGGCCTTTAGACTTGATAAACAAATAATCAAGCAAATTATAAATAGAAATCCTAGCGGTAAAGAAATTGAGATGAAAAATATCCTTAAAATAAGTCCAAACTTTAGTAGCAATGGGACAAGATATGAAAACATGATGCATCTTAACAACATGGCAACAACAATGGCACTTAGAGGGAAAGATAAAACATCTATGCCTCAAGTTCTCATCCGTAGGAATAAATTTATGTAAAATTCTCTAAATAAAAATAGAAACCATAGAAGGGAAGATTTTATGCCAAATCATTTTAAAAAGCATATAAGACACATTTTTAGCTCAAAATGAATACCAAGCACCTTTAATACTAAATAACCCAACTTTAGTTAAAGTGCAAAGTAACAGATCCATGGAAGTAATGTTTAGAGGATTCTTTAAAATGAGCTGAATAATAAAGTCAGTGAGAGCAGCAGAAAGTTTATCCAACACCCAACCATTATTAGAAAAAGAAATAATTAACCTTCAAATTAGAAATGGAAAAGGAATTCAATAAAGAATCAATCGACTGGCCATTTAACCAATGATCTTACAAAAAGAAAATATTGTCATTACCCAGGCCCCACACAAGAGCAAGCTCAACCTTCAATTTAACAGGATAGAGTTGTTGCAACACATTAGAGTGGCCAATACTAAAACTACACAAGGTGGGGTGTTTACCACCACAATACTTGGCCATTATAAAATTGGCCAAGAGACTTATATTTGCACTGAAGTTATACCAAAGTTTGAAAAAAAAAAGAGGAAGCTAAATAAAACATAGTTTTGCACCCTAAAGCCCTTCTTACAAAGTCCCACAACATTTACCCCAAGATGACCAATGAATCTTAGCGTTGTTCCTAGAGCCATTCTAAAAGAATTTATTAACAATTTTATCAATTCTATAACACATAGTTTTAATTGGGAGAAGGGTTTGAAGGCTATAGACAAGAATTGAGCAAATAACACTTTTAAGAAGATTAAGAAGACCACCAAAACTAAGAAAATTAGTATCCCAAGAAGTCAATTTGTTCTGCACCATAATAATTAGGTCAGTAAAGAGAAAAGACTTCTTTCTCCCCTTAAAAAGAGGAATACCCAGGTATTTTAAAGGCTAGAAACTTTGAGTGAACCTCGTAACATTCTTAATAGCCATAATACGATCAGAAGAAATACTTTTATCCTAGATAAAATAACACTTATGCTTATTAAAAGAAAAACCACTAACCGACTCAAACTGGTAAAAGAAACTCACTATCTCATTAATCCTATTCATTTATAAATTCATGAATTCGAAAACATAATGAAATCATCAACAAAATATAAATGAGAGATTTTATTTCCACCTAAAGTTCTGAATTAGAGAATAGGACATTTATCAAAAAGATCCACAAGGCCCCTAGAAAGGTAATCACCTGTAATAATAAAAAGCTTGGGGGAAATGGGATTCTCTTTCCTAAGCCCATGAAATGCCTTATGAAAAACATGGCTCTTGACATTCGTAATAATATAATTAAAAGGGCATTAAATACAAATCTTAATGAGGGAGTTGAAATTATAATCTAAACCAAATAAACTCATGATTGTGTAAGTAAAAGTCCAATTAACATTGTCATAAGCCTTATGAATATCCAGTAATATCCTAAAAAATAATATTAGTGATGATAGAAGGATTGGTGGTAATAGACGAAGTAAAGTTTTTATTAAGATGGTTTTGAAAATGATTAACTACCAAATTAGCAATTTCAGTAATATCCTCAGAAATAGAACCATCCTCACCTTCAGTAAGATGCTTGACAGTCCCTTTTTGCATTTAAAAAGTTTCTTCCTGAGACCATCGGTGGCTAGCCCGATTTTTCCAACTTAGTTCTTGATTATTGATATTCTTGCAACTTGTATGTTTTTTATGATTCCAAATATTATTACTTTGATTATTATTTCACCTACAATTTTTTGGATGCATTATTTTGCTTTCGTTTGTACTAACATTTTAGGAAAATCATACTACAAATTGTTAAAGACTTCAAATCAGATCAATTTATGATTTATTATGAATGAAGTCTATAATTTTCATTTTATTGAGTCTGAGAGAGTGTGATTGTAATTGAGTAATTATGCACACACACATTGGAGGAGGGTTTAAAATTTGTAATTTTTTAAAACTATTCATACAGTACAAAGTCATTTCATACGGGGCGATTAGTTCAATCATTTTCCCTACGAGCAGTTAAATGTATAGAAAGTAGAAAATTTTTCTATGTACAGATCGTACTAAACAAAATACCATTCATATATACCTTATAGAGTTTGAATTTAATGGGTCCCTTTTCATCCTGACTTTTCATCCAGATGAACTTGAAAATTTTTCTGAACGGTTTGTACCTTACGATGTCATCATCGTACGTTAGTCGTCTAGGGTACGAATTGGATGTGTCCCTTTTCATCCTAACAAACTTGAAAATTTTTTTAATTGATCGTACTATATGATGTTGACATCGTACATATGCCATACAAGATACAAAATTGTAGGGTGCCACTACTTACTAACAAAGATGAAAAATTTTATAACTGTTCGTACCATACAAACTAGGTTTATACAGGATGATGATCGTGTATGAATTATTTCAAATTGATTCACAACTAGTTTAAACTCAACAGTTTTTTAGCTGTTCGTACGTACAAACTTACGATTGCACTGTATGATAGTGTATGCTCAAAATAAAAATTTTTAGATTTCTAGATGGATTTTCGTGTCTTTGGTATAAAAGGTCTAGTAAAACTGATGTGAAAATGTCTTGTCCTCATGATATTTTAAGATAAATTGAAAGAAAAAGTGTGAGAGAGTGTTTAAGAGAGATTTCTTGTAAGTGAAGAAGGGTTCACAAGGTTACTCAAAGGTAAGGATCTCCTTATGATTTTGGTTATCACTCTTCTTCTTGTATTTTTAGTTCCTCGTGAGAATATCTTTAAAGAAGATCCGGTACTCTACCAAAACTAGGAGGGTGTGAACAGAAAATGGTTTCCTCCTAACACTTAGAGAGTGTGAACAGATGACGGTTCTCTTCCGACACTTGGAGGGTGTGAATAGGTAAAGGTTCTCTGCCTACACATGGAGAGTGTGAAAGGACGACGGTTCTCTATCAAATCAGAGATTGGTATAAGAGAGTATTTGTAAAGGCCTCTCTGCCTTGCTGTGGGGGAAAAGGTATATATGTTGAAACTTATTGAATATTGAATAGGTTGTTAGACCAAAGCTTATGTCCCAAAGGCTAACCAGGGGGCGGGTTGAATTGGCACTTTTAAAAATTTTCAGCTCTTCTTGAAATTTAAAAGTTTGAAACTGATTAGTAACTTAGCATGTTGATTTCAATTTTTTTAAAAAACAATTATTCAAACATAGAAAAATAAACTTGCAAAAATTAAAAGCAGTGGAAATAAAAAGACACAAAGGTTTACAGTGGTTCGGTCAAACACGAATTATATCCACTCCCTAAAGTCTCCCACTTCAGGTATTGCACTATTACTACAAGTGTCTCTCCTTTTAGCCAAATAACAAGTTGGAGATGCCTTCAAAAAAACTCTCTTCCACCACTACCCGTTGCGGTAGAGAACCGTCATCCTTTTACACCCTCCAAGTGTCGGCAGAGAACTATCAGCTGTTCACACTCTCCAAGTGTAAGCAGAGAACCTTCATTCATTCACACCTTCCAAGTGTAGGCAGAGAACCCTCATCCTTTCCCACTCTCCAAGTGTAGGAAGAGAACCTTCAGTTGTTCACACTCTCCAAGTGTCGGAAGAGAACTTGATTATTTTAAATAATCTTTACATGAGTAATCTAAAAAGACAAGATAAAGAGTGAAGAAACATAAATCACACGCAGAGATCCTTACCCTTGAGTAACTTAGTTATCCCTTCATGCTCCAATAGGAAAAAATCTATATCAAAAACCCTCTCACACTCTCTCCTTTAATTTCCCTTTACAATTCACGAAGACCAGTTGACAAAAATATTAAATAACAGTCTTAAGAGGACCTTTTATAGAAAAGACACAAAAAATCATCTAAAAAACTGCAATTTTCTAATTTGACTTTCCACAATCATCCCTTATGATCATTTTTTGTACGTACAAACAATTCAAAAACTATTACGTACGAACTCATTATGAACTAGTACAAACTCTATTCGTACCCGATCATTGTACGTACGAAATATATTCGTCTCGTATGAACAAAAAATTTTAAGTTTTTTTTTTACAAACTGTTAGGAAGAAAGAAAATAGAGCCCATTGTCCCGATATGATCTAAAAATATCGTCCGTATGAATAGTATTCAAGGATGAACCAGAAAAGATTATCCCAATATTTTTTTTGGAGGAAATGCATAAAGCAATTTTATTAAAACAAGAAGAAAGGCCTAAGTAGGATAAACTCTATCACATTCCTCCTTCAACACTTTGTGAAAAAGGGGAGGAATGTTACAATTAACAAAACTATCCCAAACAAAATCAACTAAACAAGCATAGTTAGCACAACAATCGGCTAACATATTACAATCCCTATTAACAAATTGAATAATGACTTGATTGAAATTTCTAAAGAAGAAAAAATCTTCTATGTTATGAAGGTTACCTTTAGCTTTCCCCTCTTTAATGATGTCTTGGATGTGCTTAATAACGTGGAAATTATCCCCCTCAATGATGATTCCTTTAGCTTCATACATCCATTCTTGAACTACCTCCTTCAAAGCAATAAAGTCTTTCATCTCCAAAGCCATGATATCCCAATGAATTCTTTTGAAACCAAAAGAAAAAAAAATCTGCCTTTACTATCTCTAATTACACCTCCAATTCTAGCCATGTAATACTTATGAAGAGAAGCATCAACATTTAATTTGATCCATTCGGTTGGGGGGGGGGATTCCAAGTGGAAGAGAACAGCCTTAGCTGATTAGAATCCCAGTTGACCAAAATAATATAATAATTGAATGAAGAAGAAGCAAAGATGATAGCATTAGCTGCTATTACTTGAAGGCAATCCTCCTTATTTCAATGAATTATCTTGTTTCTTCTTTTCCAAGAGAAGAAGACGATAAAGCAATACAAATTGCCCATGAAAGGATTTGATTTAGACAAATCCTTCAGCTCCTTATAGTAACTTTTCAAATCTGGTATGTTGGGAATTTTTTAGCCCCATTTGTTTTTTATCTTAAATACTTCTTTCAACTAAAAACAATGGACAACAAAATGTTCTGAGTCTTCAACAGCACTGCATCCTCTCAGATAGACATTTTGATTACTAATTCTTCTATACATGTTAAACTCATTAGAAGGAATTGCTTTATGCATCAATCTCCACCAAAAGATTTCCATCCTTGGTCTTAATTTCAGTTTCTTTATCCATCTTCAATTACCATCCTCTTCTTCATATCTAGTAGAATATTCTGAAATCATTGCTACCATCAATTTACCAGATTTCTTGAACAGAATTTCCCTTTTATCATTTTAAATTTCATCATAAATCAGGACTGAACAAATTTGACCCACCAATTCCTTGCCAAAAGCCTGATGCAGTTTTGATATATTCCAATTACCTTCCTGAAAAATAAATTCCAAGCTGCATTGTTCTGCTTGAAGATCAACAACAAAGGTTGGCCACTTGTCAATACTTTAATCAAGGATCCAAGTATCCTTTGTTGTATTTATTTTTTTCCCATTCAAGATCTTCCATCTCACTATTTGCTTGAGACATTTAGCTCCGCTTAAAATAATCTTCCAAGTAGGTGACACTTCATATCTTTCTTCGGTGTTCCAAAGATCTATCCCGTATTTTGCAATTAGAATTCTACTCAACAATGTTGAAGGATTGGAAATTTAAATTTTATGAAAATTTAGATCTCCAAGGTCCAATATTGTCGGAAGCTGATATCACCCAAGACCTCCCAGCTTCTTTTTCTTACAATGAGTTACACAATCTACATAATGAATACCCTTGCTCTTGTCTTGTTTCATCAAAAGAAAATCTCTACTCAATTTGTCTACTTCTCTCAACACTCCCATTGGAACCAAAGAGTGGGTAGAGATGAAAACATAAATTGTTAAGAATGAAGACTTGATTATTTGTAACTTACCAGACAAAGTAAGAAATCTGTTACCCCAGATAATGAGCTTGTCATAGGCTTTCTCTAGCACACTTCAAAAATCTGATACTTTTAGTCTTCTCAATACCATCCTAACCCCAAGATGAGTCAACTCGTTAACTGTTTTAACACCTAGGATTTTTGATATTACTTTAGACTTACTTCTTCTTACAAAATTTCCACAAAGCAATGAGGATTTTTGAGCATTTATTCTTTGTCCTGTCCAGCTACTATATTTCTCCATAATCTTGTTAATTTTGTTTACATTTCTTTAGTTTGCTTCAAAAAAAAAACTATAACATCATCGGCATACTGCATATGTGATACTTTATCAACTGATGGGGCCACCTTATTTCAAATCTTAGCTCCTTTCTGGTTGAACGCTTCAGTCAACAAATGTGAGCACATAATAAAGAGATGGGGGGATAAAGGACATCCCTGCATAAAGCCACACTCTGCCCGAATCCACTTTATATTGAAACTATTAATGATAATGGAATACTTAGTGTTCACAATACGCTGAGGTAGTAGATTTGAGAACGACCTTGGGAAACCGTACATCCCTAACACCTACCTCAAAGTTTTCCACCCCATACTATCATATGCCTGCTCCATGTCCATCTTTATAGCCATCATTCCCTTTTTAGCTTTAGAGAATTTAAATTTGTTGATAATTTCTTGTGTGAGCAATATGTTTTCCGAAATGGATCTTCCCCTTATGAATGGTACTTGATTTTCTGAAATCATTTTGGGAATAATGCAAATAAGCCGGTTCACTAACATTCTAGCTGCAATATTATAAATTGAGTTACAAAGACTCATAGGTCTATAATTGGATGGTATCAAAGGATTTTTCAGCTTTGGGATGAGAACAACAGATTTCTCCCTCCACTCCTCACACATGATTCCTGAATTAATGAATTGGCAAATGGCCTTCCAAACTTCTTACTTAATTATAAACCAATAAAACTTAATGAAGGAGTAAGTAATACCGTCTACTCCTGGTGATATATTGCCTTCAAATTTACTCATGACTGGTTCCAATTCTTCTTGAGAAAATTCAGAACTGAGCAATTTTCTGTCTTCTTCAAGCAGAACACTTCCAAGCTTCGGCCAACCTAGAAGCTGGAAAAGAAGTCCAAATTTCTTCAAATTGTAGTTTTTTAGAGCTCCGAAATCCTGAAGAAAATAGTTTTATAATTATTGGGCAGTGATCTTATACAATCCTCCCTAGATGATGAACCACAGCTGGTTGTGTAACCTTAAATGGTGCGGAATTCAGGAGACACCTGTCTAGCCTTTCCAAGATACGAGCTCCCCCTTTCTTGTTATTGCACCATGTATACTTAGGACCCACGATCCCAGTGTCATGGAAATCATAACTATTCATAAACATTTGCATCTTGAGGTCCCTAAGAGAAAACGAACCTCTTACCTCCTCTCTTCTCCTCTTGGGATAAAATTTAGTTGAAGTCTCCTCCCATAATAAATGGAATGTTGACATTTAAATAACTCCGTAATATCTCCCACAGTTGTCTCCTCTTGTAAATATCTTTACTTCCATAAATTGTGGCTATAAGCCATTCTCCTTTGTTATGAATTTTGAGCAAATCAACAACAACTTGAGAGGTAGAATGAATAACTGAGAATGAACATATAATGGTCTTCCAGCATATCAAAACTCCTCTTGAAAGAACTTCAGCTGGGACACAGAAGAAATCCTAGTTATTTCCAATCAATTTGTTGACTTCAGGTCTATAAAAAATTGTTACCTTTATTTCAAATAACCCAAAAAAAAAGTGTCTGATTCTTTCACGAACTCCCTTAAGTAGCGAGAAGCTTTAACATTCCTAGCCCCTCTACAAATTCAAAAGGCTAGAGATGTCATTTGTTTATAAGAATGGGATTGATCCCATTCTTAATTTTCTTTGCAGCTTCTCCTTTCCTTCTTTGAGAAATTATGTTGTCTTTGCCCAGGGAATTTAACTCTTTAAGTAGCTTTCCTTTATTTCTAACATAATCAGCCATCCTTTCTGATTCTGTTTCACGAATTTTTATGTTACTACTTCTTATTTCACCATCCTCCAGCTCTTTTACCGTGGCCACTTCCTCTGGTTTATCTGAACAGAGATTAAGAACTCCAAACTTGTTCAAGTCATTAACTAGATAATTCAGCACTGAGTTGATTCCTGAGATTTTAGGAGCTTCATTATTCATATTATATTCTATGAGATCCTTCTCTACTACCACCTCTTTTATATTAATAGCTTTTATTGAGATGACTTCCATCTCCTATACAACTCCAACTTCTTCAACAATTTGTTCTGGAATGTCTGCTACATCTTGTTCAGATGGGATAGTTGAATTTTCAGTAGATTTTCGAACAAACGCTGCTTTTATTTTCTTAAATCTATTAGTCTTCTGATTAATATTACCCATGACAGGTAGCATCGTCTTTCTTCTTCTCATGTCTTTAACTAGTATCCAAGGCCTGTAAACCTTTTCAATGTTATGGATCTATTTTTATGGTTTATGATTTTGATGATAGAAAACACTCTTATTTATCTATGACTGCTTTATCTACTAACATTTCAGGTCCACACGATCAGCCTGCAATTTGGAACCAGCTCAAGCTTTAGTAGAGTAGGACTGAGTCATTTTGTACACTTTTTCTTTTCTTGAGTCTATTATATTTCGTGTGGCTCCTGATGATTTGTAACTTGGAAGATTTTTTGTTGTTCCCTAAATATTTTTATTTTTGGTAACATCATCTGGGATGATATTTATATCAGCCTGGATGATCTGTTCAAAAGAAGAAACCTTAATTAGGGCATCCTCATTAAAGCAGACGTCATTATGCAAAACTCATTATTGGACGATTTTGTTTCGGCCAGGATAATAGGCTCAAAATAAAAAGAATCTGACGCTAGATCTATTTAGGAATTACTTATTTTTGGACATTATCCAGGTGGATCGTTCAGGACTATAAAACATCATCGAGGATGATCCAGGACAATTTTTCCAAATTTTCTCTAGAATTTAAGGAAAGCAATTATGACTTGATTGCATGATCAAATTATACTGGACGATCGTAAAATCATCCTGGCCGATACGCTGGATGATTGGACATCAGACAGCTATTTTTCAGGGCAATGTTCAGGATGATATTCCATGATTTGTTCTTATCGTCCTGGATGATATATTATCATCCTAGACGATATGAACAAACTTCTTCTGATTGTCTCAAATTGTCCCTACTGATTGGGCTTATTTTGCACTGATCGTACCGGACGATATTAATATCATCCTGGATGATAATGTCGGCAACTTGCATTAATGAGCTCATTTTTAGCTATTCTATTTAAGCTATGATAAGGCACTTTGTAAGTGTCTTTCACAGCCATTGTAGCTTCATTCTTTTGGGGTAAACTTGAAGAGAGAGCTTGAAAGGGAGTGAAGAAATGGTGGAGTTTGAGAGAGGGAGAAGATCCTGTGAGGGGGGACTCAAGGGAGTGCGGCGGGGGTTCCACATGGTTGCTCTGGCAAACTCGCACCTGAATACTGTCTGATTCAAGGCTTGTCTCGAGTGAAGTTCACCAAATAAGAAGATCTCTTTGGTGTCAAAGGACCCGGTGACTCCGCCACACTGAGGAAGGTGGAAGTGATTTTGTAAGGGCTTCTCCGCCTAGCTGTGGGGGCTAAAGGAGAGACACTTAGTTTAGTACAATATTTGGAGGGTGCCTTCAAGGAGTGGACGTAGGTTAAGGTTTGACCGAACCACTATAAATCCGGTGTGTTCTTTCTTTATTACTTCCGCATTTAATTTCCGCACTTTGGTTTTTATTGTGGTGATATTGGTTTGAGTTTTGTTTTAGTTTTTACAAATTCACCTATCTCTCTTAATTAGCTTTGAGCCCGTTGATAGGGCCTAATATATGTAACAAACTTTCAAGTGGTATCAGAGCCATTTTCAAAAAATAAGTTTTTAAAAGCTTTTGAATTTCGTTCCAAGGCTAATTTTTTAAATTATAATATTACTGAAGGTTATTCAATCACCAGACCACCTTTATTTGAAAATAATACATTTGATTTTTGGAAAATTCGCATGTCTATTTTTTTGCAACCAATTGATTTTTGCATGTGGCTTATGATTTTAACTAGTTATACATTACCATCACGTGTTAAAGATGGAGTTAAAACTGATATTCCTTTTAGTCAATGGAATAGAGATGAATGAATCGATGCTCAATTGAATGCAAAATCATTAAATTGCTTTTTTTGTGCTTTAAATTCTGAAGATTTTATGTTAGTATCCACGTGCACTACTGGTAAGGAAATTTGGGATGAACTACACACCATATACGAAGGCACTAGTGAAATCAAGTAATCTAAGTTGAATTTGTTAATGCATGATTATGAACTATTTTCCATGAAACCTTATGAGACATTTTTAAACATGTAAACTAGGTTTATATAAATTGTGACATCATTGCATGTTTTAGGAAAAGAATTTTAAAATTTTGAAAAAGTTAACAAAATTCTTCATTGTCTACTAGATAAGTTTTATGCTAAAATTGTTGCTATTTGTGAATTAAAAAATTTGAATGATTATTCTTTTGATAATTTAATTGTCTCACTCATTACCTACGAGAAAAGTTTGCGTCAAAGACTTTTGGATGCAGCTGAAATGATTATTCTAAAAATTGAAGATACAGAAAAAGATAGCTTAGTTGGTGACAAAAGCAATGACTTGACAGTCAAATTAAAAAGCTCACCAAAGCATAAGCATAAAAAAAATTAAAGAAAGGTAAAAATGGTAAGGATGTTAATATTTCTTCTGACGTTATTTGCTTTCGATGTAGGAAGCCTGAACATATGAAAAATCAGTGCCCTAATTTAAAAATTCTTCCTTCAAAAGAAAATGGTAAAGCGAAGCAAATTTTAAACTAGGGAAATAATGAAAAGAAAAAAATCTCTTGGGCAGACCTGGTCTTTGAAGCATCGGACCAGGAGCAAGATGGTGCCTAAACTTTTATTTGTTTTTATGTTTACATATCTTGTTTGTCCTTTTATTTTTTTATTTTCCTTTTTTTTATTCTATTTTTTTTTACTTTTCTCTTTTCAATAAATTTTTATGTGCCTTTTCTCTGATCAACATACACATCACCTTTTTAAAAATGAAAAACCTACCACTTATTTTTTTGAATTCTTATGAAGATTGTGTTTGACTTCTCTAAAAACAGTGAAAGGAAGGAAACTCATGATTTTGACTCTCAATCTCTATTTCCTTAAAGAGGTTATTCTACTTTTGATTTAAAATCTTCATCTTATCTCAAATTAGATTTTGAAAACAACTTTTTTCATCTCCCTACATTTTATCTATCACATAGGAATATTTTGCGAGATTGTTGAATCTACCTCATAATTTTCCTAATCAAGTAGTTTATTGTGTCATAGAATGGGTTTACTTTTGTTTTTAAAATTTCAGAAAAAGGTAGCATATTAAAAAAAAATGGCCAATGACGCCAAATAAAAAAAGGTGGTCAATGACGCCAAATCAAAAGATGCGCAATGACGCCAAATCGAGCAATATACAGAAAGTGTATCAAAAGAAAATGATGCGCAAAGTGCGCCAAAAACCTGATAAGAGGCATAAAATGAGCCCATAAAGAGTATGCTTACTTTTTCTTTTTTATTCAAAGCTTAAGAAAACTCTTGTTATTTTTTATACTTGATTTTGAAATGGTTATTCCTGATTCAATAATTCGTGCATTAATCTTCTATTAGATATATTTTATGGAAGAATATTGAAAAGTGATTCTTTCTATCTCTAATTTATTTCATGATTTAGATATTGAATTAAAAAAATTTTAAGCCTTTTTAAAGAACTTGAGTTTGGATTATCAAATTCTGAATTTCTCACCTTTTCTGGGCTATGCATTGTCAATCCCATTATACTAAGTTTTTGATTAAAATCAAGAGGTAACTTTCTCATTTTAAAAATATTTATTTTGTTCAGTAGAACAGGGATCATTTTTTTTAATCATTATGTTGTTATTGTTTGTGCCCCTTCTCTTTTTGATAATGTAAAAGGGGAAGAACGTATCGTTGAATTCTTGTACTGTTGATTTTCTTTCAAAAAATTTAAAAATAATAAAAATATTTTTATCTCGCTTATTTTTAAAGTGTTACTCTAGTGAGGGGGAGATTAGGAGAAAATTTCCTTTTTGAAAAATTCAAATTGCAATGTTTTCCATCATCAAAAAGGGGGAGATTGTTGCGGATCTAATTTTATGGTTTATGATTTTGATGATAGCAAACACTCTTTTTTCTCTATGACTGCTTTATCTATTGACATTTCAGATCCACACAATCAGACTGCAGTTTGGAACTAGCTCAAGCTTGAGTAGACTAGGACTGAGTTTGTTTGTACACATTTTCCTTTCTTGAGTCTACTGTATTTGGTGTGCCTCCTGATGATTTGTAACTTGGAAGATTTTCTATTGTTCCCTAAAGATTTTTGTTTTTGGTAACATCGTCTGGAATGATATTTATATCGGCCTGGATGATCTGTTCAAAAGCAGAAACCCTAATTAGGGCATCCTCATTAAAGGACCCGTCATTACGCAAAACACATCGTCCTAGATGATTTTGTATCGGCCAAGATGATAGGCTCAAAATAGAATGAATCTGCCGCTAGATCTATTTAGGAATTACATATTTTTGGACATCGTCCAGGTGGATCGTCTAGGAATACAAAATATGGTCTAGGATGATCCAGGACAATTTTTCCAAAATTTCTTTGGAATTTAGGGAAAGCAATTATGACTTGATTGCACGATCAAATCGCCCTGGATGATATCAAAATCATCCTGGCCGATACGCTGGATGATTTGACATCAAACAACTATTTTTCAGGGTGATGTTCAGGATGATATTTCATGATTTGTTCTGATCGTACTGGATGATATATTATCGTCCTAGATGATATGAACAAACTTCTTCTGATCGTCTTAAATCGTCCAGGCTGATTGGGCTTATTTTGCAATAATCGTACAGGACTAAATTAATATCATCCTGAATGATAATGTCGGCAACTTGCATTAATGAGCTCATTTTTAGCTCTTCTATTTAAGCTATGACAAGCCACTTTGTATATGTCTTTGGAAGCCATTGTAGCTTCGTTCTTTTGGGGAAAACTTGAATAGAGAGCTTGAAAGGGAGTGAGGAATGGGTGGAGTTTGAGAAAGGGAGAAGATCCTGTGAGGGGGGACTCAAGGGAGTGTGGAGGGGTTCCAAACGGTTGCTCTGACAAGCTCGCACCTGAATACTATCGAATTCAAGGCTTGTCTCGAGGGAAGTTCTCCAAACAAGAAGATCTCTTTAGTGACAAAGGACCCGGTGACTCCGCTGCACCGGGGAAGGTGGAAGTGATTTTGTAAGGGCCTCTCTGCCTAGCTGTGGGGGCTAAAGGAGAGACACTTAGCTTAGTGCAATACTTGGAGGTTTCCTCCAAGGAGTGGACATAGGTTAAGATTTGACCGAACCACTATAAATATGATGTGTTCTTTCTTTATTACTTCCACATTTAATTTCCGCACTTTAGTTTTTATTGTGGTGATATTGGTTTGAGTTTTATTTTAGTTTTTACCAATTCACCTATCTCTTTTAATTAGCTTTGGGCCAGTTCATAGGGCCTAAAATTCCTAACAAACTTTCAAGTGGTATCAGAGCCAATTCTAAAAAATAAGTTTTTAAAAGCTTTTGAATTTCGATCCATGGCTAATTTTTCAAATCACAATATTGCGGAAGGTTATTACATCACCAAACCACCTTTGTTTAAAAATATTACATTTGATTTTTGGAAAATTCGCATTTCTATTTTTTTGCAACCAATTGATTTTCGCATGTGGCATATGATTTTAACTGGTTATACATTACCATCACGTGTTAAAGATGAAGTTAAAATTGATATTCCTTTTAGTCAATGGAATAGAGATGAATGAATTGATGCTCAATTGAATGCAAAATCATTAAATTGCTTTTTCTGTGCTTTAAATTTTGAAGATTTTATGTTAGTATCCACGTGTCTTCTGACGTTATTTGATTTTGATGTAGGAAGCCTAGACATATGAAAAATTAGTTCCCTAATTTAAAAATTCTTCCTGCAAAAGAAAACGGTAAAGTGAAGCAAATTTTAAACTGGGAAAATAATGAAAAGAAAAAAATCTCTTGGGCTGACCTTGTCTCTAAAGCATCGGACCAGGAGCAAGATGGTGCATAAACCTTTGTTTTTTTTTTTATGTTTACATGTTTTGTTTGTCCTTTTATTTTATTTTTTTTATTCTATTTTTCATACAGTTCTTTTTTAGTTAAATTTTTATGTACCTTTTCTCTGATCAAGACACACATCACCTTTCTAAAAATGAAAAACCTAACTCTTGTTTTTTTTGAATTCTTATGAAGATTGTATTTGACTTCTCTAAAAACAGTCAAAGGAAGGAAACTCATGATTTTGACTCTCAATCTCTATTTTATTAAAAAGGTTATTCTACTTTTGATTTAAAATCTTCTTCATATTTTAAATTAGATTTTGAAACTGAACTTTTTTCATTTCCCTACATTTTATCTATCGCATAGGAATATTTTGCAAGATTGTTGAATCTTCCTCATAATTTTCCTAATCAAGTAGTTCATTGTGTCAATAGAATGGGTTTACTTTTGCTTTTAAAATTTCAGAAAGGAAGCATATTAAAAAAAATGGCCAATGATGCCAAATCAAAAAAAAGGTGGCCAATGACGCCAAATCAAAAGATGCGCAATAACGCCAAATTGAGCAAGATACACAAAGTGTATCAAAAGAAAAAGATGCGCAAAGTGCGCCAAAAACATGACAAGAGTCATAAAATGAGCCCACAATGAGTATGCTTGCTTTTTTCTTTTTTATTCAAAGCATAAGAAAACCCTTGATATTTTTGATACTTAATTTTGAAATCTTGATTCTTGATTCAACAATTCATACATTAATCTTCTATTAGATATATTTTATAGAAGGAATATTGAAAAGTGATTGTTTCTTTCTCTAATTTATTTCATGATTTAGATATTGAATTAAAAAGTTTTTAAGACTTTTTAAAGAACTTGAGTTTGGATTATCAAATTCTGAATTTCTAACCTTTTCTGGGCTATGCATTGTCAATCTCATTCTACTATGTTTTTGATTAAAATCAAGAGGTAACTTTCTCATTTTAAGAATGTTTATTTTGTTCACTAGATCAGGGATTATTTTTTTAATCATTATGTTTTTATTATTTGTGCCCCTTCTCTTTTTGATAATGTCAAAGGGGAGAACATACTGTTGAATTCTTGTACAGTTGATTTTCTTTCAAAAAATTTAAAAACAATAAAAATTTTTTTATCTCTCCAATTTTTAAAGTGTTATTCTAGTGAGGGAGAGATTAGGAGAAAATTTCCTTTTTAAAAAATTCAAATTATAATGTTTGCCATCTTCAAAAAGGGGGAGACTATTGCAGATCGATTTTCATGGTTTACGATTTTGATGATAGCAAACACTCTTATTTCTCTACTACTTCTTTATCCACTAACATTTCATATCCACACGATCAGACTGCAATTTGGAACTAGCTCGAGCTTAAGTAGACTAGGACTGAGTCAGTTTGTACACTTTTTTCTTTCTTGAGTCTATTGTATTTGGTGTGGCTCTTGATGATTTGTAACTTGGAAGATTTTCTGTTGTTCCCTAAAGATTTTTTTTTGGTAACATCGTCCAGGACGATATTCATATCGGCCTGGATGATCTATTCAAAAGCAAAAACCTTAATTAGGGAATCCTCATTAAAGCAGCCGTCATTATGCAAAACACATAATCCTTGATGATTTTGTATCGGCTAGGATGATAGGCTCAAAATAGAAAGAATCTACCGCCAGATCTATTGAGGAATTACTTATTTTTTGACATTGTCTAGGTGGATCGACCAGGACTATAAAATATCATCCAGGGTGATCTAGGACAATTTTTCCAAAATTTCTCTGGAATTTAAGGAAACCAATTATGACTTGATTGCACGATCAAATTGTCTTGGATGATCGCAAAATCGTCCTGGCCGATACACTAGACGATTGGACATCATATAGCTATTTTTCAGGGTGATGTTAAGGATGATATTCCACGATTTATTCTGATAGTCCTGGATGATATATTATCATCCTGGACGATATGAACAAACTTCTTCTGATTGTCTCAAATTGTCCCGGCTGATTGGGCTTATTTTGTACTGATCATACAAAATTGATATTAACATCTTCCTGGACGATATTTTTGGCAACTTGCATTAACGAGCTCATTTTTATCTCTTCTATTTAAGCTATGACAAGACACTTTGTAAATGTCTTTGGCAACCATTGTAGCTTCGTTCATTTGGAGGAAACTTGAAGAGAGAGCTTGAAAGGGAGTGAGGAAAGGGTGGAGTTTGAGAGAGGGAGAAGATCCTGTGAGGGGGGACTCAAGGGAGTGTGGAGGGGGTTCCACACGGTTGCTTCGGCAAGTTCACACCTGAATATCGTTAGATTCAAGGCTTGTCTCGAGGTAAGTTCACCAAAGAAGAAGATCTCTTTGGTGTCAAAGGACCCGGCAACTCCGCCGCACCGGGGAAGGTGGAAGTAATTCTGTAAAGGGCTTCTCCGCCTAGCTGTGGGGCCTAAAGGAGAGACACTTAGTTTAGTGCAATACTTGGAGGGTGCCTCCAAGGAGTGGACGTAGGTCAATATTTGATCGAATCACTATAAATCTGGTGTTCTTTCTTTATTACTTTCGCATTTAATTTTCGCTCTTATTTTTATTGGGGTGATATTGATTTTGTTTATTGTGGTGATATTGGTTTGAGTTTTGTTTTAGTTTTTACCAATTCACCTATCTCTCTTAATTAGCTTTGGGCCAGTTCATAGGGCCTAACATCCCTAACGAACTTTCATTCAGAATCTTCTCCCTCCATCTGAGTGGGTGAAGAATGCTTTTGCACTTCTAAATTGTTCACATAAACATACTATCTTCCTTCCTACCATATTTGTAATAGTCTACTAAGTAGGCAACCATCCCGCACTGGAAACAAAAAGAGGACACTTTCTTATATTTTACTTTTTGAAAAAATCATACACAAGATCCTTCCACCTAAACACCAATTGGAAACTTTTGGTCTAGAGTCATATGAACACAGACTCTAACGTATTCCCTCTTACTCCACTGAAACATGTTGCCATCAATCCAATGTGGCTCTCCTATTTTCGAAGCAATCCTTACCACATTATCTTCATCCCAACAGATTAAAGGGAGATGTGGAAGTCTTACCCAAATTGGTGATGTTAATCCCTTCAATGATGAAGGGGAAAATAGGGGAGACCACCTATCAATCCCCCCTATATGACCATTGACATACCAAGGACCTCCTTATGAAACTTTATCCACGGCTTCATTAGGAAAGAAGGAACATAGGATCCATCCAAGACCGAGAGAAGTTATATAGAACTTCCCAAACATGCTCCATTATCGTCGAAGCTCTTTAGCTAGCACATAGGCTGGAGCATTTTCTCCAAAGACTTTCGCTACTACAGATAATTGTTGTTTATCAGAATTCATCTTCATACTTAATTCATTCAACTTGATTGTTCTTCCATCTTCAGATAAGAAAGATTCATCATTTGGTAAATTGCATTTGATATTAGGTTTCCTTGTTTATGAATTCTGAACATTTAAACCTTGCTTCTTATCATTTCTTTCCTCGGCATTGTCTTGAGCATGTATAGTGTTCTCCATCAGTTTACTAGAAAATGATACACCATCCTCCAAAAACAGAGGTTTAGCAACATTATTATTGAACCTTCTCTCAAATAATTTCATCCCCGAAGAAGAAGAAGCTTCTTTGTCATAAACTATTGGCGACGAACCACTTTTATTATGATAATTCCTCTCTATAGCATCAATCACAATACCTTTGCCTTTTCTAGAAACTGGGGGTGATTTCTTAACAACTTATGGCAATGGCTCATTGATCTTCAAAGGCCCAGCTTCAAAAAATATTATCCGTACGATCTTTACTTAGAAATTTTTTTGCCATATTTTGTTCGTTCCATTGCTCGTTCGTGAAAATAACTAACCAGATCATCCCATACGAAAGGGTATCGTACCATACGGTTAGTTAAAAAAATGAATTTTAAAACTCTCCACCAGTGTGTGTTTGCTATGTTACTCAATTACAATCACACTCTCTAAGATTCAATAAAATAAAAAATACATACTTCAATTTACAATACGCTCTAAGTTGATCTTGATCTGAAGTCTTCAACAATCTGGAGTATGATTTCCTTCAAATGTTAGTACACACAAGAGCAAAATAATTCTTGCAAAATATATTAGGAGAAATTAATAATCAAAATAAAAATATTTGGAATCACCAAAAACATACAAGTTGCAAGAAAGTCAAACATGCAAAATTAAGTAGCAACTATCTCAACAATATACACATTGTTAATAGTGCAATACCTGAAGAGGGAGTGTTTAGGAATTGTGTGTAGGTCATGTTTGACTGAACCATTATAATTTTTTGTGTTTTTTAATTTTTGCATTTTATTTACTAAATTTTGTTTTTAAATTCTTAACTAACTTTGTACTATGTATTAAAGGTTTTCAAATTTTAAAAATCCAAGTGAATTTTTTTAAAAATTACCAACTCCCCCCCCCCCCCCCCCCCTT
>NW_021318673.1:1164592-1175152 GCF_001605985.2 Dendrobium catenatum
AGAAACTTTATATCACCAACAAACTCTCTATGATATTGATTTGGAGAAACTTTATGATACCCTGTAACATATTTCATTCTATCATGGATGTCTGCTCATTGAACACTACTAGAACTAGAGACCTTTGAGTACATGGAGGTTAAACCAAACAAATAAGTGAGTATGTTTTTTTATAGGATGAAAAAAGGTGCTAGTGCTTAGTGGGCAAGTATGTTTTTTTTATAGGATGAAAAAAGGTGCTAGTGCTTAGTGGGCAAGTATGTTTTTTTTATAGGATGAAAAAAGGTGCTAGTGCTTAGTGGGCAAGTATGTTTTTTTTATAGGATGAAAAAAGGTGCTAGTGCTTAGTGGGCAAGTATGTTTTTTTTATAGGATGAAAAAAGGTGCTAGTGCTTAGTGGGCAAGTATGTTTTTTTTATAGGATGAAAAAAGGTGCTAGTGCTAAGTGGGCACAATTGCTTCAATTCAAATAAAGAGAAAGGAAATGAAGGATTCATAGTTGGTATAAGATGAAGCAGTATTTGAGGGATTATTTTCTTCCTACTAATTTTGAGCAAATAATTTACCTAAATATCAGCATTGTGGGCAACGGGCTCATTCTGTAAGTCAATATATAGAATATTTCTACAGGTTGGTGAATGGAACAATCTAAATGAATCCCATATTTAAATAATTGCATGATAAATTGAATGCCTAAATAACATCATATACAACAAATTGGAGTGTGGTCATTATGTCAGGTTATTATGAAGATGGTGTACAAGATTTATAGATACTAATTCTATTTAAAGATTCATTAAACTATGGTCACAATAATTATTTTTTTCCTTGATCTTATCATCTTCTAAGAGGTTTAGAATAACTTATGTAGGATTTAAATTAGCATCAATGTTTATTTTATACCACTCGAGAGGAGGAAGATGCCAAAATTTAGAAAATGGTTCGTAAGACTGATTGATTTCCCAGTGATCCGAGAGGATTTTAATTTGTTTAGCCATACTGACAAAACTAAGAGCATTAGAAGCAATCAACGCTTCACTATCCTCCACCTTTCCATGCTTCACCTTGTTTCTATTGTTCTAGGATAACCATAACAGAGAGAAGTATATCTTAACCACCAGCGGCTTAGTTCCATCCAATAATTCCAACTCATACAAACATTCCTAAAATGAATTGAATCTCATAATCCTTGCAACATTCACCTCATCCAAATATTATAATGGTAAATGTGGCATTCTTATCCATATCGAAGAGGTCAGACCCTTCATGCACATAGAAGAAAAATCTGAAGTCCATTTTTCCATACCAACTACATGTTCATTCACAAACCATGGGCCACCTTAAAGAATAGTTTTGACCATCTAATGTGAATTTAAAGAACATAAAAACCAACCCCTTCCAAGAGAATTAAAATATAATTGTCTAAATTGACTCCATTGCCGGGTCACTTCCCATGCCATCATATGGGATGGTAATTCCTTTCAAAATACCTTACTTACCAATGAATTCAACAAATTGTTTGAATTCAAAATCTCATTCTCTTCACTCATCTTAACAGCCTTTCCATCATCTAACAAAACCATATCTTCATCCTTAAAGTCCAGTTTGATATATGGCTTCTTACTCCAAGGATTAATATTAACCCCATTAATAACTCTAGTAGGCATTTCACCAGTCACCTTATCCACATTCGCATCCTTCTTCTCACCCACTATAGAGTCATTCCCATGAAAATTTTTGTTAAACAAAATTGATAATTCGCATTTATCACACTATGTCCAGTGATTGCATTTGAATTCCCAAATCTATTAAATAAAATTTTCATCCCTGTCAAAGCTAAAAAAGGGATTGGATGCTTCTTAGATTGCTACTTGTATTGCTTCAGATTCACCTCGAATGCTTTTATTGGTTCATATTTTATTCTGAAAGATTCTTTATCTATCTAGACTTGTAATCTTTGGTTTTTTATAATATATTGGAAGTTGGAGCTCTTTTGATTATGTTTTTTCTTTAAAAAAAACTTACAATTTATATTGTGAAAATTTTAGAATCATTCTCAATTTTCATTACCATAGAAAGCATATGAATAATTTGAAAGGGCTATAACACATTTAAAAGAACATTTTGGTTGTTAGGAAATCACTACAAGAAAAATGCTTCTTTCTGGCTGAATTTATAACGGACTAAAACTCAATAGAAATAGCGATGTGACTACCGATGGATTTAATGATGGAAACTTCATCGTGTTTTTCATTATATTTGTCAATATATCAAGACCCACACTTCCTCTATCAGATAATGTTAGTATTATTGAAAGCTCAAGATTTAGCTTGGAGAGGATGATGAATGAAATGTTGCACGATTTGGCTTTATTTTGTTATGCTCAAGCACGAATGGAAGGCATACTGTTCAAAATACTGGATAAGCCTGACTTGGCTAATCAAATTTTCTCCCTCTCAAAGGTCTATTTTATCTCTTTCTAACCAAATTTATCTCATGATTTGATTTTCCATGGGTTGGAAAAATATAAATAATTAAATAAATATTGATGATAATTATAAAGTTAATTTGTATAGCATCGTATAATAGTAATTGATTCTAGTAACTTCTTTTATGAGGTTGCATGCATAATACATTTACTTTTGAAAATTCCAAAAATGATTGGAGAATAATGTCAACATATTATAAGTTATATCATGAAAATCAATAAAATGAGAATTGTCATGTATTACATTACAATTTCTAAACAAGCCAATCATTATGTCCGTGCTATAACCACCTAGCATGTAAGGATTCTAAAATTCTAAACCTAATTAACTCATGGTCAGTCCATATGAGGCTTACATAGAAAATAAAAGTCAAATGAAAAATAAATTCTTTATTAAATTGGTAGCTTTATATATTTTTTTGTTTTATAATATATGGAAAAATTAGTAACATTACACTTAAAAAATATGCCTTGCATATCAAAACAATAATTAGAAGTGATGATATTTTATATGTTTCTTGGAAACATAAATTAAATTTATAGAAGTTGTTGTTAATTTTTAATATAAATTTTTGATTATATTATGGGTTCCTCGATAGTTGGTGGGTTTTCAATAAAGTCATGGAAAGCTTTATTAGGCATTTTGATTATGATTTCATTGTGGTTAATTTTTGAAATTGTACTATTTATGATTCTAATAAATTTTTTATTCTTGTATTACTTTTTTATTTTACATCTTTTTTTGATCTAATATTCATTTTGTCTTTAGCTAATAGCTGTTGTGGAACCAAGTCGTTACTGTGAAGCCTAGCTGTTTGTTTGCTGTTGTTGCATATGATTATGATCATATTTTTAGCTAACATAAAAAGTTGTTGTAATTTTGAAAATGATTTGCCATTTACAAAAGAGAAGCTGATGAGAGGATGGGCATGTATGTTATAACCTGAATTGAAAAATGGATCTTATTTTTATTTTAGTTGATTTAAAAAATTAATAATAATATATTCCCTTTATGTTGAAATGGTCAATTCTTTTTATTAATAATTTGTTATAGAGTAATGTGTAATTTGGAGAAAAGGATTTGATTATTGAGATATCATTTCTTAATTACGATTAATCATTATTACTTGCCCAACTGTGGGAGTACTAAAAAGTCTTTCGACTTATTCCTCTATTAATTGTATAAGAACATACTTATATTATTGTAGAAGGAAGAAATCGTATTATTATTTATTTTCAATAGAGCCTCAGTCAAGAGTAAATTTTTATAACATTGTGCCTAGTTCTGTTGGCTGATTTCTTTTATAATAATATTTCAAGGCTAGCCTGGATTTTTTCTTCCAAGATTGATTCAAGTAAAATGCCAATTCTTCTAATTATAGTATTTGATAATTTAATTAGCCTTGGCCCTCTTTACTTTGTTTTGTAACGCATTATATTATGTCTATCCTTTTGATTATTATAATTTTAACTTATCTATTCTTTTGATGCAAATTCACTACCTTATAAGTTTATACTTTTTCAACTAACTAATAGTGCACAATCCGCCCGTTCTCTATAATATGTTCTTTTGTCACTTGCATAAAGGAATAGCTCATTTCCCAATTAATGACCTTTCAATTTAAAATAGTAAGAAGATCATATTTTATCTAACTTATTGATCGATGTTAAGAAAATTGTAAATATATATTCTCTTTTTTAGATTATTTTGCACTTATTATTTTGATCAAATTTAAAAAATTTATATTATTTTTTACTAATATAATTAATAATTAGAACTTCTTATAGGGATAAAGTTAATAATTTTGTCTTTTTATCAAAGATTATATAATTTAAATATTCATAATATGAATTCTTATATTTAGTTTTATATTTACGTCCATTAAATCTATGTTAAATAAAACTAATTATGTCAAATATTTGCTGCAATTTGTTCATTTAATTTTTTTTAAAATGTTTTCATATTGTAATATTGCATCAGATTTTTATCTATGTGACGAATCTATTTTTGTTAATTGCACTATTTGCCTCAACTATTTCTATTTACAATTAGCCTTTTCCCAAAAAAAATAGCCACTTTTATTTTAAGTGAAATTTCCATTCAGGAGAGTGTGTTGGGAATGTAACCCATATAGAAACTACAAAGAAAAAAGAGAAAATATAGAAAAAAAAAGTCAGGATTAAATTTTAAAAAATTTTAAATACAAAAAATATAAAAATAGACAAATTAAATGTTGAAAATAGTATCTTTATTGCTTATGTCATTATTACATAAATAGAAAATAAAACTAACCAAGGGGCATAATACTGCATGTTAAAAAAGAGAAACAAGAAAGAAATCTATCCGTAAGGGTGAGAAAATGGGTTGACTTAAGTCCAACCCAATTGACCCTGATTCGAACTGGTTGACACTAACTCAACCTAAATTTATAAATGGGTCAAGATTATGAAATCGGACCTGAGTCATATAGGTTACCAGGTTAACCTGACTTGATCCATGAGGGTAGCAATAACGCCATCGTCAACAGGCAATGACAACATGGCTAAGATGACGACAACAGGAAGCAATGGAAACATGGGTGGGATGGTGCCACTGTGATATCAACAACCTAGGAGGGATGGTGTTAGGCTGGCTGTGGTGACATGACCATACAGTAATAAGAGAGTGATGTGAGTGACATGATTATGTAGTGAGTGAGACTAGGGATAAAGTTAATAATTTTGTCTTTTTATCAAAGATTATATAATTTAAATATTCATAATATGAATTCTTATATTTAGTTTTATATTTACGTCCATTAAATCTATGTTAAATAAAACTAATTATGTCAAATATTTGCTGCAATTTGTTCATTTAATTTTTTTTTTAAATGTTTTCATATTGTAATATTGCATCAGATTTTTATCTATGTGACGAATCTATTTTTGTTAATTGCACTATTTGCCTCAACTATTTCTATTTACAATTAGCCTTTTCCCAAAAAAAATAGCCACTTTTATTTTAAGTGAAATTTCCATTCAGGAGAGTGTGTTGGGAATGTAACCCATATAGAAACTACAAAGAAAAATGAGAAAATATAAAAAAAAAAGTCAGGATTAAATTTTAAAAAGTTTTAAATACAAAAATATAAAAATAGACAAATTAAATGTTGAAAATAGTTTCTTTATTGCTTATGTCATTATAAGATAAATAGAAAATAAAACTAACCAAGGGGCATAATACTGCATGTTAAAAAAGAGAAACAAGAAACAAATCTATCCGTAAGGGTGAGAAAATGGGTTGACTTAAGTCAGACCCAATTGACCCTGATTCGAACTGGTTGACACTAACTCAAGCTAAATTTATAAATGGGTCAAGATTGTGAAATCGGACCTGAGTCATGTAGGTTACCAGGTTAACCTGACTTGATCCATGAGGATTGCAATAACGCCATCGTCAACAGGCAATGACAACATGGCTAAGATGACAACAACAGGCAGCAATGGCAACATGGGTGGGATGGTGCCACTGTGATATCAACAGCCTAGGAGGGATGGTGTTAGGCTGGCTGTGGTGACATGACCATGCAGTAATAAGAGAGTGATGTGAGTGACATGATGATGTAGTGAGTGAGACGTAATGATGTAGTGACTGAGTGATGAGATTAGTCACTCAAGATAAAAAAAGGGCCAATCTAGGTTTATCTAGAGTTTTTGGGAAAACTCAAACCTAACCCAATTTTAAATATGGGACAAAATTATAAACATGAACCTGAAACGTATAACAAATGGATTAGCCCAAACTAAAAACATTTTGAGTCAGGTTTAAGATGAGTTTTTGGTCGTGTAAAATTCTAACAAAACATAATGTCCAACCCCACTTGTAATATTACTACACCAGGTTTAGAGTACCATGAGACTCCACTATATGTCTTTAGTCTGACAAAATATATAATTGCATCGACATCTAGAACATTCTCTTGCTCCTCTCTCTGTCCATCTCCAACTCAAATATACAACACCACAACAAAAAATGTGAAAGAAAAAAAATTGGTATAAAACACTAGAACCCAAGCACTTAGATAAATATTTGTTCTATTTGTTTACATTTTGTATTTAATTAAATATATTACACATTTTTTTAAAATCTAATTATTGGATATAAAATCAATTAATTGATTAATAACTATGCTATGACTTAAGCTAAATTCTCTTTTTAGAATACTATTAAAAAAATTTGGGTTCTTTTTTTTTTTCTTTCCATCGATCCTGGTGAGGCAGACAACCCAAGTCCTTTTGCTTCCTCCTGAAGCAGGCAGAGAACCCAACTCCTTTTGTTTCTTCCTAAAGCAGGCAGAGAACCTTGATCAGTTGCTCAAGGAGACCTTTCTAGAACCCCAAAGGAACCAGGGATGATGACTGGAGAAGGTGACACAAATCCTTGCTTGGAGCAACTTTTGTGAAACCCCTCACAAACTCCCCCTCATAAGATCCTCTCTCTCTCTCTTGGTATCCCTCTCCTCTTGACTCTCTTAGGTCAAGACAATTACAAAAGGTCATTTTTTTAGAAAATAAGAAATCTTTTCCACAAGAGCTCCAAAGTAGCCCTAATTAGGAACTAAACATCAAATATCATCCAAGATAATAGTATATTGTCATGTATGATTAGTTTAACTAAATGAATATCATCCAAACGATCGCCCTGGATCAATTTCTGGATGATAGAAAAATAACTAGATCGTCTAGGACGATCTCATGATCATCCGGGCCGATTAGTACAAAATGACAAATACCATCCAGAACATCGCTCTAAATGAATGTCTAGATGATGAAAAAATAACTTGATCGTCCAGGCCAATCTCATGATCGTCCCAAATGATTAGTTCAATTCAGTTCATATCATCCTGAGTATTACCCTGAATGGAGCCAGGACAATTATTGATCATTTAGAAAGAACTAAGGTTTGTGAACTGATCATCCCAGACGATCCTATGATCATCCAGACCGATATGACTAAGCAATCAAACCTTAATTGCTTTCCTAAATTACCAAATTAACTTAAGCATAAATGTACTGCATCATCCAGAACTATGTCCAAAAATAAAAGATGCCTAAATAGATCTGACGGCTTATTCTTTCTGATTTGAGCCTATCATCCTGGCCGATGTTAAAATCATCCAGGATGATGCAAATAGTTGCAGCTTATTTAATCAGGATGCTCTAATTAGGGTTTATATTTTTAACTGATTGTCCAGGATGATTTCGGGCTCATCCCAGATGATGTAATCCAAATAGAAAACACTAATCAAATAGACAAAAAAACTTCCACCTAGTATTTGTGTGCACAGTTACTTAGCATCAGAACCAACAATGTTACAATGGACTTAAGAAATGGTAAAAGACACTTGACGTACATTACAAACTGACTTAGTCCTAATATACCCAATCTTGAACTGGTTAGATTTGAAATATGATATTGTGGACCGGAAACATTAGTAGGCAAGGCAATCATAGAAAAATAGAAATGTTTGATATCATCAAAATTACATTTCTTGAAATCAGATTCGCAACATTGTTCCCTTTTTGTTGTTGTCAAATGGGGGAATAATATTATCTGGTGTTTGATGTTTATTTATGTGCTTTGATGTTTTTGTGTGTTTAATGTGCTTTGATATTTTTGTGTTTGGCGTTTAGAGTTTTTAGGGTTTTTTTGTGTTTTTGTTGTTTTGATATTTTTGTGTATGTCGTTTAAAGTTTTTAGGGTTTTTGTCAATTTCTTTTTGTTTTTGTCATTTGTGAAAAATAAAAAAAATGTGTGTTCTTCAAGGAATTCCCTTATATTCAAAAGTTTGTTCTTTGAAGGGGAGCTAAGGAAAAATTTATGGTAGTCAATTTTACTCAAACAATAATTGTTTTTCCATCTTCAAAAAGGGGGAGTTTGTTGAGATAGATGCAACTTAGTTGTTTTTTTTAGGTGAAAACGACAAAGGAGCCTACGTATTGATTAAAAACAAAATTATAAGGTCCTTAAAGGGACCTCGAGCACACTACTGCTCGAATGAGCTATAAGGAAAAAAAGCAAAAAACCTATGAGCTCAAGTTCCCTACTACTATGAAATAAAAAATAACCTAAGTACAATTTATGGTGCACAAGCAAGGGCACTCAAAAGAGGAGAGAGGCAAAGAAATGATGTTTAGCATGAGCTCCCTATTTAAAAAAAGAAACCTGCAAAAGAGAAAGCAAAGCACAAGATATATCCAAAAAAATAATAAGCCCAAAAGGAGGTAAGAGAACCACCAGTATATCATATATCAACCAAAAGACTGGCAAAAAATAGGAATCACCAAAGTCCTCCAAGAACAACAGGCCATAGTACAAAAACCAAATGGAAACAAATAATGCCAAAAAAAAAAAAAAAAAAAATCCCAACAAACTAAAAATATCGCAATAGATAGTTTCCAGGAAGAAGCAGCTCCAGAGTATAGCAACTTTAGTAAAATAAAACCAAAAACCTAGCATAGAAGAAACAAAGGAGGTGGAGGACCAAACATCAATCCACAAGATAGAGGAGAAGCACAGGAAATTAGGGGATCAACATATAGAGCTTAGGTTAAAGGAAATATCACAAGAACCACAAGGCAGAACTTTATGTCGCTCCATCCCACCAAAGAGCCCCATCCAGCACCGCCTCCCCCAAAAAAACTTGACAAAGCCAAACCAAAACCTATCAAGGAACCACCACCCAAAGCCAGCACCAACTCCAACCCATCAAAAAGAACAACAAAACTAGCAGAGGAAATTCTTTACAATAAGCACAGATGGCCAGCAACCAGCCCGAAAAGGGACAACAGTCTCATCCAGAACACCACCAACCTAATAACCCCACAACTAATAAACCTTAACATAATCCCACCAACCAAATGGCCAAGCAACAACCCCATCAATAAAACCAACAAGCCAAAGGACCCACATCTAGCAGAAACCAGCACAACACAGTTTTGAGAAAGGAGAGCAATAAAAAGGTTATGCTTCAAATGAAAAATGCAATCATTGCTCAACCCAAGAAAACCCAGCATGGCCTCAACACAAGCACTCCCAACAATAAAAAACTAGGGCAAAAAGCAACTTAAAAAGGATCACAACAAATAAGGGAACCACATCCAAGATAATAGCTAAGATACACTAGAAAACGTGCACCCCAACAAATGGCCAGGAAGTAACTCGGAAAGAATAAGAGCACCTCTTCCATAGCTTTGTAGACCAAACAGAGGCCCCAGGATACTGAATAGGAAGTAGCAGAATGGCCAACAGGTAAGACAGGAACCAACAAAAGGCCACAAAATAGAGCACCACCAGTAAATAAAGCCGTAAAACAACATTGAGAACAAGAACCAACCCAACAAAGATGAGAAGAAAACCCACAACAACATAAGAACCAATAAATATATTAAACCAATCAAGGGCTTAGAAGTAAATGAAACATAGGAGCTCTAGGGCTCCCATCAAGACAAATAGGACAACAAAAAAGCGGAAAAAATAGTAAGAAGGAACATAACAGAAAAAAAACACCATAACCACAACAACTAAAGCACGAAGCATCTAATTCTTAACATAAGTTTCACCAATTTGGTCCAGTCTAAGGAGGCCTTTAACACAAAAAGGCAACTAAGAAAAAGCCAGCTCAGTCATACCATTTAAATCAGAACTTAAAGTGACAATAGTTTAAGCACAAGCATTCCAATCCTCCAAAATGACAAAAAAAAAGAGTAGTTCAGGGTGTTCAACATATCCCTTATGTCCGTCCAAATGTAAAACAAAGCACAAGGTAAAATCCTACCCTCCTTATGATTAATAAAATTGTAATAGAAATAAGAGCCCACCTCTAACACCACATTACTGATAAGAAGGTTAGCACACAGATTTAAGCTATGAAGCATATCATATGAAATAGCATAATTAACATCACCATTAGCAACTGGCCCAGCAAAACCCAACAATTAAATGCCATAATGATCTATAATAACACCACCACAGCTAACAATAGTGCCCAAACCAAAACAAGCCACATTTAACTTAAAAATATTAGTGTTAT
>NW_021318673.1:1177124-1185654 GCF_001605985.2 Dendrobium catenatum
GAGGAGGGTTTAAAATTTGTAATTTTTTAAAACTAATCATATTGTACAAAGTCAATTCATACAGTGCGATTTGTTCAATCATTTTCCCTACGAGCAGTCAAATGAATAGAAAGTAGAAAATTTTTCTATGTACAAATCGTACTAAACAAAATACCATTCGTATATACCTTATAGAGTATGAATTTAATGGGTCCCTTTTCATCTTGACTTCTCATCCAGACGAACTTGAAAAATTTTTGAACGGTTCGTACCTTAAGATGTTATCATTGTATATAAGATGTCTAGGGTACGAATTGGATGGGTCCCTTTTCATCCTGACAAACTTGAAAATTTTGTAATTAATCATATTGTACGATGTCGACATCATACGTATGCCATACAGGATATGAAATTGTAGGGTGCCACTTAATCCTAACAAAGATGAAAAATTTTCTAACTGTTCGTACCATACGAACTAGGTTTGTACAGGATAATGATTGTGTATGAATTATTTTATATCAATTCACACCTTGTTTGAACTCAACAGTTTTGGAACTATTTGTACGTACAAACTTACGATCATACTATATGATCGCGTATGCACAAAATTAAAAATTTTAGTTTTCTAGATGGATTTTCATGTCCTTGGTATAAAAGGTCCAGTAAAACTAAAGTGAAAATGTCTTGTCTTCATGATATTTCAACGTAAATTGAAAGAGTGAGTGTGAAAGAGTGTTTGAGAGAGATTTCTTGCAAGTGAAGTGTGAAGGGTTCACAAGGTTTCTCAAAGGTAAGGATCTCTTTATGATTTTGGTTATCACCCTTCTTCTTGTATTTTTGGCTGTTCGTGAGAATATCTTTAAAGATGATCAGGTACTCTGCTGACACTTGGATGAACTGAAAATGGTTTCCTGCTGACACTTAGAGAGTGTGAACAGATGATGGTTCTCTTCTGACACTTGGAGGGTGTGAACAGGTGAAGGTTCTCTGCCTACACATGGAGAGTGTGAAAGACGTCGGTTCTCTATCAAACTGGGGATTGGTATAAGAGAGGACTTGTAAAGGCTTCTTAGCCTTGCTGTGGGGGAAAAGGTATATATGTTGAAACTTATTGAATATTGAATAGGTTGTTAGACTAAAGCTTATGTCCAAAAGGCTAACCAGGGGGGGCTGAATTGGTACATATAAAAATTTTCAGCTCTTCTTGAAATTTAAAAGTTTGAAATTGATTAGAAAACTTAGCAAGTTGATTTTAATTTTTTTTTAGAATAATTTTTCAAACATAGAAAAATAAACTTGCAAAAATTAAAAGAAGCAGAAATAAAAAGACCCAACGGTTTATAGTGGTTCGATCAAACACGACCTACATCCACTTCCTAAAGTCTCCCATCTCAGGTATTGCACTATTACCACAAGTGTCTCTCCTTTTTCCCAAACAACAAGGTGGAGAAGCCTTAAAAAAACTCTCTTCCACCACTACCCAGTGCGGTAGAGAACCGTCATCCTTTTACACCCTCCAAGTGTCGGTAGAGAACCATTAGCTGTCCACACTCTCCAAGTGTAGGCATAGAACCTTCATCCATTCACACCTTCCAGGTGTAGGCAAAGAACCCTCATCCTTTCACACTCTTCAAGTGTAGGCAGAGAAACATCGACTGTTCACACTCTCCAAGTGTCGGTTGAGAACTTGATTAGTTTAAATAATCTTCACATGAGTAATCTAAAAATAAAAGAGAAAGAGTGAAGAAACATAAATCACACGCAGTGATCCTTACCTTTGAGTAACTTAGTGATCCCTTCATGCTCCAATAGGAAGAAATTTCTCTCAAACACCCTCTCACACTCTCTCTTTTAATTGACAAAAATATTACATGATAGTCATAAGAAGACCTTTTATAGAAAAGACCCAAAAAATCATCCAAAAAACTACATTTATCTAATTTGATCATCCACAATCATCCCTTACGATCATTTTTTTATACGTACAAACAGTTCAAAAAATGTTGCATACGAACTCATTATGAATTTGTATGAACTCTATTCGTACCCGATCATTGTACGTACAAAATATATTTGTCTGATATGAAAAAAAAATTTTAAAGTTTTTTTTTACAAACTGTCAGGAAGAAAGAAAATAGAGCCCATCATCCCAATATGATCTAAAAATATCGTCCGTATGAATAGCATTCTAGGACGAACTAGAAAAGATTGTCCCAAATTTTTTTTTGGAGGAAATGCAAAAACCAATTTTATTAAAACAAGAAGAAAGGCCTAAGTAGGATAAACTCTATCACATTACTCACTCAAAACTTTATGAAAAAGGGGAATGTTATAGTTAACGAAACAACCCCAAACAAAATCAACTAAACAAGCATAGTTAGCACAACAATCGGCTAAGTTATTACAATCTCTATTAACAAACAAAATAATGACTTGATTGAAATTTCTAAGAAAGTAAAAATCTTCTGTTATGAATGTTACCTTCAGCTTTTCCCTCTTTTATGACATCTTGGATGTGCATAATAATGTTGAAATTATCCCTCTCAACGATGATTACTTTAGCTTCATACATCCATTCTTGGACTACCTCCTTGAAAGAAAAAAAAGCTTTTATCTCCAAATCCATGATATCCCAATGAATTCTTTTGAAACCAAAACCAATCTATAATATGCCTTCACTATCTCTAATTATACCTCCAATTCTAGCCGTGTAATCCTTATGAAGAGAAGTATCAACATTTAATTTGATCCATTCGGTTTGGGAGGGGGGGTGGGGGTTCCAAGTGGAAGAAAACAACCTTAGCTGATTAGAGTCCCAGCTGACCAAAATAATATCATAATTGAATGAAGAAGAAGCAAATCTGATTGCATTAGTAGGTATAACTTGAAGGCAATCCTCCTTATTTCCATGAACTATCTTGTTTCTTCTTTTCCAAGAGAAGAAGACGATAGAGCAATACAAATTGCCCATGAAAGGATTTGATTTAGTCAAATCCTCCAGCTCCTTATAGCAACTTTTCAAATCTGGTATGTTGGGAATTTTGTAGCCGCATTTGTTTATTATCTTAAATACTTCTTTCAAGTAAAAATAATGGACAGCAAAATGTTTTGAGTCTTCAACAGCACTGCATCCTCTCGGACAACCATTTTGATTACTAATTCGTCTTTACATGAGAAACTCATTAGAAGGAATTTCTTTGTGCATCAATCTCCACCAAAAGATTTCCACCCTTGGTCTTAATTCCATTTTCTTTACCATCTCCAATTACCATCCTCTTCTTCATATCTAGTAGAATACTCTGAAATCATTACTGCCAACGATTTACTAGACTTCTTGAACATAATTTCCTTTTCATCATTTTGAATTTCATCATAAATCAGGACAGAACAAATTAGACCCACCAATTCTTTACCAAAATCTTGAGGCAATTTTGGTATATTCCAATTACGTTCTAAAATAAAAAATTCCAAGCTGCATTGTTCTACTTGAAGATAAACAACCTAGGTTGGCCACTTGTCAATACTTTTATCAAGGATCCAAGTATCCTTTGTTATATTTATTCTTTTCCCATTCGAGATCTTCCATCTCACTATTTTTTTGAGACATTTAGCTCCGCTTAAAATAATCTTCCAAGTAGGTGACACTCCATATCTTGCTTCGGTGTTCGAAAGATCTGTCCCGTATCTTGCAATTAGAAATCTACTCAACAATGTAGAAGGATTGGAAATCAAATTTCATGAAAATTTAGCTCTCCAAGGTCCAATATTGTCAGAAGCTGATATCACCCCAAGACCTCCCAGCTTCTTTTTCTTACAAAGACTTACACAATCTACACAATGAATACTCTTGCTCTTGTCTTGTTTCATCAAAAGAAAATCTCTACTCAATTTGTGTAGTTCTCTCAACACTCCCATTTGAACCAAAGAGTGGGTAGAAAAGAAAATAGAAATTGTTAAGAATGAAGACTTGATTAATTGTAACTTACCAGACAAAGTAAGAAATATGTTACCCCAGATATTGAGCTTGTCATAGGCTTTCTCCAGCACACTCTGGAAATCTGATGCTTTTAGTCTTCTTAATGCCATCCTAACCCCAAGATGAGTCAACTCTTTAACTATTTTAATACCCAGGATTTTTGATATTAATTTAGACTTACTTCTTCTTACAAAATTTCCACAAAGAAATGAGGATTTTTGAGCATTTATTTTTTGTCTTGGCCAGTTGCTATATTTCTCCATAATCTTCTTAATTTTATTTACATTTCTTCAGTTTGCTTAAAAAAAAAAACTATAACATCATCGGCATACTGCATATGTGATACTTTATCAAATGATGGGGCCACCTTGATTCAAATCTTAGCTCCTTTCTGGTTGAACACTTCAGTCAACAAATGTGAGCACATAATAAAGAGATAGGGGGATAAAGGACATCCCTGTCTAAAGCCTCACTCCACCCGAATCCACTTTATATTGAAACCATTAATGATAATGGAATACTTAGTGTTCACCACACAATTAAGTAATAGATTTGAGAACGATCTAGGGAAACCGTACATCTCTAACACCTGCCTTAAAGTTTTCCACCCCATACTATCCTATGCCTGCTCCATGTCCATCTTTATAGCCACCATTCCCTTTTTAGCTTTAGCGAATCTAAATTTGTTGAAAATTTCTCGTGTGAGCAATATGTTTTCTGAAATGGATCTTCCCCTTATGAATGGTACTTGATTTTTTTAAATCATTTTGGGAATAATGCAAACAAGCTGGTTTACTAACATTCTAGCTACAATCTTGTAAATTGAGTTGCAAAGACCATAGGTCTATAATTGGATGGTATCAAAGGATTTTTCAGCATTGGGATGAGAACAACCGATGTCTTCCTCCACTCCTCACACATGATTCCTAAATTAATGAATTGGCAAATGGCCTTCCAAACTTCTTCCTTAATTATAGACCAATAAAACTTAATGAAGGAGTAAGAAATACTGTCTACTCCTAGTGATATATTGCCTTCCAATTTACTGATGCCTGATTCCATTTCTTCTTGACAAATTTGAGAACTGAGCAGTTTTCTATCTTCCTAAAGCAGAACACTTCCAAGCTTCGGCCAACCCGCAAGATTACACCTCCATACTTTTTACTTCTCTTTGAAATACTCAAAGAAGATTTCTTCCATTATGTTTTGCTCCTCAGTCAATCTTCCATCAGGATCTTTGATTTGATTAATGTGATTTATATTGCTTCTTAAAGATGCAACAAAGTGAAAATATTCTTAGTTGAAATCACATTGTTTAAACCACTTTACTTTTTCTCTCTGTTTCCACCGTGTGCTAAGTCTTCCCAAAGTAGAATTTAACTCCTTCACCTTGCTAGTAAGCAGACAAATCTTCTCTTCTGATAAACCTCCTGAGCCAGCCTTTTCCTCTTGCAACCTGATAAACTCATCCTTAAGACTTTCCTTCAGGATATTGATGTTTGAATGCTTGGATCTACTCCAATGGAATAAATCCTTGAGAACTGTCCTGAATTTATGATTAATTATTTGAACATCATCCCCCCTATAAAAAATCATTACCTTCGTTTCAAATAACCCATAAAAAAAGTGTCTGATTCTTTCATGAACTCCCTTAAGTAGCGAAAGGCTTTAACATTCCTAGCCCCTCTACAATTTCAAAAGGCTAGAGATGTCATTTGTTTTAAAGAATGGGATTGAACCCACTCTTAAACTTCTTTGCAGCTTCTCTTTTCCTTCTTTGAGAAATTATGTTGTCTTTGCCCTGGGAATTGAACTCTTTAAAGAGCTTTCCTTTTTTTTAACAGAATCAACCATCCTTTCTGATTATGTTTCACAAATTTTTATGTTACTACTTCTTATTTAACCATCCTCTAGCTCTTCTACTGTGGCCACTTCCTCTGGTTCATCTGAATAGAGATTAAGAAATCAGAACTTGATTATGTCATTAACTGGATAATTCAGCACTGAGTTGATTTCTAAGATTTCAGAAGATTCATTATTCATATTATATTCTCTGAGATCCTTCTCTACTACCGCCTCTTTTGTATTAACAGCTTTTACTGGGATGACTTCCATCTCCTGTACAATTCCTACTTCTTCAACATTTTGTTCTAGAATGTCTGCTACAGCTTGTTAAGATGGGATAGTTGAATTTTTAGTAGATTTTTGAACAAACACTGCTTTTGTTTTTTTAAATCTATCAGTCTTCTGATTAACAATACCCATGACAGGTAGCATCTTCTTTCTTCTTTTCATGTCTTTGACTAGTATCCAAGGCCCGTAAACCTTGTCAGAATCTTCTTCCTCCATCTGAGTGGGTTGAGAATGCTTTTCTACTTCTGAATTATTCACATAAACATACTATCTTCCTTCCCTACCTTCTTTGGAATAGTCTACTAAGTGGCCAACCTTCCCGCACTTGAAACAAAAAGAGGACACTTTCTCATATTCTACTTTCTGAAAAAATCGCCCACAAGATCTTTCCACCTAAACGCCAGTTGGAAACAGTTGGTCTAGAGTCATACGAACACAGACTCTAGCATATTCCCTCTTACTCCACTGAAACATGTTGCCGTCACTCCAAAGTTGCTCTCCTATTTTTGAAGCTATCTTGGCCACATTGTCTTCATCCCAAAAGATTTAAGGGAGATGTGGAAGTCTTACCCAAATTGGTGATGTTAATCCCTTCAACGATGAAGGAGAAAATAGAGGAGACCACCTATCAATCCCCACTATATGTCCATTGACATACCAAGGACCTCCTTCTGAAACTTTATCCATGGCTTCATTAGGAAATAAGGAACATAGGATCCATCCAAGACCGAGAGAAGTTATATGGAACTTCCCAAACATGCTCCATTCTTGTCGAAGCTCTCTAGATATCACATAGTCTGGAGCATTTTCTCCAAAGACTTTAACTACTATAGATAACTGTTGTTTATCAGAATTCATCTTCATACTTGATTCATTCAACTTGAATGTTCATCCATCTTCAGACAAGAAAGATTCTTCTTTTGGTAAATTGCATTTGATATTAGGTTTCCTTGTCCATGAATTCTAAACATTTAAACCTTGCTTCTTATCATTTCTTTCCTCAGCATTGTTGTGAGCATGTAGAGTGTTCTCCATCAGTTTACTAGAAAATGATACTCCATCCTCCAAAAAAAGTGGTTTAGCAACATTATTATTGAACCTGTTCACAAATAATTTCGTCCCCGAAGAAGAAGAAGCTACTTTATCAAAAACTATCGTCGATGAACCACTATTTTTATGATAATTCCTCTCTATAGCATCAATCACAATACCTTTGCCTTTTCCAGAAATTAGGGGTGATTTCTTTACAACTTATGGCAATAGCTCATTGATCTTCAAAGCCCAGCTTTAAAAGTTATTTTGGAGACATCGAATTTGCCAAATTTCGAGGGTAGATTGCTGGGAGGAATCCTAAGAT
Source organism: Dendrobium catenatum (assembly GCF_001605985.2). Lineage (NCBI taxonomy): Eukaryota > Viridiplantae > Streptophyta > Magnoliopsida > Asparagales > Orchidaceae > Dendrobium > Dendrobium catenatum. The sequence goes on from NW_021318673.1 coordinate 1,184,570, forward strand.
CAATGGCGAACGCCGCTGCTTCATCCACTATCGATGAACAACCCGCCAAAATTATGGTTCAGAGAATTTAGAAAAAAAAAACAACAAACTTTCTCTATCTAGATTTTTTGGGAGCTTCTCTCTCTAGAAAAAAACCAAAATAGTCATGATCCGATTTTGGTAGCATGAATAACCAAAAAATTTTCCCAATATGAATGAAAAATATCATTTATATGAATAGTGATCGAGGATGAATAAGAGAAGATCATCCCAGTATAAATAAAAAATATCATATGTACCAATAGTGTTTGAGGACGAACCAGAGAAGATCATCCTGATACGAACAAAAATATTATATGTACAAACTTCACATTCATAAAAAACAGAGAAGATCGTCTCATTATGAATGAAAAATATCGTCTGTATGATCTTCACATTCAACAAAAGTAGAGAAGAACATCCCAATATAAACAAAAAATATTGCCCATACGATCTTTACTTAGAAATTTTTTTTGCCATTTTCTGTTCATTCCATTGCTCGTTGGGGAAAATAACTAACCAGATCATCCCGTACGAAAGAGTATCGTACCATACGATCAGTTAAAAAATGAATTTTAAAACTCTCCATCAGTGTGTGTGTGCTCAGTTACTCAATTACAATCACACTCTCTCAGATTCAATAAAAAAAAAATTACAGACTTCAGTTTACAATGCACTCTAAGTTGATCTTGATCTGAAGTCTTCAACAATATGGAGTACGGTTTTCTTGAAATTTTAGTACACACAAGAGCAAAACAATTCTTCCAAAATATAGTAGGACAAATTAATAATCAAAACAAAAATATTTGGAATCACCAAAAACATACAAGTTGCAAGAAAGTCAAACATGCAAAACTAAGTAGCAACTATCTCAACAATATACACATTGTTAATAATGCAATACCGAAAGAGGGAGTCTTTAGGAAATGGATGTAGGTCGTGTTTGACTGAACCATTATAAATTTTTGTGTCTTTTAATTTTTGCATTTTATTTACTGTGGTTGAAATTTTTGTTTTTAAATTCTTAACTAACTAAGTATTAAAGGTTTTCAAATTTTAAAAATCCA
>NW_021318673.1:1185758-1212256 GCF_001605985.2 Dendrobium catenatum
AGCTTAGGTTTAACAACCTAATCAAGATTCATGAGATTTATGAAATTATACTATTTATGATTCTAATTAATGAATTTTGGATTATTGTAATACTACTTTTAATTTAGATATCTTCTAAATGAATTCCCTTTTTCTCTTTAGCTTATAGCTAATAGCAGAATCAGCTCATTACTCTAAAGATTAGCTATTTTTATGATGTTGTTGCATACGGGCATGATCAATTTTTTTTTGTTGACATAAAAAGATATATTCATTTTGATAATGATTCGCCCATTGCAAAAGTGGAACTAATGAGGAGATTAGCTTATATGTCATTACATGAATTGACAAATGGATCATATTTTTATGTTTTGTTAATATAATAAATTGACAATAATAAAATTCTTATGTACATAAGTGATGAATTTTTATGTATTAATTTTTCATTATGGAGGAATGTGTAAATTTGATAAAATGATTTGTTTATTCAGATACTTTCACTTCTTAATTTTGCCTGATCATTATTTCATAAAAAATTATGGAGATACTGAACAATCTTTCAACTCTTTCCTCTGTTGATTGTGCAAGCACTTACTTATACTATAATAGAAAGAAAAAATCTATGTTCTATTTTTTGAAATATATCTCCCTCATTTCTTTTGATTAAAGTTAAAAAAATATTTTTTTTCACTAATATAATTAATATTTAGAATTACTTATTGGGATCAAACTAATAATTTTAACTTTTTAAAACAAAAACTATAATTTAAATTTTGATAATATAGTTTTTAAATTTAAGTTTTTATTCACGTGCATTTAATACACGTGCAATAAAATAAATTATCCCAAATCTCTGCTTCAATTTGTTATTTTAAAATTTAGCTCAAATATTTTATGATATAATATATCATTAGATTTCCATCTATGTGGCGAACTCCAATTTTACAAATTGCATTAATTGCCATAAAAATTTCTATTCGCACTTAACCTTTCCTCACATAAATAGGCCCTTTTGTTTCAAGTTAAATTTCCCTTCATAAGATTGTGTTGGGAAAATAACCTACACAACATCTACAAACAAGAAAGAGAAAATGCAACAAATAAAAAGACTCAGGATTTAATGTGGAAAAATCTGAAATTAGAAAATGACCTAGAGCAACACAACACTAAGAAATTCAACCTGAAAATTAGGAGAATTTATACACGTCTCATTCTTTCTCGCTCTCTCTTTTTCTCTCTATTTGTACCTTACATTGTTTTCTACTCATAATAGATAAAGAGACAAAAAATATATATTTACTTTGTGTACTTAGTGCAATTTAATTTATGTATATTATATTATAGAAAAAAAGGATTCATTTAGCTGACTCCATGTAGTGAGATAAAGCTTAATGTTGATTTTGTATAAAAAACATCAATTAGAAACTTAATAAATAGTTCCATTTTTATCAAAGGTTAATTTATTTTTTACTTTTATATCATTGAAAAAAGCTAGGTGGTTATGGCATTGCTACACTTGCATTAAAAGCATTTGAAGCATATTTTAAAAATATATATTATTTTTATTTAAACTTTTATTATTGAGACATTTTCAATTTTTTTTTCCATTTTACTTGAATTTTAAAAGTTATGAGTTGGTTTATACACTTATTTAGTCTAAAATGTTCAAGATAATAAAATATAAACATCTAAGTGTAAATTTATCTTGTAGAAATATAATTTGATAATTAATTTTACCTTCTTTAAATATATAAATCACATGCTCAAATTGCATTTGGCAAATTATTAAAGCCTTATCTTCTATGCAATTATCTTCATATTGTAACATTTTATTTCAAAAATATGTCTTGCTTATCAAAACAATCATTAGTTATCATGATTATATATATATATATAATCACCATAACTAATGATATGTGTGTGTGTGTGTCCTTCGATAATTTGATGTTTATATAATCACCATAACTTGATGTTTATTTTTTATGTAAATTTATAATTATCGTCTGTGTCCCTCGATAATTATTGTGTTTCAATAATGGTAAGAAGAGTTTTATTAGGAATTTATATTATGGTTTTATCTTAGGTGATTTATGAAATTGCCAATTGTGGAGTTGCGAAATAGACTTTTGACTCTTTTCATTGTTAATTTTGTAAGCACTTAAAAATATTGTATTAGAAGGAAGATATATTTTCATTTTTTTTCCAAAGGCCTCTATCGAGTGCAAATTTTCATTACATTTTGTCTCATACTGTAGGCTCATTTCGTTTGTCAAAATTTTCTAAGGCTATCTTGGATGCTTCCATCCAAGATTAATTTAAGTAAATTCCCAATTCATTGAATTATAGTATTTTAGAATTTAATTAGTCCTGGTCGTTCTCCCTTTGTGAAATAATGCATTATATTATGTCTTTCTTTTTAATCATTAGAATTTTAACTTAGCTATTCTTTTTAGTGAAAATTCATTACTTTATAAGTTTTTCACTTGTCTAGCAAACTACGAGTACATAATCCTTATGTTCTCTGCATTATGTTCTTTTATTACTTGCTTAAAGTGAAAGATCATTTCTTGATAGTAAAAAAATATTTTTTATCCACTCTGTTGATTAAAGTTAAGAAAATTTAAGAAATTTGTAAAACTACATTCACTTTTTAAAAATATTTTGCACTCATTTCTTTTAGTTAAGATTAAAAAAAAATTATTTTTCAATAATATAATTAATAATTAGAATTACATAAAGGGATAAAACTAATAATTTTATCTTTTTATCTCATAAAATATAATCTAATTTTTAATAATTCGAATTCTTATATTTAAATTTTTATTCGTGTTCATTTAATTCTTTTTTTTTATGAAATGCATAAAGAAATATTATTAAGACAAAAAAAAAAAGATACAATCAACTAAGTGATTGCTCCACAATCACAGTCCTCCTTGAGTAACGAAATAAAATGAGGAGGAACATTATTACTACTGAGATCATCCCAAAAGAAATCTAAGGAACATGCATTGTTAGCACAAAAATCAGCTAACTTATTGCATTATCTATAAATAAACTGAAAAAGAACCTGATTCAACTTCGAGAGAAAAGAGAAGTCCAATTTGCATACACCTTCCTCTTCAACTGGTTGCTTATTATAGATTTTTGGGACAAAATCAATAATATTTTTATTATCACCCTCTATTATAATTCCTTTGTAATCATATCTCCATTCATGAATAAATGTCTTTATAAAAAAAATTGCTTACATTTCCATTTGAGCTTAATCCCAGTGCTTACACTTCATACTAAATGCACATAGTAGTCTCCCTCTATGGTCTTGGAATACACCGCCAATACCTGCATTGTAATTGCTTTTAACAGAGGCATCAATATTTAGTTTAATCCATTTGGGGGGAGTAGGAAACCAATGAGAAGACAGCTGTGAAAGCTGGTTAGTTTCCCAATAATCCAAACTTCTTTTGAAAGAGGCTTCAACCATACTGATAGCATTAGCCGCTATATATGAGATGCTATCTTCCTTTCCCCCATGACTACATTGTTCCTGTTAATCCAGTTTAGGTAAACCACAGAACAATAAATGTTTCCAATTAAAGGTTCAGTATTAGCCATAAGATTTAAGGCCAGAAAACATTCTTGAATGGAATTAAAAACAGGAACAGAGAAGCCCCAACTTCTGATAATGTTGAATATCTACACCAGCTTAAGACAATTTACCGCAATATGGTTAGCATTTTCCACTGACTTGCAACCTCTCGGACAGTCTTCATTCCTGGACATATTTCTGTGTTTCAAAAAAATCATTTGATGGAATTGCATTGATGCCAAGTCTCCACCAAAATAAACTCATTGGGTGTCTAAGATTCAGATTTTTTCTCCATTGCCAATGAGGATCTTCAAACCCATCAACTTTAGATTCCATAGAAATTAAAGCTGAAATAGATTTACCCGAGAATTTATATTTGAGTTCTCACTGATCCTCATTTAAATCAGTGAATATATGAACATTTTTAATTTTTTCAATCAAATCAGGCCCAAAGAAATGCTTCAATTTTTTTGCATTCCATTCTCCTCCATTGACAAAATAATCCAGAGATTGGATATCCTGTTCCATATTAGATACAAAGGTTGTCCATCTAGTAATGGAATTATCAAATATCCAAACATCTTGCAAGATGTTGACATTGCTGCCCGTAGACACTTTCCCCTTAAAAATATATTTAAGAGCTTGAAATCCATTAACAATAATTTTGATAGAAGGAGAACTTTGATATTTAAGCTGAATATTCCAAATTTGATTACCATACTTAGCAACCAAAATTCTATTGAGGAGTGAAGATGAACCGAAGATGAGGCTCCAGGCAAATTTTTCTCGAAGTGGACCAACCTTATAAACCATGGATTGGATACCTTGTCCTCCCATTCTAAGAGGCCTGTAAAGTACATACCATGAAACCTAATGTAACCCTTTAATTCCATTATGTTTGTTCCACAAAAATTCCCTACTCATTCTACCCAGTTCCTTTAGTACTCCCAATGGCACTAAATAATGAGTAATGTGATAATTAGGGAAAAAAGATAAAATAGTTTTGACAAGAAGTATCTTCCCGGCTAATGAAATATATCGGTTACCCCATACATTCAAATATTTATTTGCTTTCTCCAGCAGATGGTAGAGATCCATCCAAGAAGTTCTTCTCAACACAATATTGATCTCAAGATATTTAAATTCTTTTACCACTTTGATTTTCAGAATTTGATCTCCTTCTTCTCATTCTATTAACCAAATTCCCAAATATAATGGAAGATTTATGAACATTGATCCTTTTCCCAGACCAATTACAATATCCTTCCAAAATTTTTTTAGCTTTCTTAACACTTCTTCCATTGGCTTCTAAGAACAAAACTATGTCATCAGCATATATTAAGTGAGAAATTTTTTTAGCATTAGGAGCTACTTTGATACCCAATTCCTTCCCTTTTTGTGTAACAGCATCAGACAAAAGTTGAGAGCATAAGATGAAAAGAAAGGGAGAGAGGGGACAACCTTGCCTAAACTCCGTTTTAGCCTTGATCCAACTAGAATTGCTACCATTAATAATTATAGAAAAATTAGTGTTAGAAACAAATTGAATAAGGTAGCTAGCAAACTTATTTGGAAAACCCAAATTCTTTATGACTTGAGTAAGAGTTGACCACCCCATACTGTCATAAGCTTGCACCATGTCAATTTTAATAGCCATAAGCCCTTTTTTAGATTTAAAAAATCTAAATTTGTTACACACTTCTTAGGATAACAGAATGTGGTCTCAACTAGAACGGCCTTTAATAAAAGCTGATTGTTCCTCAGAAATCAGTTTTGGAATAAAAACTAACATTCTGTTCAGTAACATTTTGGCTACCAACTTATACATAGATAAATAGAGACTTATAGGTCTAAAGTTATTAGGCAATACCAGATTCTCTATTTTTGGTATAAGAAGTACCAATGTCTCCTTCCAAGTAGGACTCATAACTCCCAGTTCAAAAAATGAACGAATAGCCTTCCAAACATCATTTTTAATGATAAACCAAAATGTTTTGATGAAAGAGTAAGAGATCCCGTCAATACCTGGAGAAATGTTGGATTCAAGCTGTTTAACCACATCATCTAGCACCTCTTCTCTAAAATCATTAGAAAGGATTTGTCTTTCCAAATCATTCAGCACATTGAAAGGCTTGGGCCAACATGAATAATAGCAATTCTTCTCTTCCCATTTGTTCTTGAAATAATTGATAAAAATGTTTTCAATTTGATTTTGATCATCAATAACATTTCCATCATCATCTTTGATTTGATGGATCCAGTTAGAATTACGTCTACCAGATGCATAAATGTGGAAAAACTTGGTGTTTGAATCACCATCTACCAACCATTTTGCCTTAGCTCTTTGCTTCCACCACGTGTTAAGCCGCGCTAGAGTAATATTGAATTCATGAACTTTTGATTTCAGCAACTGTAACATATCCTCAGAGAGCCCACCTGCTTCTGCTTTTTTAAATTGCATTTCAAAAATTTCTTTCTTCAATCTTTCCTTCAATATCTTCATATCCTGTTGTTTGGATTTACTCCAGCAATACATCACATTTAAAACTCTTTTAAATTTCTTATTCAAAGAGTTAACCAGATCACCTTTCATACTCTTCTTCCATGAGTTAAAAACAATTCTGGTAGAAGCAAGATAAGATGACCAAACTTCTTCATATCTAATTATTTTAGAGCAGCTGGATTCAGCAAATTGATTAAAATGGGGAAGTGGTCTGAAGCTGCCTGTGGAAGGTTCCTAATAACTGGGTTTTGAATTGTTTCCAAAGCAACAGAATTCAAAATACATCTATCCAACCTTTCCATAATTCGAGCTCCCCCTATCTTGTTGTTACACCAAGTGAACCTTGGTCCAATGAATTTCATTTCATGAAGATCACAGGAGCTTATAAAATTTCTCATTTCTTGGGCACCTTGACAGAATTTAAACTTTTTCTCACCTTGCTTGTCTTCTAGAGATAATAGACAGTTGAAGTCTCCTCCTACGATAGTTGGCAAATCAAAGTTAGAAAAACCTTCAAGAGTGTTCCAAAGGCTTCTTCTTTTGTAAGAGCCATTACTCCCATAAACTGAGGCTATGAGCCATACACCTTTATTAAAGATGTTTAATTGTCCCACAATAGCTTGAGGAGATGTCACTAAGATAGAGAAAGAAGCTAGAACTTTTTTCCAGCAAACCATTAGTCCTCTAGAAAGTCCTTAAAAGGAAAAAAAATCGATACAAAACACTAGAACTCAAGCACATAGAGGACCCTTGAAACCCCCTAACGAGCTCAACCAATATAATTGATGTCCCATACAGTAATGCAACTTGATCTTTTAACACAATCAGATTCAACAAAGAGATAAAAAGAATTTCTATTTGTGAGTAAGATTTTTCTATTTTGTAAAATAAATTACCCATTTTATTAAAAATCTAATTATTCAATATAAAATCCACTAAAAAACTATTACTTATCTTATGCCCTAAACTAAATTCTCACTCTGAATACTATCAAAATTTTCTTTGTTCTTTTTTTAAACAAAAACCAATTTATGTCGTGTGAAAGCTATAAACATGTTCTAACTTTTCAACACTCATCATTAGCTTCATATTTAAATGTGATCAAACATAGAGCCATATATTATGGTCGATAGCTTTTAAAAATTTTATATTGATAAGAATGTAATTAATTTATAACTTCATATCAAACTAAAGTATGAGATAAAAAATATGCATATGGGTAATATAAGAACAAGCCCAAGCAATAGACATTTGTTTCTTTTTTTATAGGCCAAAACCATGATTATTGACAATCCAGACCAAAGACTTATTGTTTTAAGGATAAAAAACATTATAGGATTTTTTACTATTCTATTTGAATCTATTGCATATATATTTTTTCCATACTCAATAACTTTTCAAGATCACAGCTCACTTGCAACCTTAGTCAGATCAAAACTAGGTAGACTAAGAATAAAGTCCATATTTTTTGTTTTTTTATAGTTCTTTCCTTTCTTGAGTCAAATAAGTATTATGGTGGATCCTAAAGCTAAGTAACCTTGCACACAAACACTCAATGGAGTGAGTTGATGAGTGAAAAAAAAGTTCCTTTTTTTATTCTAATCATGCAGTACGATTTATAAAATACTGGATGATCCATTTCATACGTATTGATCTATTATAATAATGAAAATAGTCACAAATTCTAATTTATTTATTTTTTTTAAATTTAAATTTTTTTAATAGTATAGTAATAATATGTATGATACTGCATGATATAAGGAAATCATTCCTAAATTGATCCTATAATTAGGACTTTAATTATGGTAAAATTATTCACGCAAATCACACAAAATAATTAGAGATGATCATACTGCATGACCTGATTCCTGTATGTTATGTTAACAAAATTTTGCCTATCGTACTGCATGATTAGCTATGTGTTTGTAATAATCATCTAGATGTGGTTCTAAATAATTCTGCATGATCAATATGAACACTTAAACTAATCATTTTGTGGGTTGTAGTTCATACTATCTGAAATTACTATTTGAACTAATTGAATAGTATGATCTTTGATCCTACTGGATGATCAAAGATGCCAGATTAAAATTTTGGGCTTTCTAAGAGGCTCTTTTTTTAAGCTTTCCCATAGTCTTATCTGAAATGACTTTTAGCTACTAAGTGTCTTGAGAGAAAGCATGGAAAGGGAGTAAAGGAGTGCTTTGGAGAGAAGAAAGGGAGAGTTGTTTGTGAGCGAGAGTTGTGGGGGGTTCCCAAATTTACTCCATGTATGGTTCTTCCTTGTCTTTTTCAAGATTTTGCCTTGATCCATTTGTGGCTCTAAGTAGACATTCTAAAGAACTAGCTCTTTGTTCTCTACCATATAAAGGAGGGAGTAAAAGGATTATGGGTTCTCTGCCATCTCCTGGAGGGAGAAAAATTATTCTTGTTTCTTTGCCTTTGCTAGAAGGGTAAAAAAAAGTAAGGTTCTCTACCACATAGGGTTGATTGAAGAGATTTTGTAAGGGCTTGTCCACCCTACATTGAGGGTAAAAGGTGTCACACTACTTTTAGTATAGTTCATGGAATGGAGGGTTTAGGGGAGTGGACATAGGTCAGGTTAGATCGAAACACTATAAATTCTAGTGTACTTATTCGTATTATTTTCTACACTTTAGTTTTTCTGTGATTAACTATATGGTTGAAAATTTTGATTTTCTTGTTATCATGAAATGAACTCGCTTCAACATCAATAGGTAAAAAAATACCTATTTATAGATACTAAAAGAAGTTATAAAAATAATTTCTTTTTTTTGAATAAATATTTAAATTACATATTCAACCCCCCTCCCCTCATGGTTAGCCTCGGGCTAGTTCTTAGAGGCTTAACAACCATAACGAACTTTCTCTTATTTGAACTCTTCTTCCACCTAATCTTTACAAAAAAAAAATAACTTATATTCTAAACTAAATTCTTAATTACCCCATTATGTGTAATAATTTACCGCCTATAATTCCCCACCTCCACTTGGCTTACTTCTCCTAATTATTGAAAGTTCGTTAGGGATGTTAAGCCCTTGAGAACTAGACCGAGGCTAACCAAGAGGGGGGGGTGGGAATTGGTACTTTAAAAAAAAATTTTTTAGGTAAAGGACAATAGAACTTTAAAACCAAATCACAACAGAAATCAAGGTGTAGAAAAATAAATACATAAGCAAAATAAGGAAAGACTACACTGGATTTATAGTGGTTCGATCAATCCTTGACCTATGTCCACTTCTCCGAGGCACCCTCAGAGTATTATACTAACTAAGTGTCTCTCCTTTAACTCCCACAGCTAGGCGAAGAAGCCTATACAACAGACTCCTTTTCACCAACCCCGGTGCGGCAAAGAACCGACTCTTTTTGCTTCCTCCTAAAGCTGGCAGAAAACCCAGACCTTTTCTGAAGTAGACCTCCCAAGAACCACCCAAGGATGAAGGATAAAGAAAAGAGATTATGACTTGGAACCTTGCTTGAAGCAACCTTTGTAAACCCTCTCATAAACTCCGCCTCACAGGTTCCTCTCTCTCTCTCTCTCTTTTTAAGGATTTTAAACATACTAACACGTGTATCATCTAAGAAGAACAGATGTATCGGATGGGACGATAACCAATAAATGCATCATCCAGGAAGAAAAAATCTATCAGCCCGGATGATCAAGATGATTGTAGCAAAGCTTGATCATATCATCCAGGAGGATAAAGGATCGTCTAGGATGATGAGAGTAAAAAAGTCAGAATATTCAATAGATGGAGTTCTTGAAGCACGAAAAACTAATTGTTCAGGATGATATAAACATCAGCCAGGACGATGTGACAAAAAATTTCAAATCAAAGGAGGCATGAAGATGATCAGAGAAGGTCAAAAATTAACAAAAAAGCAAAAAATAACAACGATAAAATAAAAGACAAAAAGTTTTTTTTTTAAATCAAAGCATGAACATGATATAGTCTCCATATGATTGATTTTAAAAATTTGTAAGTTAATGAGTTAACAACTTCAAAAATCTAAAAAAAGGTAAAATATTTGATCATGTTAACCCTATGCTCGGACTTCTTTTAGGGCGAAATCTTCTTTTGAAATCAAAAGGCCTAACTTAGATAAATATTTGGATAAGAAAAAGTGATCCAATCAAGACTTGGTTTCAGAAAAATATCTTATAGAATAATATATCAAAGTAGTTTGTTACAATCGCAAAATTTCAATTTGGCGTCATTGCTCATCTTTTATTTTTGGCATCATTGACAACTTTTTTTTGCAAGCTAGATTCTTTTCTGAAAACTCTTAAATATTCTTAGTTGTGAATATATCTTTTAGATTTTAGAGAAGAAAAAACTTACTCTCTAATATAGGGAAGAATAATCCTATATATATATATATATTTTCAATTTGGCGTCATTGCTCATCTTTTATTTTTGGCATCATTGACAACTTTTTTTTGCAAGCTAGATTCTTTTCTGAAAACTCTTAAATATTCTTAGTTGTGAATATATCTTTTAGATTTTAGAGAAGAAAAAACTTACTCTCTAATATAGGGAAGAATAATCCACTAAACAGAATAAAAAATCATGTGAGAGATGCATTGACACGATAATGCGAAATCTTGAAGTAACATAAAAACTTTGATTATTACATTATAAGCTAGATTACTGTAGCAAGGTAGAAAAGATCTCAATTAGAAAATCGAGTTGTTAATTTTAGATAGGCTTTTGGTTAGAAAAGAAATTTTTACCACCAAAATATGTTAGAGAAAGAGACATAATCTACGTTTTTTTTTACTCTTTAGTAGATTAAGAGATGTAAAACATTGACTGCAAATTTTCAAAATAAAAAATAAGGTATAAGATATTAATTGAACTATGATTTGAAAAAGGAAAAAAATAAAGCAGGACATATAAAAAATAAAGTACCAAAAGAAAAATAAAACCTAACTAACTAAAAATAAAAAATAACTAGAAAAATGCAGCAAAGAGATCAGTAGAAATCAAGTTCATGCATTATTGTCAATCACACCCAATCTGGTCCTTAAATTACTGAAAGTGTCAAAGGCTCGTGGTTTAGTAAATATGTCAGCCAGTTGATTCTCAGTCGCCATATTATGTAACTTAATGTCTCCCTTAGTCACATGATCTCTAATAAAATGATGTCTAATGTCAATGTACTTAGTCCTTGAATGTTGGATAGGATTCTTAGAAATATAGATGGCACTAGTGTTGTCACAAAGAATAGAAATGGTGCCTACATGTAATCTTAAATATAGTACTTATTATTTTAATCAAAGGACTTGGGCCACACAACTTCCTAAAGCAATGTAGTCAGTCTCAGTAGTGGAAAGAGCAACATAGTTTTGCTTTCTACTAGACCAGGAGACTAAAGATTGACCTATGAATTGACAAGTTCCAGAAGTGCTTTTTCTATCCACTTTACATCCTGCAAAATCAGAATCAGAATATCCAATCATCTCAAAAGAAGTGTTGTGCCTAGGGTACCAGATTCTTATGTTTTGGGTCCCTAAAAGGTATCTAAGAATTCTCTTAACAACAGTTAGGTGGGATTCCTTAGGGTCAGCTTGAAATCTAGTACAAAGACAAACACTAAACATTATATCAGGTCGGTTAGTAGTCAGGTAAAGTAAAGATCCAATCACCCCCCTGTACTTCTTCTGATCAACTGATTTTCCATTTAGGTCCTTGTCTAATTGAATTCCTGAGGTTATGAGAGTATTAATTATCTTGGCTTTGTCCATTTCATATTTCTTCAAGATGTCCTTTATGTACTTTATTTGACTCAAAAAAGTTTCATCATCTAATTGTCTAATTCTAAACCCCAAAAAGTAGGACAATTCTCCCATCATACTCATATCAAACTTTTTTCTTGTTGTTTTAGAAAAACCATCACATAGCCTTTTATCAAAAGATCTAAAAATTGTATCATCGATACAGATCTGAACAATGAGTAAATCATCTCCTACTTTCCTCAGGAAAAGGGTGGTGTCTATACTCCCCTTAAAAAACTCCCTTTCTAGTAAGAATGTGCTAAGACTGCTCATACCAAGCTCTGGGTCCATGCTTTAATCCATATAAGGCCTTTTTTAATTTGAAAATATGATTTGAAAATTGGGAACTCTGAAAACATGGGAGTTGTTCTACAAACACATCCTCTTTTATTTCCCCAGTTAAAAAGGCACCCTTAATGTCCATTTGGGAAAGCTTAACTCCCTTATAACAGGCAAAGGCTAATAGCACTCTAATGGATTCAAATCTAGCTATAGGGGCAAAAGTCTCCTCAAAATCTATCCCTTCTATTTAGTTATACCCCTTAGCCACTAATCTTGTCTTATTCTTAACCACCACTCCCGAATCATTCACCTTATTCTTAAAGACCAACTTGGTTCCAAATACACTTTGTCCCTTAGGTCATTCTATAAGCTCCCAAACATCATTTCTAACAAACTGGTTCAACTCCTCCTGCATGGCTAAGATCTAAAACTCATCAGTAAGGGCTTAGTTTTTGTTGGTGGGTTCAGTCAATGATTTAAAGGAAGAGTGGTTCACTTCATTCCTAAGTCCTTGTCTAGTCCTAACTCCATCAGAAGGGTCTCCTAAAATCAGATCTTTAGGGTGACTCAAAGAGTATCTCCAATCTCTAGGAAAGGTGTGTGAAAGTTCAACTCTTTCCTCCATATCTACATTTTATACTCCTTGGGTAACCTCTCCCACTCCTTTTGTGTTCTGGTGTTCTACCCCCTTCTCCAAGTTTTCTAATACAATGATAATCTCTCTCCATCATCATCATCCTAAACTCTAGGGTTTCTATGATCAAACTCATCAAACTTACATGTGTAGTCTCTTCCACCACCAAAGTCCCTCTTATTAAACTCTGTAAAAGACTTCCCAACACTAGAATATCCTAAGAACACTCCATCAGATTTTGGGTCAAATTTCTTAAGTGAGACTTCCCATTGTTGTGAATGAAAACCTTACAACCAAAGAAATGAAAGTGGGAAAGATTGGGTGTCCTACCCTTAAGGATCTCATAGGGTGTCTTATCTAATTTGGCTCTAACATTCACCCTATTCAACACATAACAAGATGTGTTAATCGCTTTAGCCCAAAACTATTTTGGAAGTGAATACTCAGTAAGCATGGCTCTAGCGGCTTCCACTAAGCTCCGGTTCTTCCTTTCAGCTACCCCGTTCTGCTAAGGGGTCCTAGAAGCTAAGAAGTTATGGCTAATCCCCTTGTCCTCACAAAAATCTCTAAATCTCTCATTTTCAAACTCTCCCCCAAGGTCACTATGGATGGTCAAAATCTCAAAACCTAGTTTCTTCTGAATCCAACTGAAGAATACTATAAACTCATCAAATGAATCATTTTTATCTGAAAGAAATCTAATCCAAGTAAACCTTGAGTAGTCATCGATAATCACAAAATTATAGACTTTCCCTCCAAGGCTGGCAGTGCTAACGGGTCCAAATAAATCCATGTGAAGGAATTCTAAAGGTCTAGAGGTGCTAATGTCCTTAATGGAGTGAAAAGTGAAGTGGATTTACTTTCCTAATTGGCAGGCATCATAAAGATGTTTTTTTAAAAACTTAAGCTTGGGGACACCTCTAATTATGTCTTTTTGGGTCACTTTCCTAAGGATTTTCATACTAGCATGACATAATCTCTTGTGCCACAACCATGAATCATCAATAGCAGTTTTTAAGCAAAAAGAAGCAACACATTCAATGTTATTTAAATCAAGAATGTAAACGTTGTTGATCCACTTTTCCTGTAAAACAGTGTTATTATTTAAGCTCATAAACAATGAATTTGCCCAAAATTTTATGATGAAGCCCTTGTCGCGAAGCTGACTGATGTTAAGCAAGTTGTGTTTCAGTCCATCTACAAGCAAAACATTTTTAATCAGAAGATTCTTGGAATTACCAATTATATCTTCTCCTACCACCTTCCTGGTGGTGTTATCTCCAAGAATCACCTTACCTCCTGTCCTGGTCTTCTGCACTATGAATTGATTGGCATCGCCAGTCATATGTCGAGAGCATTAGTTGTCCAGGTACCACATGCTCTCATGAGGTCTTTTGTGAGAGCTTGCCTGCAAAATTATCAAATGTTAGATTTAGGAACCCAAACATGTTTGGGTTTCTTCTTATGGAAAGTAGAATGCAATGCATACTGTGGATCATGTTACTTGGGTCTCCAGACCCAATGTGTGCTATGGTGAATGGTGCAAGTGTGTGCCATGTGTCCTAGCATGCCACATGAAAAATATCTAATTCCTGGAAAAGGATGCACTAATCTACTCCTATGGTGATGCATTTATGTGATGCATGAAATGAAGATTTTTTATTTTCAAAGGTTTTTAAACTTTCTAATTTTTTATATTCTTTTTCTAGCTCAGAATGAGACAATTTTAAATAATCATGAGAATCAGATAACTCAGCATGCTTTTTGTTTAATGCATCAAAATCATCAAGTAAAGCCATGTGATTTGAATCAATTGTTGAATGATCTTTGAGAAGATTTTCATGCTCTTTTTGTAAGCTAAAAAATTTTAATTTCAGGCTAGCATGAGTTTTTTAAAGTTTTCTATATGATGCATGTATTTTTTTAGAAACTTCAAGGACTTGCTCATAGGTTAGTTCACATACCTCTTCTTGGTCACTTTGACCAAGATTATTGTCCGCCATTAAGCACAAGTTTGATGTCTCCTCCTCAAGTTCAGTTTTAGAGGAATCTGATGCAGAATCCACCCAGAACACCTATTGGAATCGCTTCTTACTCTTGTCCTTTTTGAGGTTTGTTTACTCCTCACCCTTCTCCTTACTTGGGTGAGCCTTAAGCGTAGGACCATCAGCTTTAACATGCCAAAACTCCCTATATTTAAAGCAAATTATTTCATTAGAATTCTTAAAATTTTTGCTACCCTTACCTTTATTCTACTTTTGAAGATACTTGTGCTTCTTCCTTAGAAAGCTCTTAAATTGCCTTGTGATTAAAGCAACATCATCGCTTTTAGACTCAGAAGAATCAGTATCCTAATCGTTCGCCTTAAGTTCCACTATCTTCTCCTTCTTTCTTTCACCTGTATTAAGATTTATTTGGTTCACCCCTTGCTGGTATGCAATGAGTGAACCAAGTAAGTTATCAATCGAATATGTATTTAAATCTTTATATTCAGATATTGCAGTAATTTTTGCATCGAAATAGGAAGGCAAACATCTTAAAATTTTGTATACTTTTTCATAGTTAGAAAGTTCTCTTCCTAAATCATGCAATGAAGTAACAATCTGAGTAAGCCTTGTATACATTTTAGAAATCGATTCAAAATGTTTCATATGAAAAAGTTCATAATCCTGCAAGAGAATTTTCAAACAGGATTGCTTGACTTCATTAGTACCTTCATAGCTGATACACAATTTATCCCAAATTTTTTTTTTCAGTAGTGCAAATGGAAACACGCATGTAATCTTCTGATTTCGAAGAACAGAAAAAATAGTTCAAACATTTGCATTTAAGTGTGCTAAATCCCTATCATCTAGAGTTCATTCAGTAAAAGGAAGTGGAACAGTAATGCCATTCAATTTTCCAGTTGGAGGTGTATAACCATCCTTAACAAGCATCCATATGCGATAATCAATTGATTATAAAAAAGTAGACATGCGAGTTTTCAAAAAATTAAAAGGGATATTATCAAACAAAGGTAGTCGGATAATAGAATACCCATCCACAGTATTAAGATTTCCGTTGTTATCCATGGATCAAAATTCAAAAAGTTTTCAAACTTAATTTTTATGAAATCCCGCTCTGATACCGCTTTAAAGTTCGTTAGGGATGTTAAGCCCTTAAGAACTAGCCCGAGGCTAACTAAGAGGGTGGGTGAATTGGTATTTTTAAAAAACTTTCTTGAGGAAAAGCACAACAAAACTTTAAAACCAAATCACCATAGAAATCAGGGTGCAAAAAAATAAATGCAGAAGCAAAATAAAGAAAGATCACACTAGATTTATAGTGGCGAAGAAGCCTTTACAACAGACTCCTTTACACCAACCTCGATGCGATAGAGAACTGACTCCTTTTGCTTCCTCCTGAACTGGGTAGAGAACCTAGACCTTTGCTTAAGTAGACCTCCCAAGAACCTCCCAAGAATGAAGGATGAAAAACAGAGACGACAACTTGGAACCTTGCTTGGAGCAACCTTTGTGAACCCTCTCACAAAATCCCCCTCACAAGTTCCTATCTCTCTCTCTCTCTCTCTCCCTCTCCCAAGACTCTCTCAGGTCAAGACAGCAGCACTCAAGGTCTTGTTGCATGAGAAAATTTTGGTCCTTTAAATAAAATTTCAAGAATCGACTTTATCATTCAGGATGATATCAATATCATCCTGGTTGATCAGTACAAAATAAGCTCAATCAGTTGGGATGATTCAGGACAATCAGAAGAAAATTAGTTAAATCATCCAGGACGATACAATATCGTCTTGGCCGATTAATTCAAATCCGAGAATAATCATCCAGAACATCACCTTGAATTGAGTCTGGCCAATGTCAATCGTCCAAGCCGATTCTACGATCGCCCCGGTCGATGTGATCGTATCAATCAGCCTTAATTACTTTCCATAATTACCATATTAATTTAGGTATAATTATGTTATATCGTCCAGGCTGATATAGAGATCGTCCAGGCTGAAAATTTAAAATGAAGAATACCTAAATTGATCATGGCAGCTGATTCTTTCTGCTTTGAGCCTATCATCCTGGCCGATACAAGGATCATCCAGGACAATTTGCTTAATTATGGCTGCTTAACTAGAATGACCTAATTAGGGTTTCTACTTTAGTTAAATCATCCTAGATGATATGAACATTGTCAAGTCCGATGTACTCAAAAACAAAAAAACTCAGAAAACCCCTCAAGTGTGTGTGTGTGTAAGGTTACTTAGCATCAGGAATCACTTTTATAATTGACTCAAGAAAGGAAAAATACAGACTTGACTCAACCTAAATCTATCCGATCTTGAGCTGGCTTGAGTTACATTCGATCTTGTGGACCTAAAAGGTTAGTAGGAAAAGCAGTCGTAGGAAATCATAAATGTTTGCTATCATCAAAAGTCTAATCCATAAACTCAGATTTGCAACAATTATCATAAGCAGCACATCAAAGTTCTATAATCATGGCAACTTGTTCTTCTCTACTCTCTTGTTATATTCTTCTTTATCTCTAAATATTTTTTGCTTCTAATACAGAAGAATTTTCTAGCATCAATGTGAGGGATTTCTAGATAAATACATGACTTTTATGTCAAGTAATTATTGTCGAGCATCTCTTACTAAATGCAAGATAAAAGTTTGTGGGAAATTTTAATAATTTCTTTTTTTTTTAGAAGAAATGCAAAAATGCATTAGAAAAGGAAAAATAAGTTATTACAAACTACTTAATACCATCTAAGGAATTGAAATCTTCCTACAAAATTTACAAGAATGAAGGAGGGATCTCAATGTTAGAAGTATCTTGCCAAATAAAGCTCTTCCTTAAAGCAAAATTAATGCCACAATCCGCTAATTTATTACAATTTCTAGAAGTAAAACTAAAAGAAACTTGATTGAAATCACTTACAAAGGATAAGCTGTCTTCAATGACATCTTTGCTCTTGAATCTTTTAAAAATTTGTTTAAGACTTTTGATGATGTTGTAGTTGTCTCCTTCTATAATGACACCTTGTGCTTCCACCATCCAATTTTGCATGAAATCTTTTAGCATGTAAACCGCTTGAAGTTCCAAATGGCCAATATCCCAATGCAAATGTTGAGTACCAAATGCAAGTAACATTCTACCTTTATCATCTCTACAAACTCCAGCAGTTCCAGCCATATAATTTCTGCATAAGGATGCATCCACATTGATCATTATTCATCCGGGTGGAGGAGGACGCCAAGAAGAAAACAGCTTGCACTGATTGACATCTCAGTTGTCCAAATAGATGTTGAGTGTAGGAGATACAACAACCATAGAAATTGAATTACCTGCAATAATTATATTTGAGTCTTATCTTCTTTCGTGAATCAACAAATTTCTGCTTTTCCAAACCAGAAAACCCACAGAATAGTAAATGTCTACAAGGATCTGATTTCTGTTAGACATACTTTTAAATTTTTCTAAGCATTCTGTATAACTATCAAATTAAGGAACCTGGAATCCCCTTCTATTTAACCATGATAATGCTTTTTTTAATTTTCCACAAACTGCAGCAATATGATCCTTATTCTCCTTATGAGCACAACCTCTCGGGCATCCAGAAAACTTAGTTAATTTTATATGAAACAGGAATGAATTACTTGGAATAGCCTCATTGTGTAATCTCCACCAAATTAATTCAACCATTGTCCTTAGTTTCAGATCCTTCAACCATTTCCATAAATTGCAGTCAGCTTCATCCTCCTGAATTGAATCTTGCGAAATTGCTGCTTTGGATTGCCCAGAATTATTCCATTTTATTTCCATTTGGTATGCACCCAGATCCAAATAAATTGGAGTTTTTGAAATGGTTTCAATCAATTGTTCACCAAAAAACATTTGGAGATGATTCTTGATCCATTTTCCATCCAAGAAGAAGATGACCAGGCCATAATTATCGATCTCCTTGTTGCTAACAAAAGTTGGCAATTTTGAGATACTTTTGTCCAATATCCATGTATCAAATATCCAGTTAACAAAATTCCCATTAGAGATTTTCCATCTTACTATATTGGTAAGATATTTAAGTCCATTGCATAAAATTTTCCATGTTGAGAAGGTTCCTTTCTTTCCTTGATTCTCCCATAAGTCTTCTCCATATCTGGCTCTTAAAATACGGTTGAGTAGAGAGTCCTGTTTTGTATAAAATTCCAAAGCAAATTTGGCTCTAAGATGCCCCATTTTAGCTACAGTAGAAAAAAGCCCTCTACCTCCTTTTTTCTTTGGTTGGCATAGATTCTTCCAAGGTACATAATGAATTCCCAAATTGCCATTCTTCTTATTCCATAAGAAAGTTATACACATTTTATCAAACTCTTTTAGGTCTCCCAAAGGAACCAAGGATAAAGTTGATAAAAAGATAGGAAGTGATAGAAAAGCTAATTTGATCAAAAGCATTTTTCCTTCCAAAGAGATAAAATTTTCCCCCAAATATTCAATTTATTCATGGGTACTTCCATAAGATTATTAAAATCTGATTTCACCAACCTCCTAGGAGTAAGCTTTATGCCAAGGTAGTTCATTTCTTTAATAGATTTGAACTTCAAAACATCTTCAATATGTAATTTCCTTCTTTTGTTTACAGTTTTCCAGAACATCACCATGGATTATTGTGATTAACAGTTTGTCCAGTCCATTTGCAGTAGTTGTTCAAAATATTCTTCACCTTCTTAATCTTTTTCAAGTTAGCTTCATAAAAGACTAAAATATCATCGGCATAAAGTAAGTGAGAAACTTTAGGAGCTTTAGAAACAATTTGGATGTCAATCTTCCATCCTCTTTGATAAAGAGCATAAGATAGTATTTGGGAGCACAAAATAAATAAAAAATAATATAGGGGGCAACCTTGTCTAAACCCACTCCTAGCTTCAATTCAATTCAATTTTTCCCCATTAATCAAAATACTAAATTTAGGATTTGAAATGCAATTTATAATCAAATCAGAATATTTTCTAGGGAAATTGAAATGGATAAGAACTTGCCTCAAAGCTTGCCAACCCATACTATCATATGCTTCCTCCATGTCCACTTTGACAGCTAAAAAACTTTACTTGCTTTTGAATGAAGGATCTTATTGATAACCTCTTGAGCCAAAAGAACATGATCTGACATACATCTCCCTTTTAGAAAAGCCACTTGATCATTGGAAATCACTTTGTGAATCACCATCTCCAACCTGTTAAGTAACATTTTTGCTACTAATTTATAAGTAGACATACAGAGGCTAATTGGGCAGAAGTTAGCTGGGAAGAGAAGATTTTGCAATTTAGAAATTAATACTATCAATGTCTCCTTCCAACTGTGATTGGTAGATCTAGATTTGAAAAAAATTATTAATGGCTTTCCAGACATCCTGTTGAATAGTCTTCCAAAAGCATTTAATAAAAGAGAAGGAGATCCCATCAAGGCCCGAAGATATCTTCTTACCCAGTTTGTTCACCACTACCTGAAGTTCTTCCTGTGTCAATTCAACATTTTGTATACGTTGATCAGCCTCATCCAAGATAACAAAAGGTTTTGGCCCGCCTTCCAACAAATAATCTCTATCTCACCATTTTGATTTGAAAAATTCTGAGAAGATAGATTCCACTTCAGTTTGTTGATCTATTAATGCTCCATTTGCATTTGTAATATGTTTAATCCAGTTTGAACTTCTTCTAGCATTTGCAAATGAATGAAAGAATGTAGAATTAGTATCACCCTCCTCCAACTACCTCACTTTAGCTCTTTGCATCCACCGTATATTTAGCCTTGCCAAAGTAGAATTCAGTTCATTGACTTTAGATTTGAGAACCAGCATTTGTGTTTCATTAAGCATTCCTTCAGTATCTTCTAATTGAAGATCAAAGATTTCTTTTTTCAATGAGTCTCTTAATACATTTAGACTTCTGAATTTAGCCTTGCTCCAATAAAAAAGAGCTTTAAGAGTTCTTTGAAACTTCACATTCAAAGAGATTGTTGGATCACTTTCACCATCTTTCTTCCAAGATTTTTCAACAATTGTAGTAGCTCCATGGAAAGTTGCCCATACATCTTCAAAATGAATATCTTTGCAATGTGATTTAACTGGTTTGAACACTTTCAAAATGATTGGTCAAAGATCAGACGCAATGCGTGACAAATGCTTCACCAAGGCTAACTGAATTGAATTCATAGCAATAGAGTTTATAAGACATTTATCAAGCCTTTCTAAGATGCGACCTCCTCTAGATTTGTTGTTGCTCCAAGTAAATTTGGGTCTTATAAACCCCACTTCATGAAAGTCATTATTGCTCATAAACATCTTCATATCTTTAGCACTTTGAGAAAAAACAAATTTCTTACCTCCTCTCTTCTCCTCCTGAGACAATATACAGTTGAAGTCTCCCCCTATGATAGTCGATTTAAATCCAGCATCCAACTTCTCCAAATTCTCCCATAAAGACTTCTTATCCAGCATATTTCTGCTCCCATAAATCGTGGTGACAAGCCAACATCCTCTATTTATAACATCCAAATTTCTACTAATTACTTGAGAAGAAACTTCCAACACATAAAATGATGTTAAATCCTTCTTCCAAAGAATTAAGATGCCACCCAAAAATCCTTTAGAAGGAACCAAATAAGATTCCCATTTATTACCTAGATAACCAAAAATCTGAAGATTATCCAGTGAACTAACTTTAGTTTCAACTAACCTCACAAATAAAACATCATAATCTCTAACAAATTCCTTGAGATAAAGAGCGGCCTCTCTCTTCTTGGCCCATATACAATTTCAAAAAACTAATGAACTCATTGTTTAATTAATGGGGAGGGCCCCCCACCTTTTTTACTTCTACCAATCTCCATTTTTTTGTTGTAATTAACAATGTTACCTGACCCAAATGATTTCAGCTCATAAAGTAATTTTCCTTTCTTTCCTGAGGAAGAAAATTCCACTTCTTTCATCTCCTGGGAAGTACCCTTGCAAGAATCTTAAAAAATAGTCTTCAGCTCTTGCTCTTTTGTTTGACTGCTTACAATAACAGCTTGTTTCAGATCAGTAATTTCGCCTTCTTCAACTTCTTTGCTATGTATCTCTTCCTCATTGCAATTCAAATTATTGTCTTCCATGTTAGATAAAATACCAAATTTGTTTATTATAATTACAATAGAATTTGGAGCTAAAACCTGAGGCAATTCAGGTTGAGATTCATTAACTACTGTACTGTCCAAGACTTCAACATGCTACTCCCGGACTACCTCAATTTGAACTGGTTCTTCCTGAGCTGAAATAAAATCTTTATTTGGAATAGATTGTTTCTCCTCAATCAATTTAGATTTTTGTTTGGGAACAAAAACTCTTTTAGTAATTTATATTTTCCCTTCACCAATAACATATCTCCTTCCCTTCTTTTTATACTTAAATTGAAGCCAAGACCCATATTTAGATTCTCCATCTTTATGATTTGAGCATCCTGCTGCCATAGAATTTGATTGATTCCCATGCAAGCCATTAGAAACAGGTTCTCCACTACATTTCACATCATCCTTCTTGTGCTCCTTGCATTATGATATTGAATGACCCATTCTACCACATTCATAACATAATTTGGCAATACCGTCATATTTGATTTTCTTGAAAAAAATTCCAGATAAGCCCTCCACCCAAACTCCAAATGGAAGTTTCTCTTCCAAAGGAACTCGAATGCAAACTCTAGAATATTCTCTTCTTCCCATTGGAACATGTTTCCATCAAGTAAGTAAGGCTTACCTACTTTAGAAGCTATCCTGTAAATGTTGATATCATCCCAACATTGCAAGGGTAAGTAAGGTAACCTTATCCATAAGGGAGCTGAACTACCCTGTAATGAAGTTGGAGAAAACGAGGAGGACCACTTATCCAAGCCCACCACATGGCCCCTAACATACCATGGACCTCCCATTAAGACTTCTTGCATAAATACATGAATTTCAAATGAACAAAGCACCCATCCTGTGCCCAAACCAGTGATATGATACTTCCCGATTTTACTCCATTGCCTCCTCAATTCCATACAAACTGATGAGAACATAAACTTGTCTCCAAACACTTTCACCACTAGAACACAATTTAGCTTCTTAATATTATTATTTTCATTTTATGCATGTAGCAGAACAAAATCTCCATTTTCAGAATGAAAGAAACCAAGATCAAGATTGTCCCCTTTAATATTTTGTTTCTTCGTCCATATTGAAGACAACTCCTTCCTTTTACCGACCTCCACCTGAATTCCAACACCATCTACTTTATTCTTCTATTTTTCCACCTTTGTTGTAACTAGCAGAGGAAAATCTTCAATCACCTTGCCCACATCAAGCTTATCTCCTACCGACTGGTCTTCTTTTACAAAATTGTAAACAACTGGAGAAGACTTTAGCGAATTTGATTTGAATTCTTTATCTAAGAAATTCTTCCTTCCTATCGACGAGGAAGTTATATAGTTCAGATTCTCCTTCACTTCATTAAGAACAGCTGCTGATAAAATCTTCTTTGGGCATAGAAATCCTTCTTCCTTGATATCATCTTTACCTTTTCCCAATACAACTGGTTTAACTTTATTGATCATCAACCCTTCTTCCTTGATAACCGAAGGTTTCTCCTTCGACTGGCTACTGAAAATTGATGCAGATAGCTGACCTCATTAAACACCTCCAATGAAGTTCGTACAGGAACATTGATGCCTCCTCTGATATTCATCCAGGACTCCGATGAAGCCAGACGCCTACCCTCCATCGCCGGTAATCCGCCCGCCAGCGAGATGGCAAAAAACAGCTTTCCACTTAAGCCGCGAAATCAACGGAACGGAAAATTTGAAAAAGATCAAAAAAATCTTCTCAAATTTTAATAATTTCTTAATACCTTATCGGAGACTATTTTTCATTAATTAATTAGAATAAAAATTAATCTTGAAGAAATTAAGCTTATTTGATAGAAGTCGCAAGATAAAGCCCATTTGACAGATATCACATGTTAAATGGGATGCAAAAGAACAAAAAACTCAATATATATATTAATTAGCTATTGAAATTATGACAGGCCTGAACCCTTCCAAGCTCAATGTGGTCCATCTCCCAACAATTTTTCTTGCCAAGCACCCAAGGAGAGGATGTACCATGTGGAACTCATCCAATAGGACAAAGTTCGCACAGAATACACCCATCACTGGGCTACCAACCCCATTTCTCATGTCAACCCTATTGGCAATTCTCTTTTTATAAGAGTCCTAGTTTAATTATTTCCCAGACAACTCAATTATATTACAAGGTATCCTCATATTATCTATCGTTAAAGTCTAGCACAATTGGATATCTCAAATAAGGAAGCTCTGTCCCTAGTGTGAAGTATACACTTATGCTAATCAACCTAAACCTCTCATCAAACTACTTCCTCAAGATCATTTCCATTTCTATTAGGGTAGAAGGCTCTTCCTTTCACGTACAATATTCAGTGGCTCTAGAACTATGTTTGACTCTAGTATAGTGATTAGCCACCTACCACCCACTAACTATTTCATCCTCTATAACATTTTTTAACAAGAAATGACTAGTTACCTAATAGAGCTACCGCTGTCCAATCTCGCCACATGATATGACCTCATTGGCAACTCGGAGGTGCTGGTTCCATAGATTGTACTGACATATGATTGCTAAGTGATGGCTAACTTTGATTTTACGTGGATAGTTTACTTTTTTTTTTTGAAACCATGCAAAAGTAATGTATTAAAGGGAAAGTGTAAACCTAGATACATATTAAATCGGTCACATCTCAGCCTTTATTAAGTCAATCAAGGTGATAGGAATGCTACTAAAGGAAAGCTATCAAAAATAAAGCTTCCATCTAAGGCCAAAGTAGCACAAAAATTAGCTACTTTATTACATTCTCTATTAACATGATGAAAAATGGCCTTATTAAAGCCACCCAAGAAGTGAAGCTCATTGGCCGGCCAATTATCTAAATGCCAGTCAAGCTTCTTCAAAGAATCTTGTAAGAATGTAATCACATTAACATTATCACTTTCAATGATAATGCCCTTACTTTCAAGCATCCAACTTTGTATAAAGTCTCTAATATCCACAATAGCCTCCATCTCAAGTTGAGCCACATCCCAATGGATCTTATTCCTTCCAAACATAAGAAGAAGTCTCCCTTTGTGGTCTCTAAAAATTTCTCCAACACCACCTCTATTTGAGTTCAACAAAGATGCATCCACATTGATCTTGATCCCATCTAGTGGTGGAGGGTGCAAAGTAAAAAAGAACTTCCTTGGGAGACTAGCACCCAAGCTAACTAGACTTGGAGAAGACTTCAAAACAGCAAGTGAAAGCACATTTGTAGCCACTAGAGAACAAAGCAAAGCTTCCTTACCATGCTTAACAAGATTATGGTTCTTCCAGTTTAAAAACACGGCTACACAATAAATTCAAGCAATACCAGGATTCTATCGGGATCCCCTTCTCAGCTCCTGAAGACAGTCTGCCAAAGAATGAAAAATGGGAATACAGAACCCCCAAGCACGAATACTATTAAGCACTTCCAGTAAGAACTTACAGTGAACAATAATGTGCTCATAGTTCTCCATATCCTGGTTGTTAAGATAGTTGCTATTTGCATGCTTTACATTTTTGCAACTTGTATAGTTTTGATGATTCCAAACATTATTGTTCAAATGTGTAGTTATCCCCTGACAATTTTAGAAGATTTGTATTTGCTCTTGTGTGTACTAATATTTCAGGAAAATCAAACTCCAGACTACGAAGACTTCAAATCAAATTCAGCATGAAATACTTTGTGAAATTTGAAGCTTATACTTTTCTTTGAAATAAAATTAAAAGGGAGTGATTGTAATTGAGTGAATAAAAACATACACACACACATAAGGAGATCATATAAAATTTATACTGATCGTACGGGACGATATTAGTTCGTATGGGACGATTAGACAGTTATCTCCTACTGAGCACATGGAACGAATAGGAACTGGCTTGAAAAATTTTTCTAAGTCCTATTCTTCCAGGACAAAATTAAATATTGTCCAGGGAGATTTGTTCTCTATAAGATTTTCATCTAGATGAAATTAAATTATCATACATGATGATTTACTCTCATTAAAATTTTTTTCCAAATGAAATTAAATATCGTCCAGGACGATCTGGTCTCTGTAAAAATCTCGTACGGACGAACCAATTTTCAACCAGACGATACAACCGACTTAGGATGGTTTTTCTGCAGTATATGGAAACAACCTTGTAATAACCGTTCGTACCGGACAAACTTAGTTCGTACGGGACGATCAGCTTGTACAAAGATATTTTGTACACATATACAAATAGGGTCATTTCAAAGCGTTTAAGTAATATCGTCCTAGACGATCGACGATCATACGGGACTATCCACTGCGTACAGAGTTGAAAACTTATAGTTTTTGGGCAGTTTTTTCTTGTCTTTTCTATAAATAGTCCAAATTAGACTGCCACCCAATCTTTTTGTCATTTGATCTTCGTGCCTCTTGAGAGAATAGCCAAAGAGAGAGTGTGAGAGTGCATTCAAAGGAGGATTTCTACCACTGGAGCGTGAAGGCTTCACTTGGAGTTCAAAGGTAAGAATCTCTACTTGTGAATTGGGATTACTTCACTCTTTTTCTTCTTCCTTCTAGATTCTTGTGAG
>NW_021318673.1:1212599-1212947 GCF_001605985.2 Dendrobium catenatum
TAAAGGCTTCTCCGCCTTGCTGTGGGTGCAAAAGGAGAGTCACTATTGGTATTAGTGCAATACTCAGAGGGTGCCTATGGGGAGTGGATGTAGGTCTAGTTTAGACCAAACCACTATAAATCTGGTGTCATTTTCTTTACTGTTTTTACTTTTCCGCATTTTATTTTTAGCTTTAAAAACTCTGTGGTTGAAAAATCTTTTTCTACAAAATTAAAAAAAAAAGGGGGTCTTAAATTTTAATTTTTTAAACTACCAATTCACCCCCCCTCTTGGTAGCCTTGGGACACTCACTTAGGCTTAACAACCTAATTAATAGACTCAACAAGTGGTATCAGAGCTTCGTTTCAA
>NW_021318673.1:1224022-1270392 GCF_001605985.2 Dendrobium catenatum
TAGATTTCTTGTGAGAAGATCTGTCAAGGAGATCCGGTTCTCTGCCGACACTTGGAGAGTGTGAACAGACGAAGGGTTTGCTGCCTACACTTGGATTGTGTGAATAGCCGAAGGGTTCGCTGCTTACACTTGGAGAGTGTGAATAGCCGAAGGGTTCGCTCCTACACTTGGAGAGTGTGAACAGCCGAAGGGTTCTCTGCCCACACTAGGAGAGTGTGAAAGGACGACGATTCTCCGCCAACATTGGGGATTGTGTAAAAGAAGGATGGTTCTCTGCCGCACCGGGTAGTGGTGAAAAGAGTGTTTTGTAAAGGCTTCTCCGCCTTGCTGTGGGTGCAAAAGGAGAGTCACTTTTTGTATTAGTGCAATACTCAGAGGGTGCCTCTGTGGAGTGGATGTAGGTCTGGTTTAGACCGAACAACTATAAATCTGTTGTCATTTACTTTACTGTTTTTACTTTTCCACATTTTATTTTTAGCTTTAAATACTCTGTGGTTGAAAAACGCTTTCTACAAAAACTTAAAAGAAAATTTTCATTTCGGTTTAACTCATTTTAAAAGAGGGCTTCAAACTTTTAAACTACCAATTCACCCCCCCTCTTGGTAGCCTTGGGACATTAACTTAGGTTTAAAAACCTATTTACTAGACTCAACACTGGTAACCTATGGAGCAAAGATCCTCAGCTGCAAGTCTTCGAAACTTTAGGAAGTGATTTGTGGGAATAAAAAATTTACTAAGCCTCCACCAAAAGATTTCCACATTATAGGTAAGATTTAAGCTCTTAAGCCAACGATAAAAACCATTATTATCACTAATACCTCTTCTTTTCATAACTTCATCATAAGCCAGTGAAGAATGGATTTACCCGAGAACTTACAAACCATTTTCAGCTGATCTTTCTGCTGAACATCAAACTGCACTTCTCTGATAAGGCAGACCAGGTCTTCATGAAAATAAGATAATAATTTGCCTTCATCCCATGCCCCTGTACCAGCAATAAACAGTTGAACATATAGATTTTCTAATGCACCAAAGTTAAGAAATGTTTGCCACTCGTTTAGACATCTATCCAATAACCACATATCATTAAGAACCAGAATTTTTTCTCCTTTTCCCACTCTCCACCTCACAATAGGCTTCAAATATTTACCTCCCTCCTTTAAAATTTTCCAGACATTAGAAGAGCATTTCAAACCATTATCATTTAGTACATTATCACCAAATTTAGCCTTAATTGTACGATGAAGCAGAGTTTTCGATTTCTGGATGAAGTTCCAGGAAAATCTTGCACTAAGAGTGCCTGATTTGGTCAAGAATGACTGCACTCCCAGGCCACCAACATTCCTTATGTTATAAATATCCTCCCATGACACATAATGTAAACCTTGCTTCCCATTTTGTTTGTGCCATAAATATTTTCTGCATGATTTCTCCACTTCCATAATCACCCACTTTGGAACCAAAGAGTGATTAATATTAAAATTTGGAAGTGAAAGCAAAGAGGATTTGATAAGCGTGAATTTACCTCCCAAAGAAAGGGATTTTCTCCCCCAAACATTAAGTCTATCAGTAACATGACTTAATAGATCTTGAAAATTAGCCACTCCTAACTTTTTCAAGGAGATCTTAATCCCCAAATAGTGCAACTCTTTAACCACCTTAAATCCAAGAATACGAGCTACCTTCTTCCTACAAGATCTCTTAACAATCTTGCCAAAGATAATATGAGACTTGTTAACATTGACTCTTTACCACGTCCAATTACAAAAAAGCTTCAAAATGCCATTAATCAACCGTGCCAAATCAGCGGAAGCCTTGGAAAAAAGGAGTACATCATCTGGATATAAAAGATGCGAGATCCTTGGACCTCTAGAAGACACTTAAATGCCCAATGATTGACCACTTTGCTCGATAACACTCAACAATAACTGAGAGCACAAAATGAATAAGTATGGTGAGAGAGGGCAACCTTGCCTGAAACCACAATGAGCATCAATCCACTTTGTATACCTTCCATTCATATTAATTGCAAATTTGGCATTTACCACACATCCCATAAGTAGCTTAGAAAAGGTAGAGGGGAAACAATACTAATGGAGAATCTGGTTCAATGTTGGCCAACCCATGCTGTCATATGCCTGCTCCATGTCCAGTTTCACAGCCATCAAACCTTGCTTATTCGTAGACACATTGAATTTACTAAAGATCTCTTGCGCCAACAAGCAATGCTCAGACATAGATTTGCCTGGGATGAAGGCTACCTTTGCCTCATAAATCATCTTGGTCAAACACAACTTCATCTTGTTAACCAACATTGTAGCCACAATCTTATATGTGCTTTGACAAAGGCTGATAGGCCTGTAGTTAGATGGCACCACCGGGTTAATGATTTTAGGAATTAAGACAATAAGCCTGTATTTCCATTCCTTATGCATCACTCCACAATTTAAAAACTTCTTGAAAGCATTCCAGGTAGTCTCACCCACTAACTTCCAATAGCATTTGAAAAAGGATGAAGTTGCTCCATCAAGTCCCGGTGACTTGTTATTTTCCTGCTGAAAAACAACAATTCTACATTCCTCCAAGGTGAAATCTGCACCTAAAACAGCAGCACCTAAAGCATCCAACTTCAGTCTTTCAGCTGGATCCAGCCAACCAGTCAAATCACAATTTCTATATTCCCATTTCTTCTCAAAGAAATTTAAGAAGACTTGCTCAATTTGATCATCCTCCTCCACCAGATTGTTGTTTACATCATTAACTTGTCTAATCCACTTTGCATTCATACGGGCTGAAGCAAAATTATGGAAAAACTTTGAATTTCTATCTCCTTCCGCATACCATCTTGTTTTGGCTCTTTGGTTCCACCAAATAGAAAGCCTTCTCAAAGTTAAATTCAGCTCGTGAATCTTCTTTCTAAGAATGAGCAAATCATCACTAGAAAAGTCAACACCTGCAGCCTCCTTGATTTGCAATTCCAGAATCTCATTCTTTAATATCTCATTCAACTTATACATATCTCGACAATTACTCCTATTCTAGAAAAGAAGAGATCTCAGAGTCCTCTTAAGCTTCCTATGAAGCACCTCCTCCTCTTCACCAAAGTCTGTCTTGTTCCATGAATGTTGAACAATGCTCCACGCAGCCGGGTAAGACCTCCAGGTATGTTCAAATATGAAAGTCTTGCTCCGGCAAACCTTCCTCCCATCCAGATTGAAAATAATTAGGCTGTGATCAGAGGCCACCCGAGCAAGATGCTTAACTTTTCCAAATGGCACTAAACGTAAAGCAGAGGAATTGAGCAAGCACTTATCAAGCCTCTCCCAAATCCTAGAAGAACCCTCCTTGTTGTTACACCAAGTAAAACTTGGTATAACAAATCCTGCAACATGAAAATCAACATTAGTCATAAATTCTTTCATCTCTCTAGGCCCTCTAGAGAATAAGAACTGCTTGCCACCCTTCTTCTTTTCCTTGTTTAAAATACAATTGAAGTCGCCCTCCACAATGGCAGGACCCGACTCCTTCAAACAGGTCTCCAGCATATTCCACAAACATCTTCTCTCATTATGGCACCTACTACCATAAATTGTAGCCACCTTCCACACACCCATATAAGGTGTATGAAGAGAACCAACCAGCATCTGAGAAGAGCACCTCTCAACAACAAAGAAGACAATCTTCATATTCCATAAAACCATAATACCACCAGCAGTACCCACAGCTGGAAAGTGGAAGTAATACCAATCCTTGCCAATAAAGAAATCAACTTCACTTCTTCCAATAGTCGATAATTTAGTTTCCATCAACCCAAAAAAGCAAACATCATGATCCCTAACTATCTCCTTGAGATACGAGGAAGCCTCCTTTTTCCTGGCCCCCCTGCAATTCCAAAAAACTAAGGAATTCATCTATTAACAAAAGGGGAGCCATCCCCACCTGGGAAACATCCCTTAGCCTCCTTCCTCTTCTTCCTATGATCTAGTTCTAACGGGCCCAATGACTTCAGCTCCTTAGCCAACTTAGTCTTGACCATGCTGTTATTCAGAGAAATAACAGTCTCAACTTTCTCAGGCAATTCCACAGCAAAAACTGCCTGCTGTTGATCCACACAAGGGAGGTTCGTCACTTCCCCTTCTTCAACTTCTTCCATCAGAGCTTTGAATTTGTTGGTAATAGGAACCCCCATTGTACACTCCTTATCACCTTCTTTGCTACTATCATTATTGACAATGTCCACATCCACCTGATCAGACTGCTATTCTGGTTCCCTCACCCTTTCTTTGATGAGACTCTGATTTTGTCCTGCATCAGAATAAGGAATCCGATCCTGAGCTTCAATTTCAACAGTCTTTCTACCAGGCCTTCTAGCCATAATCACTTTGTCATTCCTAAATCTCAAGTTTTTAAACTTCACATGAATCCAAGGCCCATAATCACCTTCAGCACCTTTCACTACCGCCAATTCCTCCACATTCTTCATAGCATCAGCCTTTCTACCCGGCTGCTCACCTGAAATCATTTTCACATTATCAGGACAAACCTTGCTATCATGCCCAACCTTACCACACTGATAGTAGATCAAGTCAATCTTCTCATTTTATCTTTTGAAAGAAGCAGCCAACAATTCCATCAAACCAAATCCCATTAGGAAGGCTGTTTTCCAAATTCATTCTAACACATACCCGAGCAAATTCATGTTTCCCCAATTTAAACGAATTACCATCCAACAACATAGGGACACCAATTCTCGAAGAAATCCTAATAATGTTCTCCTCATCCCAACAATGGAGTGGTAAGTAAGGGAAACGAATCCATACCGGAGCCGTAATTCCTTTGAAGGAATTTGGATTAAAATTAGGAGACCACTTGTCCATCCCCATAATGTAGCCTCCCACGAACCAAGGGCCACCACTAAGTACTTCCTCCACCGCTTCTGCTGACTTGAAAAAAATAACATAAAATCCAGTTCAATCCAATGGACGTCAAATGAAAACTCCTGAACTTATTCCACTGCTTCCTCAATTCCAAGCTACACAATGGAAAGGAAACTCTGTCGCCCAACACCTTAACAACCAGCAAATGTCTCAGAATTTTCGAATTCAAAACTTCTTTCTCAGCATTCAGCTTTACCACCACCCCATCATCAGACATTTCCATGATCAACTTATCAGCATAGATCTTGATATGCTGCATTTTTTCCAAGCTTCCTGAAAATTCTCCAACTTGCTCAAATCAGAAACTTGCAGAACATAAGAGTTCTAATTCTTTTCCAAAGCCAGATTCTTTAGGGGAAAATCATCAACCACCTCATTATCAGCATTATCAATCTAAGATGCCAAAGCACGGCCAACAAATTCTTCATGGTTTACAGCAAACATATTTACTTTTAAAATTGCACCAGTAGAAGCAGACGCGTCAAGAATGTGATCAAGAATATTCTTCGTATTCATAGAATCATTAAAATCATCAGCATTCCGCTCAATAACAATCTTCTTACCTTTACCTTCAATCAATTCTTATCAAATCAGAGGTTTCAAACCCTCCCAGATAACGATGCCACCGTAAACTTTACCATTAACACAAATGGTACCAAAAGAATGAGAGTTCATCATGATGCAAACAATAAAAACCACCGATCATTCGACAGGCGATCAGCCGATAGCAAGACCTTCCACCTCGTAAAGCATGCGAATGGAAATATAAAAAAAATAATAAGATTTTCTCTCTCTAAAAAAAAGGGAGCTTCTCTCTCTAGAACTTTGAATTAGGTGTCAATTGTGAAGTCAGTAAGATCCGAGGATAGTTTACTTGGATAATAATTCTCAAGTGTGTTTAACTATCACTAAAATAATGATAAAAGTGAGATTGTAAGCTTTGGTAAAGTGAAGCAACGTAAGTTCAATGTAGTCTATGATGTGGGGATCTTTAATATTAGTTTTGGAACACATGGATGTAGCTAGTGATGGATTTATTGAGTTGATTGGGTTAAATGCAATGTATTTATGTAGCTAAAATGAATAGATTTTGTCATGTTGGTTATAAAAATTGAGTCGTTTAGGATAATAAATGTAGTAATGAAACAATGTTTAGTTGCATCCAAAATTTACAAAATAATTAAATATCAAATGAAGGAAACTTTAAATGAGTTGATGAAAACCTTTAAGATGTGTTTAATTTATTTATAATATAGGAATAATGATGACATGAATTGTTAGAGGGTAGAATTTTGTTTATCAAAGGTAAAAAGTCATTTTTTTACAACAGCGCATATGCATAAAATAAATAATGATTGCTTGTTGTGAAGTTTTTTATTCAGTATCAGACAATTAACAAGTAAAATCATCATATTTTTTTTTTCAACTTAACCCCTTAGCTTCTCATTTTTGCTTAAATTTTCCTTTTTTGTTCTAGTCTGTAATTGGAAACATTTAGGGCTTGTGAATTTTGCCAACCTATTGGATCAGAGAACTTAACACCATAAGCATTGATGCAACTAATAACATATTCCTTAAATATGAGAACAATTAGGTTATTTTAGCTAATCTAACATATAAATCACTTATGCAACCATAGAACAGAAGACCTCTGGTTGATAGACAAAGCTCCCAAACAACAAATCAATGAGATTTACATAATGACCACCTATGTGATTTACATTTTTCAAATATTTAATAATTTTTTTACTAAATAATACCCCCCCCCCCCCCAAAAAAAAAAAAAAATAATAATAATGACTCTGACACTATCTACATACATCATGTATGTGCATATTCATCCATAATTATTATACAATTATCAAACCTATGTTCATCCTTAAAAAAATTGTTCTAAACTCCAGCTCAGGCTTTAGTTAGTGGGGCTAAAGGCATTGACATTCAATCCTTTTCCAAAAAGTCTTATTTAAATGTTGCACATCCTTCAAAAATTTGTTCTAATCTCCAGCTCGGGCTTTAGTTAGTGGGGCTAATAACTTTTTGTGATGATTTTTATTCAGTATCAAACACTTACAAAGAAAAATCATCAATTATTTTTCTTTACTTGACCCCTTATGTTCTCATTTTGGCTACAATTTTCATTTTTATTCTGGTTTGTAATTGGAAACATTTATGGCTTTTGATTTTTGCCTTCCCATTGCATCATACAACTCAACACCTTAAAGCTTTGATACAACTAATCTTGTATACCTTAAATATGGGGAAATTTAGGCTAATTTAGGTATAATCATGTGCAGATTACTTACACAACATTAGATCACAAGTCCTCTAGTTGATAGCCAAAGCTCCCTAACAATATATTAATGAGAGTTGCATAATGATCAATTATGTGATTAACATTTTTGTAATATAAAAGAACTTCTTTCCTAAATAATATGCCCCTACATGAAATAATTATGACTCCACCACTATCTGCATGCATTATGCACATGTATGTTCATCCATAATTATTATACAATTCTTAAAACTTAGCTCATCCTTAAAAAAAAGATCTAAACTCCAGCTCAGGCGTCAGTGAGCGGGGCCAAAGGCATCGACATTAAAGCCTTTTCCAAAATGTCTTATTGAATTTTCACACTTCATTTGAAGTGATATAATTTTATAGTAAAATAAATGGGTGAATTAAGTGGGCATGAGCAGACTAATTCTCTAACTTGAAATAATTTTTATATATCATATAATTTCAATTATGTAAATCAATTTTTTATTAAAAAATTTAATTATTAAACCCTATAAAATTTTAGAATTTATAAATTTAAATAACCATTGAATAAATATGGAGATAATTTTTAAATAATTAATTTCTGTCAAATTAAAAAGAAAATAACTCAGCCACTTTTTAAGGAGAAATTTATATCACCAATAAACTCTCTATGATATTGATTTGGAGAAACTTTATGATGCCATGGAACATATTTCATTCTATCATGGATGTCTGCTCAATGAACACTACAAGAACTAGGACCTTTGAGTACATGGAGGTTAACCCAGACAAACAAGTGAGTATGTTTTTTTATAGGATGAAAAAAGGTTCTAGTGCTTAGTGGGCAAGTATGTTTTTTTATAGGATGAAAAAAGGTGCTAGCGCTCAGTGGGCACAATTGCTTCAATTGAGACAAAGAGAAAGGAAATGAAGGATTCAGAGTTGGTATAAGATGAAGTAGTATTTGAAGGCTTATTTTCTTCCTACTAATTCTGAGCAAATAATTTACCTAAAATATCAGCATTGTGGGCAAGGGGCTCATTCTATAAGTCAATATATATAAGATTTCTACAGGTTGGTGAATGGAACAATCTAAATAAATTCCGTATTTAAATCATTGCATGATATACTGAGCACCTAAATAACATCATATACAACAAATTGGAGTGTGGTCATTATGTCAGGTTATTATGGAGATGAAGTAGAAGATTTATAGATACTAATTCTATTTAAAGATTCATTAAAATAAAGTTAAAACAATTATTTCTTTCCTTGATATTATCATCTTCTAAGAGGGTTAGAATAACTTATGCTGGATTTGAATTAGCATCAATGTTTATTTTACACCACTCAGGAGGAGGAAGATGCCAAAATTCAAAAAATAGTCCATAAGATTGATTGATATCCAAGTGATCCGAGAGGATTTTAATCTGTTTAGCCATACTAACAAAATTGAGAACATCAAAAGCAATCAACACTTCACTCTCCTCCACCTTTCCATGCTTCACCTTGTTGCTGTTGTTGTAGGATAACCATAACAGAGAGAAGTATATCTTAACCACCAGCTGGTTAGTTCTAGCCAACAATTCCAACTAATACAAACATTCCTAAAATGGATTGGATTTCAGAATCCTTGCCACATTCACCTCATCGCAACATTATAATGGTAAATGTGGCATTCTTATCCATATCGAAGAGGCCAGACCCTTCATGGACAAATGAGAAAAATCAGAAGTCCATTTTTCCATACGAACTATATGCCCATTCACAGACCATGGGCCACCTGAAAGAATAGTTTCGACCAATTAATGTGAATTGAAAGAAAATAAAAACCAACCCCTTCCAAGAGAAGTAAAATGAAATTGTCCCAATTGACTCCATTGCCAGGTCATTTCCCATGTCACCATATGGGATGGTAATTCTTTTCAAAATACCTTATTTACAAATAAATTCAACAAATTGTTTGAATTCAAAATCTCATTCTCTTCAGTCATCTTAACAGCCTTTCCATCATCTAACAAAACCATATCTACATCCTTAAAGTCCAGTTTGATATATGGCTTCTTACTCCACGGATTAACATTAACCCCATTAAAAGCTCTAGTAGGCATCTCACCAATCACCTTATCCACATTCGCATCCTTCTTGTCACCCACTATAGAGTCATTCCCATGAAAATTTTTGTTAACCAAAATTGAGAATTCGCATTTATCACACTATGTCCAGTGATTGCATTTGAATTCCCAAATCTATTAAATAAAAATTTTTATCCCTGAGGATGAAGCAGAAGGATCGTTAGAGTTCAAAGATGAAAAAGGGATTGGATGCTTCTTAGATTGCTACTTGTATTGCTTCAGATTCACCTTGAATGCTTTTAATGGTTCATACTTTATTCTTAAAGATTCTTTATCTATCTAGACTTGTAATTTTTGGTTTTTTATAATATATTGGAAGTTGGAGCTCTTTTGATTATGTTTTTTATTTAAAAAAATGTACAATTTATATTATGAAAATTTTACAATCATTCTTAATTTTCATTACCATAGAAAGCATATGAATAATTTGAAAGGGCTATAACACATTTAAAAGAACATTTTGGTTGTTAGGAAAACACTATAAGAAAAATGATTCTTTCTGGCTGAATTTATAACGGACTAAGACTCAATAGAAATAGCGATGAGACTACTAATGGATTTAATGATGGAAACTTCATGGTGTTTTTCATTATATTTGTCAATATATCAAGACCCACACTTCCTTTACCAGATTATGTTAGTATTATTGAAAGCTCAAGATTTAGCTTGGAGAGGATGATGAACGAAATGTTGCACGATTTGGCTTTATTTGGTTATGCTCAAGCAAGGATGGAAGGCATACTGTTCAAAATACTGGATAAGCTTGACTTTGCTAATCAAATTTTCTCCCTCTCAAAGGACTATTTTATCTCTTTATAACCAAATTTTTCTCATGATTTGATTTTCCATGGGTTGGAAAAATATAAATAATTAAATAAATATTGCTGATAATTATAAAATTAATTTGTATAGCATCTTATAATAGTAATTGATTCTAGTAACTTCTTTTATAAGGTTGCATGCATAATACATTTATTTTTTCAAATTCAAGAAATGATTGGAGAATAATGTCATCATATGATAAGTTCTATCATGATAATCAATAAAATGAGAATTGTCATGTATTACATAACAATTTCTAAACAAGCCAATCATTATGACCGTGCTATAACCACCTAGCATGTAAGGATTCTAAAATTCTAAACCTAATTAACTCATGGTCAGTCCATACGAAGCTTACATAGAAAATAAAAGCCAAATGAAAAATAAATTCTTTTTTAACTTGGTAGCTTTATGTAATTTTTTGTTTTATAATATATGGAAAATTAGTTACATGTTCTATAATTATTTATTGGCTTCGTATATAAACTAAAGATATATTGATTAAGTGCTATTAATTTTCAACATATGAAGCTTAAATGATTTTTTTACTTTCGAAATTCCATGGAGGAAAATTTATCATTAATGTTGTTGGCTAACATTATCAATTCTATGTGTATAGATTTGTTATATTTATAGGTGTCAATTAATCTTCCAAAAAAATCATTTGATAATAAATTTTGCCTTCATTAAATTTACAATTGACATGCTCATTTTTTGTTTGGCTAATACTTAAATCCTTATCTTCTAAGATTTTTTCATCATATTGTAACATTAAACTTAAAAAATATGCCTTGCATATTGAAATAATCATTAGTTGTGATGATATTTTGTAAGTTTCTTGGAAACATAAATTAAATTTATAGAAGTAGTTGTTAATTTTTAATATAAAATTTTTATTATATTATGAGTTCCTTGATAGTTGGTGGGTTTTCGATAAAGGCATGGAAAGCTTTATTAGGCATTTAGATTATGATTATATCGTGGTTAATTTTTGAAATTGCACGATTTATGTTTCTAATGAATTTTTTATTCTTGTATTACTTTTTTTTGTTTTACATCTTTTTTTGATCTAATATGCATTTTGCCTTTAGCTAATAGCTGTTGTGGAATCAACTTGTTACTGTGAAGCCTAGCTGTTTGTTTGCTGTTTGTTGCATATGATATGATCATTTTTTTAGCTAACATAAAATGTTGTTGTAATTTTGATAATGATTTGCCATTTACAAAAGAGAAACTGATGAGAGGATGGGCATGTATGTTATAACCTAAATTGAAAAATGGATCTTATTTTTATTTTAGTTGATTTAAAAAATTAATAATAATAGATTCCCTTTATGTTGAATTGGTCAATTCTTTTTATTAATCATTTGTTATAGAGTAATGTGTAATTTGGTGAAAATGATTTGATTATTGAGATATCAATTCTTAATTACGATTAATCATTATTACTTGCCAATTGTGGGAGTACTAAAAAGTCGTTTGACTCATTCCTCTATTAATTGTATAAGAACATACTTATAAAGTTGTAGAAGGAAGAAATCTTATTATTATTTATTTTCAATAGTGCCTCAATCAATAGTAAATTTTTATAATGTTGTGCCTAGTTCTATTGGCTGATTTCTTTTGTAATAATTTTTTAAGGCTGGCCTGGATGTTTTCTTCCAAGATTGATTCAAGTAAAATACCAATTCTTTTAATTATAGTTTTTGATAATTTAATTAGCCTTGGCCCTCTTTAATTTATTTTGTGACGCATTATATTATGTCTACCCTTTTGATTATTATAATTTTAACTTAGCTATTCTTTTGATGCAAATTCACTACCTTATAAGTTTATACTTTTTCAGCTAACTAAAAGTGCACAATCCTCCCATTCTCTATAATATGTTCTTTTGTCACTTGCATAAAGGAATAGCTCATTTCCCGATAAATACCTTTCGATTTAAAATAGTAAGAAGTTCATTTTCTATCCACTCTATTGATCGATGTTAAGAATATTTAAGAAATTTGTAAATATATATTATTTTTTTAAGATTATTTTCCACTTATTTTAGCCACTTTTATTTTAAGTGAAATTTCCTTTCAGGAGGGTGTGTTGGAAAAGTAACCCATATAGAATCTATAAACATGAAAGAGAAAATACAACAAAAAAAAGTTAGGATTAAATTTTGAAAATTTTTAAATACAAAAATTATAAAAATGAAAAATTTAATGTCAAAAATATTTTCTTTATTCCTTATGTCATTATTTACACGTAATAGATAAATAGAAAAAAAAAACTAACCAAAGGGCATAATACTGCAAGTTAAAAAAGAGAAACAAAAAATAAAACTATCCGTAAGGGTGAGAAAATGGGTTGATGAGTCGACTTAAGTCCAACCCAATTAACCCGGATTCGAATGGGTTGACACTAACTCAACCTAAATTTGCAAATGGGTCAGGATTGTGAACCTGGACCTAAGTCATGTAGGTTACCCGGTTAACTTGAATTGATCCATCAGGGTAGCAATAACGCCCTAATCAAGAGGCAACAACAACGTGGCTGGGATGACGGCGGCAGGCGGCTATGGCAATATGGGTGGGATGGTGCCACTGTGATATCAGCAACATGGGAAGGATGGTGTTAGGCTGGCAGTGATGACATGACCATGTAGTAATAAGAGAGTGATGTGAGTGACATGATGATGTAGTGAGTGAGACATGATGACGTAGTGTCTATGTAATGAGACAAGTCACTCGAGATTAAGAACGGGGCAATCTGGTTTTGTCTTGAGTTTTTGGGAAAACTTAAACCTAAACCAATTTTACATATGGGACAACATTACAAACATGAACCTAAACAGTATAACAAATTGATTAGCCCAAACAAAAAATATATTTGAGTCGGGTTTAGGATGAGTTTTTGGTCGTGTAAAATTTTGACAAGCCATAATGTCCATCCCCACTTGTAATATTACTACTCCAGGTTTAGAGTGCCATGAAACTCCACTATATGTCTTTAGTCTGACAAAATATATAATAGCGTCGACATCTAGAGCATTGTGTTTCTCCTCTCTCTGTCCATCTCCAACTCAAATATACAACACCACAACACAATATGTGAAAGAAAAAAATTTGGTATCAAACACTAGAACCCAAGAACATAAATAAAAATTTGTTCTATTTGTCAGTTACATTTCTATTTTATTAAATATATTACATGTTTTTTAAAATCTAATTTTTGGATATAAAATCAATTAATTAATTAATAATTATGCTACGCCCTAAGCTAAATTCTCACTTAGAATACTATAAAAAAAATTTTATTCTTTT
This sequence comes from Dendrobium catenatum, assembly GCF_001605985.2. Lineage (NCBI taxonomy): Eukaryota > Viridiplantae > Streptophyta > Magnoliopsida > Asparagales > Orchidaceae > Dendrobium > Dendrobium catenatum. The sequence continues at coordinate 1,237,491 of NW_021318673.1, forward strand.
TTTTTTCTTTAAAAAATAATAAGTTATGCCATGGGAAAGCTAAAAGCATATTGTAAGTTTTTAACAGTCATCATTAGCTGTTAGGTTTTTAATTAATCAAATAGAGGGCAAAATACAATGGCTGACGCCTTTTACAAAATTTGGATTGACAAAAGTGTAATTAATTTATAACTTCAAATAAAACTAAAACTTGAGAAAAAATTAGCAATTTGGTAATATAAGAACAATCTGAATAAATAGACATTATTATAGGTCAAAACTCTCATTTGATATCATATCCAACAACCTAATCTTCCCTTAAAATAATAACTTATCTTCTAATTTAAATACCTAATAACACCATTATATGCAATAATTCACCACCTATAAAACCCCACCCGCACTTGGTTTACTCCAAGATATCCTAAGCAAAGCTTAAAAGTTCTATTATCATGAGGACTTCTCTACTCTCATATTCTATTTTTTCTAAATATGTTTTTCTTTTTGCTTCTAATAGAGAAAATTGTTTTAGTATCAACGTGAGAGCTTGCCGAAGAACACCATTTCATTGACATCAAGTCATTATTGCCGAGTAGCTCCTCCTTTATTCCAAATAAAAGTTTGTGAGCAATTTTAATTATTTCTTAATACCCTATTGGAGATTATTTTTTTATAAAATAATTAGAAAAAAAATAATTCATGCAGTAATTAGGATTTTTTGATAGATATCACAAGTATAAGCTCATTTGATTGATATAACAAGCTCAAAAGTGAAGGAAAAGAAAAAAAATAACATAATAATTACATTAACTAGATGTTCAAATTGTAACAGGCACGAGCCCTTCCAAGCTAAATGTGGTCCACCCGCATGGCCCATTCTTGTCTTGGACACGCCAGTACAAACCGTTACATGTGGATCTCTTTCATCAGGACCAAGCCCGTGTTGACAACATCTATCACCAGGCTGCCAACACCACCACTCGCCTCAACCTTGTTGGTCGCTCTCTTTTTGCAGGAGTTCCAGCAATTTTTTGTGTATCTATTGGTATCTTAAGCTATTTCATCAATATAGGACTTGGCACCCCTACAAAGAACTTTACAGTTACATTTGACACTTGTAGTGATCTCACCTGGACCCAATGTGTCCCTTGAATTAATTTTCATAACCAAACAAATCCATTTTATGACCCAACCCAATCCTCCACCTTCACCACCATCGAATGCATCTCCAACTAATCTACCCAACTCCCTCGATTTGGTTGCTCTTGTACCTTCACCTATCTCTATGAGGTAAGATATGCTGACTATAGTTTTACTAAAGGTTCCCTCATTAATGACATCTTAAAATTCTCCAATGATAATATACCAAATTTCCACTTTGGCCGTGGAGATAATAACACTGGTCCTTATGGACACATGGATGGGCTCTTAGGTCTTGGCCGTGGGACTCTTCCAATTATTTCCCAAACATCTATGTATAATAATATATTTGCATATTGTCTACCATCAGGGGCTGACAAAGTTGGATATCTCAAACTAGGTAGCCCAGCCCTTGATGTAAAGTACACACCAATGCTAACAAACCCAAAAATGCCATCCTTCTATTTCCTCAATCTCACTGCCATTTTTATTTGGGGTGAAAGTTTTGACCTTCCACCTACTATATTCAGTAGCCCTAGAACTATTTTGGACTCTTGCACATAATTTAGTCACTTGCCACCCACTACCTACTTCGCCCTGTGTAGCATTTTTTGAAAAAAGGTCCAATTATCCAATGGCACCACCAATATTTAAACTTGACACATTCTATGACCTCACTAACTTCAAGAAGGTGTTGATACCAGATATTTCTTTTGTCTTTGAAGGAGAAGTGATAGTTAACTTGTATTTCTTAGGGATAATTTATCATGCCATTAAATCTCAATGGTGCTTAGCAATAGTTAACAATGAGGATGATAATAAGCTTGTCATTATTGGTAGTATTCAGCAACGCAGGATCGATATAGTCTATGATGTGGGGAACTCACAAATTGGCTTTAGGGCTAGTGGTTGTAGCTAGTGATGGATCAATTGAGTTTATTGAGTTAAATGTAATGTATATATGAAGATATAATCAATAGGTTTCACTATATTTGTCGTAAAATTGGGGCATGGGGGCAATAAATGTGGTCGTAAAAAGGTTCAATTGTATCAAAATTTTATGAAATAATTAAATATCAAATAAAAGTAACTTTATATGAGTTTAGAAAAACCATTATAATGTTCTTATTTTCTTTATAACTAAGGGAGAATCATGACATTATTTGTTGGAGTATAGAATTTTAATTATTGCAGGTAAAATGTTATCTTTCTTCATAAAAGAGCTTATACTTAAAAAATAATGATGATTACTTATTGTGATGATTTTTGTTCAATGTAAGACCTTTAAAAAGTAAAATCATCAATTTTTTTTTTTCAACTCGATCTTTTTAATTCTCATTTTGGCCTTAATTTTATTATTTGTTTTGTATGGTAAATGGAAGCATTTATGTCTTATGAGTTTAGCCAACCCATTGAGCAATAGAACTTAACACCTTAAAGCTTTGACATGACTACTCCAAAATGCCTCAAATAGTGCAACATTTGGCTCTCACATACTAATCACTTACATAACCTTAGAACACATGGCCTCTAGTGATAGCCAAATCTCCCAACCAACAGATTAATGAGTGTCGCATAATGATCAATTATGTGATTTACATTTTTATAATTTTAAATAATTTTTTTTTTCAAAAATTATGCCCCTGCAAAAAAATCTTACTCCACCACTATCAGTATGCATCATGTATATGTATGTTCATCCATATTTATTTTACAATTCTCAAGCATATGTTCATCCAAAAAAGAAAAATTTTAATCTCCAGCTTAGGCTTCAGTAAGTGGGGCATAAGGCATCAACATTAAAGCCCTTTATGAACTTCTTAATGAAATTTTGCAACTTATTTGATCAGTGATTTAATTTGATGTGTTCCAAAAACATTAATCTTTGATAGTAAAATAAAACTTTGAATTAAGGGGGCATGAGCAAACTAATGCTCTCACGTGAAATAATTTTTAGTTTTAATATATAATATAATTTCAATTATATAAAACGAATTTTATATAAAAAAGAAATTAAATTTTGAACCCTCTAAAATTTTTTAATCTAAAATTATAAATAGTTATTGAAGAAATATTGATAAAAAAAAAAATTGTGTGTCCGATTAAAAAAAATATGACCCTGCCATTATCAAAGAGAAACTCTATATCTCTAACAAGTTCTCTATGATATTGGCTCAGAGCAGCGTTATGATACCATGGCACTGAATTTGTTCTTTGATGGATGTTTGCTCATCGTAGACTATTAGGACTAGGAATGTGTCATTAAGATCTTCTTTAAGTACATGGAGGTTGAAATGGACAAACAAGTGAAGTATGTTGCTTGTAGGTTGGGAGAAGGTGCTAGTGCTTGGTGAGCACAATTGTTGAGAATGAGACAAGGAGAAGGGAAATGATGGATTTGTAGTTGGTATGAGATGAAATATCTTTTGAGGGCTTATTTTTCTCATACTAATTTTGAGCAAATATTCACCAGAAATATTAGCAATATGTGCATGGGGATTGTTCTGTAAGTGAATATATAGAAGTTTTCTATAGGTTGAGTGGATGGAACAATCTTAATGAGTCCCATATTAAAGTTATTGCATGATATATTAGGGGATTAAATGTCATCTTATAAAAAAATAGGAGTTATTCTCGATATGGTAATTATCTCAAGTTTTTTATTTCACATTATAAGCAAAAATGCAACTCAAACAACATTGAAAATTGCATTCAACTCTTCACCAGTACATCAAACTAGCTATGGAAGCTAATAAATCCAATAACTACTTACTAAAATTCTTGTAGCTCTACCAAAACCAAATAACCCAGCCATCTTGGCTATGATTAATCAGGATAATAAAATGAAAAAAGAAAACTCAGAGTACAAACCTTTTATTTGATACGCTATTTGATACTTAAAGACATTTCAAATATCTTTATTTTAATTTTGTGTGCTTTCATTTTAGGCTTTAAAGGTTTATATTGCCCAATGCCAACCCACAATTTCATTTTATTTCATATCGACGTAATCATATAATACAAGCCTTATGTATAGTATTTATATCTGATCATCATGGAGCTAATACTTTTTATTTTATGTTAAATATCACTTGACCGCTAAAATTTATAATATGCTTTCATGATATATTTTGTATATCTAATAATCTTTTAGAGAGATTACAAAGATGTTTGGAAATTCCTTCAATGTTATTAAGTAAAATATTTATTATTAGATGGAGAAAACTAATTAATCTATTTATATGTAGGCCTTCATTACTCAGGTGTGATATGGATATTAGAAATTATAAAAAGAAAATATTTGAAAATTACAAGTTGAGATGGATATGCAGCTAAGTTGATTATTGATGGAGTTGTCAAAAATGGGGGGCAATTAAGTGGAAAGCAACCAACATTGACAAAAGAGAATGACAATCCAGGTTCTAATTAGACTGCATGTGTTTTTATTTATGTTGAGTTTTTCTTTTATAAGAACTCAACATTTATAGTAGAACTATTTAAACATTTGCTTTGATATGAATGTGTCATAACTTTAGCATTAATATTCTTGCCAATGTTGAAATGTTAGTGTAGAAATATTGAAATGAGCTATTTTGAATAATTTTAATTGTATAAATTTTATTTTACAATAAATTAGGTAAGGTGGTTTTTTTTTTACTGCAGGTTTTCAATGGATTTTCAACTGAAAAATTATCAAAAAATGATGATATTATGAGTTTGGTATTCTATTTTTGACAATCATTGTCCTCCAGGATTATTAGCAAAATTTCCAAAGTAGCTTTTGCCAAATTTTTTGTCGACAAGTGCCATCAAAATTTATATAAGTTGCTCATCAAACATTTGAATAGATATTACTAATGAAATTATGATGGATAGCCCTATTTCCATTTTGAAAGAAAAAAATTGTAAAAATTACCAACATAATATTTTTAGGTAATTTGACTCAAAATAAAAAATTTTTGTTCCATGGTTATGTTAAAAATTTTCATGTACAATGTTAAAATATTTTACAGCAGATAATTTCCATACTAGACCACTTTTTGATGTACATTTCACTAGCAAAAAAAAATCTACCAAAAAGCAATTATTTTTCATGGTTTTAGGGCATTTTTGTGGGGCAAATGGAGAAATAGGCATTTCACCTGTAGTGAAAAATTTATGTTATCAATGAATCTAAACACAAATTTCTATATATGAGGCTATCATTATCTACTTTTTGCAATTTTGACAGCTCAACTAAAAAGGCCATAACCAACATTAAGAGACTACTTGACATCTCCAATGCATAAAATAGACGCAACCAAGGGAATGAGAGCCCCCTTCTCGTTTACCTCTGTATTCTCAAGATCAATATTTAGAACTAGAATGATGAATGTTAATCTACATAATATCAATTTTTATCATTTTTATGGAAATTCAATTAAAAAAATTTTCACGTGATTGAATAAACTAAACACATGATTCTTCATAGATATTTGAACTTGTATTCCCATGACTAGTTTGATTATATCCACCCTAAAGATGAAAGTTTTCATAAGGGCTTCGAATGACAATTTTCGATCATATAGTGATCTCTATATTTAAGAAAATTCTAACAATTTTCTAATAAAATTTTAAACTCTCTCCATTTTGAGGTATTTGAGAAATCATAGGAAATAAATCTTTTCTTTGCTCCTATTACCTCTAATAGCTATGACGAGCTAATCATATGACTTTTGATGGCTAAAATAATGAGTAATCCTTCATTGGCTTACTCTACGAGGTCGAGGAAATTCATTAGATTATTTTGAAAGAGTTATTTATCTTTCATGGTTCTTTGACCAATCAACCTTCTTTCATTCAAACACCATAATTGATACAACTAACAATCTAATATTATTCCTTTTCTTATTTCTCATGATGATAAAGTTTTACTGTCTAAATATCCCTCTTTGGAGGAACTTAAGGATATTTTCCTTGTTATGAACAGTGAGTCAATTGTTGGTCGTGAAAGTTTCATAGCTATATTTTTTTCAAAAAACTTGGCATATCATTGGTATTTATATTTTCTCTTTTATTATTGATATTTTTCAAGGTAATACTATCCCTAAGTTTTTTACTGATATAGTTATTTTGCTTATTCCTTTGAGTAATTCTTGTTCTTCTTGGAAAGATTTTAGGCCCACTAGTTTGAGCTCCTCTTTTTTATAAAGTTATCTTAAAAATCTTGATGAATCATTTATCTCTTCTTTTGCCTAAGAATATTTCCCCCTTACAAATGAGTTTTGTTAAAGGGTGTTCTATATTTTATAAAATTCCTTTGGCTCAAGAATTTTTCCAAGATTTGGATATTAAAACTAGAGGTGGGAAGATTTTGAAATTTAAAATTGCTAACGCTTATGATAATATTAATTGGAAATTCCTTTATGAGATTTTGAAATTATTTGGTTTTGGTTCCTATTTTATTAATTTCGTTAAGCATTTAATTGAAAGTCTTTATTTTTTCATCTTTATCAACGGTAAAGCTAATGGTTTCTTTAAGGCTTCTCCTGGGCTGAGACAAGGGAATCCTCTTTCTCCGATTATCTATATTATTACTACGGAGTATCTATTTAGAGGGCTTGCGGATTTATTTCATAAGGTTCCTAGTCTTAATTTTATATCTTTAGGTGGGTTTCACATTTCTCATTTAGGCTCTACAAATGCTTTTATTATCATTACGAATGCTTCTTTAACTAGGATGCAAAGGCTTTTATATTTCTTCAATCAGTTTGAATCCGTTAGTGGCATTGCTTTGAATAAAAATAAGTGTGTCTTTATTAATGCTAATAAGGTTTCTTTGGAGCGTATTGGGTGCATTAAGATTTTAACTCTTTTCAGACATGTTTGCTTACCTTTAAAATATCTTGTTGTTCTACTTTATAAGGGTAGAAAGGTTTCTTCCCTCTTTGATGATTTAATTTTGGTTGTTCATAACAGACTCCTATCCTGGGATTCTAATTTTTTAAGATTTGGTCATAGGTTTACTCTTATTAAAAATATCCTTTGTTTTATTTCTATTTACATTTTTTAAACCTTGTTGCCCTCTCAAGTAGTTTGTAACAGGATTTAAAGGATTTTTAAAATGTATTTGAGAAACCTTGTTGCCTTTACTTGTGAATTTTCATGATTATAATACTTTAAGGCCTAATATGAACATGTAGAAAAAAATATTAAAGTCGATATCACAATCGTACATTCGTTCATTATTTCAAGTATGGTTGACTCCCATCCTATCAAATAGAAGGATTGAACTTGAACTTAAATTCATTTCTTGACCAGTGCGGCATCCTAAGATGTCACGTGTATAAATACTACATGCTCTTTGGGAGCCATGTAGCTCTTATAGTTAATCAAGTTTATTGCTGGTTTGATGCCTTTATTGGTACATTTTCTTGATTATAAGCTTACAAAGACTAATATGAACATTTTAAGGAAATAGCCCAGTCAAAGTCACTATTGTATATGTATTTAATGGTTCAAGTTGTGTTGACTCTGACCCCATTAACATAAAAGGATTGAGCTTAAACTTATGTTCATTTCTTATTTCGTGCAATATCCTCTAATGTCATATGTGTAAATAAAACTTGCTCGTTGGGGCCAATGTGGGTATTTACTAGGCATCTTTATAAATATATAACCCTATCAACTATATCTAATTGCTAACAATGGATTGGGTTTTAACTTGGGTTTATCATTTGGCCTGCGCAATATCCTTAGGCATCATGTGTTTACCCACAACACACTCGTCGGAGCCATGCAAGTTTTCTATTGCATATTCATTATTATAGATCAAGGCACAAGTCGTGTAAATTTTGATAATAACAAATATTATTATTTTATTTATAATTCTATCTCCTAAAAATTAAAGTTTGTTATATATATGTTTCCTTTATTTAATATCAACATTTAAGGTCCACAAGCTCACTCTCATGCTAGCTCAAGATTGGGTAGACAAGGATTGAGGCAAGTCTGTAATTTTAATTTAAATGCATTTTCTATCTTTTATCGAGTCAATTGTAATGTGGTTGATCATGATGCTAATTAATCTTGCACAGATACACTCAGGGGGTGAAATTTTGTGAGTTAGAGTTTTTTCTATTTTTGATTATATCGTATAGGACGATTTCAAATCATCTTGGATGACTAGTTAAAAATAGAAACACTAATTAATGATCCTGCTAAAATGAGATAATTAACTAATCATACCAGATAATCTAGATCAGCTAGGAAGATAAGTCACATGCATGAAATCCAACAACCAATCATGATTTAGGCATATTTTTTATATTGCATTTTTTTTCTAACTAACTTAGATAATAAATATAATCTTAGATGATGAAAGGTAATCATGCCTAAATTGATATGATTATTAGGAGAGTAATTAAAATTTTATTCATTTATCATATCATCATGGATGATTGCAGAATCATATTGGATGATTCTCCTAAATCTTTTGGACATCTCAAACTATCTGCTGGGCGATAGTGCCAGATTATTAAACTAATCATACAAGAAAATTGCAAAATCTTCTTGGATGAAAAGTTAAATTTCAACATATCATCCAAATTTATCTCTTGGATGTTCAAAACTATCTTCTAGATGAAGGTGTATGTTTGAACTAATCGTATAGGATGATATATAATTCATCCTAGACCATTAGAACAAACTTTGTGTTATAATCATATAGGAAACCCAGATCATCCTAGCTGGAAGGGATGATTTGAAGTAATTGCATAGGATGATCAATTGATTGTACTGGACAATCTTCAATAAAAATTTAAAAATTAGGATTATTTTGGAGCACTTCTATTTAAACTTAATTAATTATCCTTTAAAAATTCTTTTGTTATTATCTCAATCTAAGAGACCTTAGAGAAGGAGAAGGAGAGCTTGGGAGAGAGAGAGAGGGAGAGAGAATCTTTTTAGGGGGGTTTCTGAGGGGTTCACAAAGGTTTCTCCAAGCAAGGATTCAAGTTATCTTCTCTACTCATCATCCTTAGTTGCTTTGTGGTGTTGAAATTGTTGAAACTTAGTTTTAACAACTAAGTTTTTATGTCTCATGTTTTTTTTTTTTTTTTTTTTGTTTCTTTTTTTTTTTTTTTTTTTTTTTTTGAGGATTTCAAATCTTATTGTGTTTATTATTGTTTCTCTTAACATATATTTGAAATTTTGTTTGTGTTGTTTATGTGTATTAATTTTTCTGGAAAATCATACTCCAGACTGCTGAAGGCTTCAAGACACACTAGATAAGGGTTTATTATAATTGAAGTTTGTACTTTTTCTATTTTTCTTGAGTCTGAGAGAGTGTGATTGTAATTGGGAAACTATGTACACACACACTGGGGAAGTTACACAAAAACTTGTATTTTTTAAACTAATTGTACTATACAATTATGGGTTCATAAGAGATGATTTGACCTAAATGTTGCTCTAGAAAGTAGTTCATCGAATCATGCCTTTGAAATTTTTATTTTAATTATTTGTGCTGTACGAATTTAAATTCGTACAGATGACATCCAGAGTATATAATGGATACATACCTATTCATCTGAAACAAATTCACCATTTTGTGAAATAATCATAATGTACAAAATGAGTTTTGTACATATGACATCTAGAGTAAGAAATGGGTGTCTACCCGTTCATCCATACATACAGGTAAATTTCTTTAACTCTTTGTACTGTATGAAATTAGTTTCATACAAAATGACTTTTGAGTACGAAATGGACTCATCCATTTTTCATAGGAAATAAAGCGTGATTTGGTAAAAGTTATTGTACTACATGATATTAGTTTCTTATAGTATGCCGACCAATATATGAAATACTTTCGTACTGATCATACCGGGAAAATCTATTATGTTTTGAATAGTTCATATTATATCATGGTAGTTCATATATACGACCTCTAGAGTATGAAATCTGTTCGTACAAGATCATACAAAGATTCTTTTATACTATTTTTATGTAAGATGTGTGATCATACTGTACGATCCAAGATGGAAAAATTAAAATTTTATTTTTCTAGATAGATTTTCCTATCATTAATATATAAGAGTTCGAAAAATTGACTATGAGAGAACTCCCACTACAAATTTCTTTTGAGAGTGCACTTGGAGAGTGTTTTAGGAGTGTTTATTGGGATTGCAGAGTAAGAGTTCTCTTAAGAGGGATTTTTTGGGAGATTCACAAGGTTGCCCAATGGTGAGTATCTCTTGCTTGTTCTTCAAAGTTCATCCCTACTTTTTTGAAAACTATTAGAAGACAATTTTCAAAGGAGTCCCGGTACTTTACTATCACCAAGATGGTGAGAATGGATGATGGCACTCTACCGACACCAAGATCATGTGAAAGGATGCTTGTACTCTACCATCACGACGAGGGTAAATAGGATAATGTTACTCTTCCAACACCTATAGGGTGTGAAAGGACACTGGTTCTCTACTATCACAAGGAGGGTGAAAAAGGATGATGGTACTCTGCCGCTCGTGGGTTTGTTCTTCTCCGTATTCTTGTGGGAGAAAAGGAGATTCACTTGGGTATAGTACAATACCTAAAAAGTGAGTCTTTAGGGAGTGGGCGTTGGTGCAGTTGGACCGAACAACTATAAATATCTATGCTCTACATTAATTTTGATCAAATTGGGTGGAGGAGGATGCCAATGATTATCCAATAACCTAAAAGGCCAATTAAAATTTGAGATACCTAAGTTAAAACAATTTTAAGAGTTTGAAACTACAGCAAAACTAACAACATTAGACTCAGTCACCAAAGGGCTACATTCTATCTCACCATATAGTATTACAAAATAAATTTACAAACCAATGATTCTAATTATCCGATCATTTACACTAGTTTTCAAAATATTCAAAAGCAAAAATTTTAAAACAACCATATATTTAATTCTTGAACTATATCTTTCATCTTCTTGCATCTTATTACAATGTAATCAATGTCTTTGATTTCACCACAGCCCCTAGGACAACAATCATTCCCTTGAAATCTTTTATATGATAAGAATTGGAAGGTAAGAATTGCATTGTTGATAATTCTCCACCAAAAGGTTTCCACCCGAGGAATAAGTTTGGACATTTTCAACCAAGAACTATTTTTGAAAAAAGAATAATCTTGTTCCATTGCTTCAACTGCCAATAAGGAAATAAACTTATCTTAATTCTGTTGAAAAAGATATATTTTTTCTTCTAAAATATCAGATAAAATTTGAATATTCCTAAAAAGATCCATAAGGTCCTTCCCAAAGAATTCATTCAATTTCCTTACATCCCAGCAACCGTTGGAAATAAATATGTCAAGTGTTACTTCACTATTCCATTGTAATATTACAAATATTGGCCATCTACAAATGTTTTTATCCATAATCCAAGTATCTTTGAAGACATCAATAGTCTCACCATTAGAAATAATCCATCTAACAATTAGTTTAAAAAATTTCCATCCATCAATAATTAATTTCCAAGCAACATAACAAGCTCTCTTCGAAGTACCAACATAAAAAATAGAACCATATTTCTAGCAAAAAACTTTGTGTGACAATGAATCTTTGTTTGGACTATACCTCCAGGCAAGTTTGGCTCTTAACAGTAAAATTTTTTTTTTTTGAACAGGAGTATAATCCTTTGCCTCCATAGATCTTCGTTCTGCACAAAGAATCCCAGTTAACATAATGAAGCCCAAGAACTCCATCCTTCTTGTTCTAGATGAAGCTTCTGCACAGCTTATCCATTTAATTAAAAGTAGCTTTCAGAATCAATGAAAGGGTAGAATGAAAGCTTGGAAAAGAAAGTAAACTTGATTTGAGAAGTGTTAACCTCCCAGCAAGAGAAATGAATTTTCCAATGCAAATGTTAAGCATTCTCAACACTTTGTTTATGAGGAATTGAAAATATGCTCTAACTAGTTTTCTCAAAGATATTTTATACCCAAATAATAGAATTCCTTTATTGATTTAAAATTCATAATACAGGAAATAGCTTTTCTTTCCCTTCTTTTTATAGATTTTCCAAACAAAATACCCGATTTACTAATGTTTACCTTTTGTCCAGTCCAAGTAGAAAATCCATTAAAATGCTTTAATCTCCTTCACCATCTTCAACCAAGCCTCAGAGAAGATTATTATGTCATTTGCATAGAGTAAGTGTGAAATAGTTTTGCCATTTGAATAAATATAAACTCCAATATCCTCTCTTTGTAAAAATGCATTCAATAAGAGTTGAGACCAAATATTAAACAAGAAGGGTGATAAAGGGAAAATAATAAAGTGGCTTCGATAAGAGTCAAAAACCACTTCATGCATTGATCCAATTAGTAAAATTCCCATTTCTTAATAAAAAGAAGGAAGGATTGTGCACACATTCCATAATTAAATTTGAAACTTTTGTAGAAAAAGAAATATAGTCTAAAGCTTTCACCAAAGTGGGCCATCCCATGGATTCATAAGCTTTCTCCATATTAATTTTGAAGGAGACTAAAACTTTAGAAGATTTAAAATTCCCAAACTTGTGGAAGATTTCCTAGGCAATAAGAACATGATCCAAAAGCGACCATCCTTTAGAGATGCCACTTGTTTTTAAGATATCAACTTTGGGATAATAAGCAACTTTCTATTATTGGAATCTACTTTATAAATGATGTTGCAAAGACTAATGGTTCTAAAGTTTTAAGGAGACATAGAACTATTTACCTTTGGGATCAGCTCTATAATAGTCTCTTTTCACTCTTTACACATTTCCCTGGAATAGAAGAAGTTGTTAACCACATTCCAAAAATCTTTTTTATAATGGCCCTATAGGATTTAATAAATGAGTAGGAAATACCATCATTCCAACGAGCTATGTTCTCTCCAGCATGCTTGATTAGAGAATCCACCTCTTCCAATGAGAATTCTTTGTTCAACATTAAAATATCCTCTTCATTCAAACATCTTCACAGTTTAGGCTATCCATCATTTGAGTAGATTCTCTCTTTCCATTTTTCTTTAAAGAAGTAAATCAAAACATCATCAATTTGATGTTGATCTTCGACCACCATCCCTGTTTCATCTTTGATATTTTATATGAAGTTGAATTTCTTCTTGCATTAGCAAAGGCTTAAAAATACCTGTAATTTCAATCACCTTCCACTAGCCATTTGACCTTAGCTCGCTACCTCCACCATGTGCATAATAGATCCATGGTAAAATTCAATTAATCAATTTTAGCTTTTAATGCCCAGTTGTCTTCAACCGAGAGAGGCTAAAAATCGTCTTCCTTAACTTGTAATTCATATATTTCTTTATTAAGTCTATCCTTTAAATGATTTTAGTTTTTAAACTTGGGTTTGCTCAAAAGTATTCTTCTTCCAAGCCTCCCTCACCACCATAACTGAAGCTGGGATTGAAACCCAAACATCTTCAAATTTAATATTCTTCATATACAAAGGGTTGAATGCCAATTAGTTTAAAAGGATCGAACAATAATTTGAAGTAATTCTAGCTAGGTGCCTGACAACCATTTGGTGGGAAAAGTTAATTGTAGCAAAATTTAAAAAACATCTATCTAGCTTTTCAAGTATCCTTTCAACTCCAGATTTATTGTTGCACCAAGTGAACTTAGAACAGATGTACCAACCTCATGTAAATCACTGTGACTAAAAAAGGCTTCAATTTCTTTAGGTCCTAGGGATAAAGAAAAAATTTTCCCTCCCTTTTTATCTTCCTTGGATAGAAAACAGAGTAAATCTCCCCCCACCACCATTGGCAAGTCCTATATCGAATGAAAATTCAATCCTTAGCAAAGTGCCCTTACTTCTATAAACATCCTTACTTCCACAGACAGAAGCAATTCCCTATTTCCTTTGTTAATAACATCTAACTCTCCAACTACAAATTGGGGAGAAAATTCCAAAACATTAAAAGAAGCCATGTTATATTTCCATAAAACCATAATGCCTCATAACAGACCTTTAGAAGGAACATGAAAGTAATCACATTCATTACAAATCAACAAATCAACATCTCTTCTATCAATCAATGTCAATTTAGTTTCAAGCATTCAATCAATAAAATATCATTGCCCTTCACTACCTCCATGAGATATAGGGAAGCTTTCTTTTTCCTAACTCCACAAAAATTCTAAAAAGCTGTGGAAGACATCATTAAACAAGAGGGGATAATATCCCCACCATCTCCTTTAGATCACAATCTAATCTCCTTCTTTTCGAAACAAATTTTATAGGGCCCAAACCTTTGAGTTTATTTTAACTTTTCTTGTTAACATTTGAAGAATTTCCATCTTCTGTATCCAACTGAGCTTTCATTACTTTTACTTCTTTATCCAAGAAATCAATACCAGCTACATTTATAATAAATAAAATAACAGGATATGCCATGTCTTCCTTTCAATGCAAACTATATCCCCATCCTCAATTAATTTATTTAAAAAATAATTTTTTTTAACATCTTTAGGAATACAAATAGAATTAGATATTATATCCCCTCCATTATCCAAAAGAAAAAATATACAGAACTTTATCTTCATTATAAAGAAGAGTACTTAATACCTCTACAACCAACACTTCATCCTGAGTGTTTGAATCACCATTTAATTTATCCATTTGAAGATCATTTTGGTTCTTCTCAGCAACCCCATTTACCTTCACACCAGAAACCTTTTTAGCACCCTCCTTCAAAGGCCGTGTCCAAGTATTCTTGAAGCTTGAGTTCTTCAACCTCCTCTTCCCTTAATTGAAATGAACCCAAGGTCCATATCTTGCTTTGTACCCATCATTGGCCTCAATTCCAACCTCCTCAACATTTGAAGAAACTTCCTTAACAATTGGAATGACATTTTTATCCTTCTTTCTGGTCTATATAGAAGCTTGATTAACATCTAAACAAACACTCCCACAAATTTTTTTTTTATGCATATTTTACCACAATTAAAGAATAAGTTCAAAATTCATTCATATTTGATCTTTTGGAAGAATTTACCCGAGAATTGCTTCCGCCATACATCCAACGATAATTTTTTGCCTAGCTTGATCTTGAAACAAATTCTAGTAATCTATCTTCTCCCATAGTGGAACTGAAACATCATTTACTAATTGGACAGTAGGGGAGAATGAATTAGCTTAGTAAATGTTAAATGTTTAATCAACTTTTTCTATGCATATAAGTCTGAGGACTATATGTGTGTTTCAACTTATAAAATGAGAAAAGAAATTTGGGATAGACTTCACACAACTTATGAAGAAACTAATGAAATGAAACAATCTAGATTTAACATTCTATTACATGATTTTGAAAATTTTCACCTGAAACTAAATGAATCAATCACTAATATGTATACTTTATTTACATAGATAGTCATTTCATTGCATGCTTTCGGTAGAAAAATAATGAATACTAAAAAAGTAAATAAAATTCTATGTTGCTTGCCTACTGCTTATGATGCAAAGATAACTTCTATAATAGAATCAAAAGACTAAAATATTTATTCTACTGACAATCTTTTTGTATCACTAATTACTTACGAGCAAGGAGTGACTCAAAGACAGGTTGATGTAGGTGACGAGTGGAATGAGAAAAAAACATTGCTTTTAAAGTTGATGACTCGAATAGTGATCAATATTATCCTAAGGATGAAGATGATAATGCCTTAACGAAAAGGCTATTTAAAAGTTTCTTTAAGGGGAAGTAAAGTAGATGGCAGTAGTGGAATAAGGGTAAGTTCCATAAAAATGCTAAAACTACAAGTGATGTAATTTGCTATGAATGCAGGAAGCCTGGTCACATCAAATTTGATTGCCCGAATCTCAAAGCTAATCTTAACAAGGAGAAGGTGAATAAGAAAATCAATGTTAGGAAGGGAAAGAAGAGATTCTAGAGAGCATTTTGTGCAAACTAAGCTTCATATTCCTCAGAAATAGAAGCAGGGAATGATGTCATGATTTTGTGTTTAGTTTTTGATATGCTTAATATATTAGATCAAGAAGAGTTATGTGTCTTAACCTACAAATAGTTATTTGATGTTTCTATGAAAATTCATATTGCTTATAGGAAACTCAAAATTCTACATGTTAAATTGAACATAGGATTTGTATAATTAAAAAAGAGGATCAAATTCGTAGGATTGACCATGCATTGATTGATAGCAACCACTTGAAGAATTTGGATGAGTTTTATGATATAAACAAATAAAAAGCATAAACAATTGAAATCTACACATATTGAACTTGAAAATGATTTTAAAATATTTATGGATGAATTTTATTGAATAGAACATTATTTAAAACATGATAATTCAAATTTAGAAAGTGCTAACTCATATATTAGAGGGAAAATAAAAGTACTTGAGGAAAATAGGATACCCCCTATACTTGAACAATTTGATAATATTGATCAAAAGTGTACAATTTTAAAACCTACGAAATGACTTATTGCTCTTGTACACTCATAAATCTATTTCCTAGAATTAAATTTTTTATTTTCAAAGGATTGGCCATATTCCAAAAACTTGTACTATTTATAGTAAATCATATCTTGTGTGGAGACCTAAGATGAATATAATAAATCATATCAAACATGCATCAAGATTATTACTACCAAGAGGAGAACCCAAACTTGTTTGGGTTCCCAAGTCTAACATTTGATTATCTTATAGAAATGCTCTAATATAAGACTTTGTTAGAGCGTTTGGTACTGGACAGCAGATGTTCGAAGTATATAACTAGAGAAATAACATGAAATGGATGCAACATTATAGTGGGAGACAATACCACTAGAAAGTTGTAGGCACAAATTTTTTCCAACGGGCTGCATAATAAGCCAAAATGAAATTGATGTATTTTATAGAAATAGGGTAAATAATGTGTACATGCTTGATTTGAATTTTATTAAATCTTCTAATGCTTTTTGTCTCAAAAAATTATAGATGAATCATGTTTATGGCATAAAAGACTTTGTCTCGCAAGCATGAAAAATCTTAGGAAAATTACGAAAAAAGAATTAGTTAGAGGAATACCTAAACTATATTTTACTATGGATCACCTGTGTGATGCATGTTAATTAGAAAAATTGGTGAAGTTCTCCTTTCTTTCCTTTAAGCATATTAGAACTAGCAAACCATTTGTTTTTTAAAACTGCTCAATGCTTTAAAAATAAAAAATAAGAACAAAAAGTCTAAGTGATAGAAAACCTATCACTTTCCTCCTTTAACAAAGAATAAAAGGTAGGAGGTACCTTATTGACTTCCAGAACATCCAAAAAGAAATTACTCTTTAAAGCATATAGCACACCAATGAGCTAACTTATTACATTTTCTATTAACAAAATGAAAAAGGATAACCTCAAAATCTTGAAGAAAGTTCAAGTCTTTAGAAGCTTTATCCAAGTCCTCTTCAGAATCTTTATCCATTACACGGTTTTCCAACTTCATCAAGTTTTGAAAATGATTAATAACATTAGCGTTGTCTCCTTTCACAATTATGCCTTTAGCATTGAACATCCAATCTTCAATCACTCTACTCAGTGAACGAACAGCCATCCACTCTAAAGCTCCAATATCCCAATGCATTAGTGAAAAACCAAAATATAAAAGCATTCTACCTTTGTGGTCTCTAAATATTCCACCAATCCCTACTTCATTAGAGTTTTGAAGAGAAGAATTTATGTTTACTTTGATCCATCCGGGTTGAGGGGGATGCCAAGAAGAAGAAATCAGCTCATGCTGGTTAGCACCCCAGTGGTCCGAATGAAAATAAGAAGATGAAATAGATGCAAAGGTAATGGCATTTGTCACAATAATGCCGTCTCCAATCTCTTTGCGTTCATGGATTAATAAATTTCTACTTTTCCAAGAGTTGAACACTAAGGAACAATAGAGATTTTCAAAAAAAGGATTATCCTCTCCTTATTTTTTCAAATAAGAAATAACATCATTTAAACTATTAAACATGGGTAAATTAAAGCCCCAACAGTGGGACTTTTTTATAACCTTTTCTAATTTCACGCAATTAACTAACACATGCTCTCCATCCTCTATAAACGTACAACCTCTTGGATAAAGGTTACACCCATCAACCTTCTATGAAACAAGAAATCTGTAGTAGGTAAAGCATCCTTTAAAAGTATCCACGAAAAATGGGAAACACGAGGATTTAGCTTAAGCTTTTTGATGCAACTCCAATTATTTAAAAATGAATTGTCTACCTCAACCATGTTAAATTTAGTAGTTTTAACCAAAGCTGAAATAGTTTTACCGGAATGTACCTTCAATAATTCCATTTTATCTTCAATATTTTTCACTTTAATCTTCAAATTGCAAATTTGCTTCACTAGTTCTTCCCCAAAGTATTTATGAAGCTCCTCTATGATCCAAGATCCTACCGAAATGAAGCTAGAGAGATTAGTAAGTTTATCAATCTCATTTGAAATGAAAGTAGGCCAACTTTCCAATCTTCTGTCAAGTATCCAAATATTCTTCATGATATTTATGGAAACCATATCTTTAATGTTCCATCTCACTATATGCTTTAAAGCTTTAGCACCACTAAGGATCAATTTCCATGTTGAAGAAGAGTTCTACCTTCTTTCCCATCGCAGCCAATTTTTCCATATTTTGCTGATAAAGTTCTACTAAGCAAGGAATTTGGCTTGTTCAAGAACTTCCAAACCAACTTTGCTCTAAGTGGTTCTACTGACTCTACAACAGAATGAATGCCAAGGCCACCTTGATTCTCAGGATTACACACTTCTTTCCAAGCCACATAGTGCAACCCGTTATCTTCATTGTTTTTATTCCATAAAAATTCTCTGTATAATTTGTCTAGATTCTTGAGGACAGATAACGACACTAATGCTAATGAAGTGTAGAAGATGTGGATAGCTTGAATGACAGATTAAATGACGATAATTCTACCAGCAGTTGAGAAGAGATTCTTACCCCAAATTTCAAATTTACTAGCATCTTTTTCCGTAATAATAGAAAAAATTGAAGCCACAAGCCGCCTCAATGTGATTTTATTACCCAAATAACTTAGCTCTTTGACCTCCTTTATCCCCAGGAGCTTAGAAATACTCCTCCTCCTTCTTCTTTCCATATTCTTGCTGAAAATAATGCAAGATTTATTAACATTAATAATCTGTCCTGTCCAACTGCAGTAATCCACCGTGATATTCTTAATTTTCCTTAAGTTCTCTTTTTTTGCATTTGAGAAAATCAAGATGTCGTCGCCATATAATAGATGTGAGATCCTAGGAGCCATGTGAGCAACTTTTAAACCCAAATTTTTCCTTTGGAAAGAAATGCTTTAGTGGGTAATTGAGAACAAAGAATGAATAAATATGGGGATAAAGGGCACCCCTGTCTAAAGCCACTTCTCCCAACAATTCTTTCAAAAACCACTCCATTAACTTGAACCAAGAAAATTGGATCAGTAAAAGTTGCTTAAAGGTGTCCCAAGCCATACTATCATATGCTTGTTCCATATCAAGTTTGATTACCACCATTCTTCTTCTAGATTTAGAAAATATGAACTTATGGAAAAGTTCTTGAGCAAGGAGCATGTGACCAGATAAAAACCTCCCTTTTATAAATGCCAGTTGCTCTTCAGATATGAGGCAATGAATTACTCTCATTAACCTATTCAATAAAACCTTTTCCATAATTTTGTGGATAGACATACAAAGGCTTATAGGCCTAAAATTAGAGAGAGATAAAGGGTTACTTACTTTGGGTAAGAGAATTACCAATGTCTCCTTCCATTTAGAAGACATCTTACTTAAATTAAAGAAAAGCTGAATGACTTTCCACACATCCTTCCCAATTATCTTCCAGTGTGCTTTGAAAAAAGAATATGTGATCCCATCTATTCCAGGTGCAATATTGTTTCCAAGATCCTTAATCACCTTCTCCACTTCCTCTTTAGTAAAAGCATCCTCTAAGACTTAACAATCTCTTTGATTTAGGATGTTCTCAAAAACAGGCCAATTGGACAAGTTGCATTGTCTGTGCTTCCATTTATTCCCAAAAAACTGATAAAAACAATTTCTTATAATAGACGAATTCTCAATAAAATCACCCACCTCATTCTTCTGTTTCCTTATTGAGTTGGCATTTCTTCTTCCATTTGCATAAGCCTGAAAGAAAGAAGAGTTCAAATCCCCCTCTTTCATCCTTTTTTCTTTTGCCCTTTTCCTCCACCAAGTGCTTAACCTTGCAAGAGTAGAATTGAATTCATTGATATTGGTTTTCAGGTTAATATTTTTGCTGGCCGAAAAAACCTGACCTGAAGAATCTTCCAGCTGTAATTCTTCAATTTCCTTCTTCAAATTCTCCTCTAATACTTCAAGTTCTTGATGCTTAGCCTTACTCCAAAAAAATAAGGCTTTTAAGACTCTATTCATCCTCTTATTTAGAGCTTCCATGTCATCACCTCTCACTGGTTTAGCCCAGGAATTTTTGACCACCGAAGTAGCTACTGCATAAGAGAGCCAAATGTCTTCAAATTTGCGTAGTCTACTACCATGTGGAAGTTGATCAAACAACTTCAAAATGATGGGACAGTGGTTAGAGGAAATTCTATTCAAATGCCTTACTGTTGCTTGATTAATAAGTTCCAATGCCTTTGAATTCAGCATGCATCTATCTAGGCTTTCTAGAATCCGGGCACTTCCACATTTATTATTACAACATGTAAATTTTGAACCAAGAATACCTACATCATGTAAGTCATTCCCATTCATGAAAGATTTCATCTCTATTGTCCCATTTGAGAATGAAAAAATTTTCCCCCCTTTCTTCTGTTCTTGAGAAAGA
Source organism: Dendrobium catenatum (assembly GCF_001605985.2). Classification (NCBI taxonomy): domain Eukaryota; kingdom Viridiplantae; phylum Streptophyta; class Magnoliopsida; order Asparagales; family Orchidaceae; genus Dendrobium; species Dendrobium catenatum. The sequence continues at coordinate 1,258,445 of NW_021318673.1, forward strand.
ATACAATTGAAGTCCCCACCGGCTACAAAAGGAACTTCTTGTTTAGCAACTCCATCCATGAAACTCCATAATTCTCTTCTACCTTGAACTTCTATGCTACCATAGTTAGTAGCAACCATCCATTTTCCTCTGTTGAAAATCTCTAGTTCTCCCAAAATGCATTGATCCGAGGACTTTACCAATGAAAAATCAGCTATATTAGAATTCCAAATCACCATGATCCCACCAGAATTTCCTCTAGAAGGCTGTAGAATGAAATTCCATTCATTACCCATCATCTTACCAAAGTCTTCTTTAGATAGACAAACCATTTTTGTTTCAACAATACCAACAAAGAATACATCCCATTCTTTTATAAACTCCTTTAAATATAAGGAGGCCTCATTCTTGTTAGCCCTCTATAATTCCAGAAGCTTATGGAACTCATTTGGATTTGAATGGGTAGCACTATAAGTATATGAGGTAAAGTGTTTAGATTTGTTTTAGTTGATAATTTTTTAAGATTCACTTAGGTTAAATTCTTATTTTATAAGAGTGAATCATTTGATGAATTTAAAACTTTTGTACTTAAATTAAGAGGAAATTATGGTGTGAAATTTTATCAATTCAAAGTGATAATAGAGGAGAATTTGAAAATAAAAAAATTGATGATTTTGTAAATAACAAGGAATTGATTTCTATTTTTCATCACCTAGGACCCCCAATAGAATGGGGTAGTAAAAAAAATGAATAAAACTGTAATAGAAGGCTGTAGAGCTATATTGGCAGAATACATACTTCCGAAATATTTTTGGACTGAAGCAGTTAGTACAGCTTATTATGTTCTTAATATGGTGAACTTTGGATCCATGTTGAATAAGATACCCTATGAACTTGTTAAGAGGAGAACACCTAATCTTTCACATTTGCATATTTTTTGATGCATGATGTTCATTCATAATAATGTTAAAACTACTTTGGGAAAATTTGATGCAAAATTTGAAGAAGGAATTTTTCTTAGATTTGTAAGTGTTGGTAAATCCTATAGGGTTTTTAACAAGAGAACTTCAGTAGTTGAGAACACCATACATGCTGTGTTTGATAAATCTAGCATTTTGGAAGAGCCAAAGTTGGAAGAATATCATATTGAAAATATCTCCCAAGGAATTAAAAAGACAAATTTGGAATAAAATATAGAATAAAAAAACCCTTTGGCCAGAGAATTAAAATTTTCTAAGAATCACCCTGAAGAATTAATTTTAGGTGGTGTTAGGACTATGCAAGTACTTAAAAAAAGTGAAACAATTTGCCTTTATATCAATAATTAAACCCACAAATATAAATCAAGCACTTTTGGATGAATTTTGGGTTGTTGCCATGCAGGAAGAACTAGTTTAATTTGTAAGAAAAAAGGTTTCACAAATAATTAAAAATCCTAAGAATCAAAGTGTTGTTAGAATTAAGTGGGTGTTCAAAAATAAAATGAATGATTAAGGAGTTGTTATTAGACATATGAAATGATTGGTGGCTAAGAGGTATAATCAAATAGAGGGGAATTATTTTAAAGAATCCTTTTTCCCCTATTGCTAGACTTAAAACAAAAAGAGTTATATTGGCCTTTGCCTATTTTAAAGGTTTTAAATTATATCAAATGGAAGTTAATAGTGCCTTTCTAAATTGGGAGATAAAAGAGGTTATGTATGTTGAGCAACCTGTAGCTTCTGAAAAATTTAAATTTCCTAATCTTGTGTTTAAATTAAAAAAGGCATTATATGGTCTAAAATAGGCACCTAGGCCTTGGTATGAGAGGTTAAACATTTTCTTATTAGAAAGCTCTTTTATGAAAGGAAGTGTGGATACTACTCTCTTTTTGAAAATGATAGTTTATGGCATACTCATTGTTCAAATATATGTTAATGATATCATGTTTCGATCTACTAATAAAAATCTTTGTGATAATTTTTCTAAAATAATGAGTAGTGAATATGAGAGACTTGAGTTATTTTCTTGGCTTTAGCAAAAAGGACAATGAGGACGGAACTTTTCTTAGTCAGTCAAATTATATTAAGAGCATCATCAATAAATATTAAATGGATAATGCTAAATTAGTGACTACCATAGTGTTGTTTAAAAAACTATCTATAAACAGTTGGTGGTAATACCTAGAGAGAGAACGTCCGGGTTTCTAGAGAGATAATTTCTTCCTTTGGTTCGAATTATTTTTTTACCGCATTTTTCTGCAGCTGGTGGCACGGCCTTTGGATGATGATCAGAGTTCTTTGCTGATGGTTATGGCTGCTCCGCAACCTCCAGTGTCGTTACGAACTAGTGGTAGAGGTGGTAATGGGGTGGTAATCAGAGAAGGGATGAGACCTCCATCTCGTCCTTTGGTGGTTGAAGGAAAAGGAAAAAAAGGTGATTATGGAAGATGAACCAATTCAGAGGCGTGAGGATCTTGGGAGGCCAGGTATTCTGAATCTTGATTTTTCTAAATCTGGAGATGTATCATCGAAGGATTTTGAATCTTTTAATATTCCTGGTTCGAATGAGGATCAGGTTTCTTGTTTGAAAAGTGGAAACGGTCAATAACGAGTTGATGTTCTTGATCTTGGTAATGATCATGGAAGGGATTTAAAGAATGAAGGAATGGTGACGGATGATGCAAATAAACAAGAAAGATGGAATGAGATTAGTAATGCGTGGACCAAGTCGAAGCACATCAAGATAGATTGGAATAGAGAGAAAATTGAATTGTCGGACGATGGGGTCGCTGTTTTGCTAAATTCGGAGATGGAGGAGAAGAATAAGCATGTCCTGAGTCACACTGTGGTGATCAAAGTTTTGGGTAGCAATGTGCCATTCCCAATGTGTAGCTTGGAGCTGAGGAAACAGTGGAGTAAGTATGGAGGTTTTCATTTAACCTCAATTGGAATGGATTTAATCCTTTGTTCTTTCAGGATGAAGGAGGCTGTGGAGGAAGTACTTAATGGTGGACCATGGTTTATCGGAGGACACATTATTGGAATGGATCGGTGGACTTCTTCTTTTGATCCTTACTCCTTCAAGGGGTTCACCGCTCCCATATGGATACGATTCCCCTGTTTGACGCTTTATTGTTGGGATGAAGAAAACATAGTGAGAATTGCCTCTCGTTTCGGGACGCCGATGTACATTGATGGTAATACCTTCTGGTGGGGGAAGAGGGAGTTCACTCGAATATGAGTCAAAATTGATTTGGAAAAGAAGTTACCAAACGGAGTTTGGGTGGAAGGATCAGCGGGCAGATTTTTTCAGCGGGTGGAATTTAAGAAGGTGGATTTTCTTTGTTACCATTGTGGTCGTGTGGGTCATAACAAGAATGAATGCCCTGAGGAGGTTACTCAGGGGATTACAGATCAATCCACGTAAAAATTGGTTGCAGATGAGCCCAACAAGACTATCCCTGAAGCTAATTCGGGGATGATCAAGTTGGAATACCGCCCATGGATACATGTTCATTTCATAAATAATCATTTTGTTAAGGCATTTGGTGTTGGGAGAAAAATGAATGAATGACAGATAAATAAGATGGGTAAAATGGGGTCTAAACCTGTGAAGAAAGTTGATTCTATTGAGCTGAAGAAGGGAGATAATGTAAGTAATCTGAACTTAATGTATGATAAAATGCCTGTTCAGAATAAGGAGGATGGTGGACAGCAGAATGTTGTTAAAAATTCTCAGCCAATTGATGTTAGTAATAGATTTGATGCTCTGATGGTTGATTCTGGTGATGAACCTGTGAAGAATAATATGGATGTGGATAATTCTAAAGCCTTGGGTAGTCAGTGCACTGAGGAGATTAATGGAGAAGGAAATAATGCAGTGAAAATTGTTGATGAAGATATGAAGAATACTGGTTTGGGATTTCAAAATGGGAGCAGTAAGGTTAAATTAGCCAAGGAGTTAAGATCTTTGGGACCTCTTGAAACATTTCATAAAAAGAAGAGAAGGGATGGAAGGGTGAGATCCATGAGTGGGGAGGTTTCCCCAATCAAATTTAAAATGTCTACCCTTCCTTTTTGGAATTGCAGGGGGGCTAGGAAGAGGGAGGCTGCCTTGTATCTGAAGGAGGTGGTTAGAGAATAGGACGTTTGTTTTATTGGCCTTTTGGAGACTAAGATGACTTGTATTGGTAGGATGGAGATTGACTATCTCATTAGGAATGATTGGGAATTTTTTCATATTCCAACCGTTGGATTGTCAGTGGGTATGCTGGTGCTATGGGACAAGAGAATTGTGTCTTTTGTGGTCAAGGGTACTTCTTCACAAATGATCTTGGGGGATCTGTTGATCCCTAGCATGGGATTATGGAAGACTGCAATGGTGTATGGGAGTCGTTGTTGCAAAGAAAGGGAGGATCTTTGGAGACAGCTTGAATCCGGCGGCTAGAAGCATTGTGTATCATTCTTGGAAGAAGAATGATTTTGGTGATCATAGTGAAATCTTTCAAAGGAAGAATTGTAGAACAATGAAGGCATTGTTCTTTTGGAGCAAAAATAAGTGTAAAAAACTGAAGACTCTCAAGGAAGATTTGAAGAAGGGTATTATTGAACTCCAAAACAAAGAGGCTGATGGAGTTGGCTGGACTAATGAGGACCTCATTTTTCTTAGAAGTAAAGTGCACGAGCTTAATGTAACTTTGAACCAGTTAGCTACATGGTGGAATCAAAGGGCAAAGGCTAGATGGCATGAAGAAGGTGACAACAATTCAAAGATGTTCCATAACTTTGCATCGGCTAGAAGGAATGGGAATAGAGTGGTTCAAATTAGAGATGTGAATAATATATCTCAAGTTGAAGATGATGAAATTGAGAAGGTATTCACTCAATTCTTTGAAGCCAAATGGAGGAACAGGACTTGGGAGTTAACTGGCTGGCCTACTGTTTCGAAAAAATAGAAGTTAAGCCAATGTGCTGTTGATGAATTGTGCTCGGAATTTACTTTGGCTGAGCTACAGATTTCGGTTCTTCAGCAGAGTAACAATAGAGCTCCAGGTATGGATGGAGTGACCTCATCTTTCTATAAATACTATTGGGATATAGTGTGGAAATTCTTATGGGAAGCTATTAAGAGCTTCCTTAATTCTGGCCATATGATCAAGTCTTGGAAGGATACTCTAATTGTCTTGATTGCCAAAATCAAAAGCCCATTAACTCCCTCTAATTACAGGCCGATTAGTTTATGTCAGACTAACTATAAAATTGCAGCCAATATTTTGGTTAACAGATTGAAGAAGTGCATCACCAATTTGATCACTGAAGAGTAAATGAACTTTATGCTGGGAAGGTCTATTTCAGAACATTGCTTGTTGGCACAAGAAATTGTTCACAAGTTTAAATTCTTCAAGAATAAGAAGGAGTTGATGGCATTGAAGCTAGATATGGAACAAGCTTAAGATAGCATGGGATGGCAGGCACTTGATGAAATCCTTAATTGGTATGGATTTCCTTGTATGTTTTCTAAACTTCTCATGGATTGTGTTGTAGGTGTGAGATTTTCAATCATTATAAATGGAAGGAATTCTGAGTGGATTGATGCTCATAGTGGCTTTCGTCAAGGATGCCCATTATCTCCTTATCTCTTCATTATGTGCTTCTAGTTGTTTTCTAATTCTATTGAGTAGAAGGGCCAGGATCTTGGTATTAGGGTCTCTCCTAGAGGCCCTAGGATCACTCATCATTTGTATGCAGATGATGTGCTTCTTTTCTCTCGTGTGTCCATCTTTTTAGCCAAATTATTGAAGAGGATAGTTGAAGATTTTTGCAATTGGACGGGCCAAAGGATAAATGTTAGTAAATCTCATATCTTATTTGGGAAGGCAGTTGGATACACAATTAAGAAGAAGGTTACCAGATTGTTTGGTTACAAGAATGTGAAGGAGATGAGCTACCTTGGGATCAAGTTGTCCTTAAATAGATTGAAGTTGGCTGATTTTCAAGATATGATAAGCAATGTTATGGATAAGCTCAATGCTTGGGGCAAGAAGACTTTATCCTTGGGAGGTAAGGTTAGTCTTATCTCTAGTTCTTTGTTGACTATGCCAAATTTTTTAGTAACCCACTCTTTAATTCCTAAAAAGTTGTTGTATGAGATTGTGAAACTTTGTAGAAAGTTTCTTAGGCATAAATCGGGAGGAGAGTATAGTTTGCACTATGTGGCTTGGGAAGAATTGTGCAAACTGAGAAGTTTGGGAGGTATGGGTCTTCATTCTCCTCTGTTGAGAGTTAGCTCTTTGAGATCCAAATTGGCATAGGATTTTTATCAGAAAACTGAGTCTTTTTGCTTTAAAGCTATCAAACACATGTATGGAGAGGATTTGATGATTGGAACACAGAAGAAGTGTACTTAAAATGCATGGAAGATCTTATATGATGGGGGAAGACAGCTGCAGAACATTACCAAATGAGTTGTGGGTAATGGAAATAATATAAACATCCTAAATGATATTTGGGTGCTGGACAAAAGCATTAACAAATGGCCTACTTCGGTGGACTGTGTTGCTTTGGAAGGGTTGAATGTTAGCCAACTGCTATCTAGTGAGGGGCACTGGAATTATACATTGCTTAAGGAAGTTTTTCATCCAGATTTTGTCATGTTGATCAGTAATGTCCAGATCATTCCTAGGATGGAGGATCGGAGAGAGCTGCTAAGGATGCTTTCGGGTAAGTCTATTTCAGCAATGTCTTATGAATATATTCTAAAGCGCACTTACAATTTTGATTGTGAGGATTACTACACATGGTTGTTTAAGCTCAAACTCAACAAGAAAGTCAAAATTTTCTGGTGGAGACTTGGAAAATTTGCTATCCCCACAAATGTTTTTCTACATTACCGCAGACTTGTGATGGATAAGGCCTGTGTTAGAGGTTGTAATAGTATTGAAAGCTATGAGCACATTATGGTACATTGCAATTTTTTTATTGATGTCATAAAATATATACAAGATTGGGGTATTTGTATTCCAGTTTTTCAAACTATTAACAGTTGTCTGGAGGAGCTGAGGAGAATGTCCATCCGAAATCCTGGTATTGTGAAGATTTACTGCATTGTAGTGTATTTTTCTTGGAGGAATAGAAACTGTGTGAAGCATGGGAAATCTACACTTCCTTCTTCTGTGACTGCTTCCAATGCTTTGGCTTTGGCTAGTAATAAAGGCAATCCTTATCTTTTAAACCGGGGAACCAATCTCCTTAGGGAGTCTTGTGAGTCTTGGTGCCCTCCTCCAAAAGATTGGATAAAGATAAATGTTGATGCATCACTGCTTAGATCTAACTGTGCTGGAGTGGGGGGAATTTTTAGACCATAAGGGAAGGTTTATACTTGTTTTTGGGGAGAAGAAGGTTAAACTAGTGACTACCCCATTGATTTCTTCAGTGTAGTTAGATAAGGATCGCTAGGGAAAATCTATTTATAAAAAGTATTTTAGAGGAATATTTGGATCATTGCCTTACTTGACTGCTAGCATACCTTATATCAAATATAGTATTTATTTGTGTTAGATTTTAATCTGATACTAAGGAATCATATTTGAGAGTGTTAAAAGAATTCTGATATATCTTTTGGGAACTCAAAACTTAGGAATTTGGTATCCAAAGCACAACACTTCTTTTGAAATTATTAGATTTTTTATTCAAATTTTGCAGAATATAGGACTAATAAAACAAGTACATCTAGAACTCATCAATTCATAAAAAACACTTTAGTTTCTTGCTCCACTAGAAAAAAGAATTCAATAGCCCTTTTTACTAGTGAAGAAGAATACATTTCCTTAGGTAGTTATTTAATACAAGTTTTTTGGATAACATAATAACTAATTGACCTAAGGATTTTCTATTGGCAAAACCTTGATTTTTTTTTACAATACTAGTGCTATAAGCATTTCAAAGAATCCTATTCAGCATTATAGAATCAAGCATATAGACATAAGACAACACTTCATTAGAGATCATATAGTTAAGGGAGAAATTGAATTGCATCACGTTGCTACTGACAACTTCCAGACTTTTTGACGAAACCACTGGCTTTTAACATGTTTAACACCTTAAGGAGTAGATTAGGTGTGATTAATATTAGTGCATAAACTTAAATTTTGCAAAATTAATTTGTTTTATAATAATGTTTTTCTTTATTTTCTTAGGTTGTTTCTTATAGTTTGTATGTTTTTATTTTTTTGTTTTATTTTTAGTATTTTATTGTTGGTCTTGTTTTTTAATTTTTTACATGTCATTGGATTTAATGTGATTGGTTTTGAAAAGATGTTCTATTTATTATATATTGTTTTAAGTGTTATTTTTGTATTGTACAAAATTTTTCGTACTATATGAATTATGTAGCATGAACATGATATTTTTTTGAGTTGAGCATACAAAATTTCGTTATTCATTTATTTTTGTATTGTATGATTGCATCATGTTTGTACGATTTGGTACGACCTCCATGAAAATTCAATTATTAATCACATATCATACGTACGAAATGGCATTTCATCTGTACAATCCTATTGTGAGTTTCTTATGGGGATGAACCTAATCGTCATAAAATAATCTTTAATATTTTGATCATCCCAGATGATCTAGTGTTTGTCTCTATCATCATTTTGTCAAAAAGTATTTATGAAAGGATGCCGCAAAAATAACATTTTATGAAAAGTATTTATTTTTGCTTGTATCCATTTGTATGCATGAAAATGGTTTTTATCTCATATGATTTTAAAGCCATACATATGATCTCAATTTTGTACTCTACGATAGTTCCTTTTTCCTTAATTAGAATGGTCTTGGATATGTTTTTCTTCACATTCTCATTCGTTCCAAACTATATGGAGTCCAAATCTTAGGAATGGCCAGCAGTAATATATGACCTCTCATTTCTAAGGGCTCATCCTCTATATATTGTAGGGATGAAAACTTTCTTTTCAAAGAGATTGAGAATTTTTTGATAAGTATCATGCAGCAAAAATAACTCCTTCTCGATTCCTTATTCAGAATGACATAAATTTTTTTGTCATGCCCCTATTTGCCTCAACCCAATTTTCCTTCATCCTTGCCCTGATTTATGCCTACCATCATGAAAATTTTCAAATGTTTCTTTTAAACATGACGGTTAATAAAGATCACACTAGGATTACCTCTTTAATTAAGATCATATTAGGTATTATGATTGCACCATATTCGTAAAAGATTTCCAATATTATATATGGCGATGATGTGCAAATTTTTTTAAAAGCATCAAGGTATAATGCCAAGCTTGTTAATGGTATTCTAAATGAAAATTTTAGCTGGACGGGGCAAAAGGAAAACTATTCTAAATATGTGATAATATTTGGAAGCTTTATTTTAAGAAAAAGGAAACGTAAGCTTATTTGAATTTTTGGTTTTTGGTTTTTGGTTTTCGTCAATTAATGCTTGCGGATTTAGTGGGCATTAATAAGTTTGAAGGCATTTGGCTTTCAGAATGCCTTGGAAAAATCATTGGAAAGATCAAATGCCTAGGGATCTTGATCCCTCTCCCTAGCTAGAAGATTGGTATTAGTTAAAACTACATTCTCATCTATTCCAACTTTTTTTATGTTGCATTCTTTGATTCCAAAAGGTATTCTTGATGATTTGGATTGACTTTGCAAAAATTTCTTGTGGCATAAAAGGTAGGGCATACAATGAATTCGTTAGATCTCTTGGTTGATGTTCTATTATCCATGTAATAAAGTAGGCTTTGGTGTGCTGAGTGTGGTTGAAAGAAGTGGACCATTAAGAGCTCACTTAGCTTGGAATGTCATCCATAATAAAAAATCTCTACTTAACCATAACATTAAAGCTAAATATGGTGTTGATATTTCAAGTGAAGGAATAGAAAGGAACACGTGCTCAGCGTGGAGGATTCTCGAGGAAGGTGCTCTGTTTCTTTAAAAAAATTTAGATGGTGTGTTTGTAATGGAAGTAATATTATTATAATGGAGGATATTTGGTTGATGGATAGGAAATTGTGTAAATGGCCATCGTGGAGTAAGTCTTTTGATCTTTTTAACAAAAAAACATTCATTTCTGATTGATGTTGAAGGATGCTAGAACTATTATAAGTTAAAGGTGTTCTCTTCAGAGGATATGATTAAGATTATATGATAGGTTCTCATTTTTTCAATTTTTGTTGTGAATAAACTAGAAGTACTTCAATCAGAAAGTCAATTTTTGCATTGGCTTATGAAGCTTCATTTAATTTACATCAACACATGGAATATAATATGAGATGGTTAAAAATACTAAAGGTTAGCTTATTAAGCTCCTCATTGTACAAATCCTTTGTTCCAAGTTAAATTTCCCTTCACAAGATTGTGTTGGGAAAATAACCTACACAACACCTACAAACAAGAAAGAGAAAATACAACAAATAAAAAGACTCAGGATTTAATGTGGAAAAATCTGAAATTAGAAAATGACCCAGAGCTACACAACACTAAGAAATTCAACATGAAAATTAGGAGAATTTGTGCACGTCTCATTCTTCCTCACTCTCTCTTTGTCTCTTTTTATATCTTACACTGTTTTCTACTCATAATAGATAAAGAGACAAAAAATATATATTTACTTTTTGTACTTAGTGCAATTTAATTTATGTAAATTATATTATAGAAAAAAAGGATTCATTTAGCTTACTCCATGTATTGAAATAAAGCTTAATGTTGATTTTGTATAAAAAACATCAATTAGAAACTTAATAAATAGTTCCATTTTTATCAAAGGTTAATTTATTTTTTACTTTTATATCATTGAAAAAAGCTAGGTGGTTATGGCATTGCTACACTTGCATTAAAAGCATTTGAAGCATTGGTCTTGAATATGATTAATTTTTGTAGTTAAATAACTTGATGTCTATTTTTTATGTAAATTTATAATTATCGTCTGTGTCCCTCGATAATTGTTGTGTTTCAATAATGGTAAGAAGAATTTTTTTAGGAATTTAGATTATGGTTTTATCGCAGGTGTTTTATGAAATTGCCAATTATGGAACTACTAAATAGACTTTTGACTCTTTTCATTGTTTATTTTGTAAGCACTTAAAAAATTTTATTAGAAGGAAGATATATTTTCATTTTTTCCAAAGGCCTCTATCGAGTGCAAATTTTCATTACACTTTGTCTCATACTGTAGGCTCATTTCTTTTGTAAAAAATTTTTAAGGCTATCTTGGATGTTTCCATCTAAGATTAATTTAAGAAAATTGCCAATTCATTGAATTGTAGTATTTTAGAATTTAATTATTCCTGGTCGTTCTCCCTTTGTGAAATAATGCATTATATTATATCTATCTTTTTAATCATTAGAATTTTAACTTAGCTATTCTTTTTAGTGAAAATTCATTACTTTATAAGTTTTTGACTTGTCCAGCTAACTACTAGTACATAATCCTTATGTTCTCTACATTATGTTCTTTTATCACTTGCTTAAAGTGAAAGATCATTTCTTGATAGTAGAAAAAATATTTTTTATCTTCTCTTTTGATTAAAGTTAAGAAAATTTAAGAAATTTTTAAAACTATATTCACTTTTTTAAAATATTTTGCACTCATTTATTTTAGTTAAAATTAAAAAAAATTATTTTTCAATAATATAATTAGTAATTAGAATTACATATAGGGATAAAACTAATAAATTTTATCTTTTTCTCTCCTAAAATATAATCTAATTTTTAATAATTCGAATTCTTATATTTAAATTTTTATTCATGTTCATTGAATGCATTTGCAATAAAACTAATTCTCCTAAATCTCCTGTACAATTAATTCTTTTAAAAAATTATCTAAAATATTTTAAGTTACAATATTGCATCAGATTTTCATCTAAGTTATGTACTCCATTTTTGTGAATTTAACCTACTTCTTTAACAATATCTATTTACAATTAGCCTTTTCTCACATAATTAGGCAATTTTGTTTTAA
>NW_021318673.1:1270492-1300216 GCF_001605985.2 Dendrobium catenatum
AATTTTTACATATCTCATTCTTTATTGCTCTTTCCTTGTCGCTTTTTATTCCTTCTACCAACATAATAGATAATGATACAAAAACAAAACTAACCGAGGGTACAACACTACAAGTTAAAAAAGATAAATGAGTATTAAAAATGTCCATCCCTACTTGGAACATCGCACCACCATATTTTGAGCAACACAAGACTCCACTCTTTGTTTCTAGTTTAAATAACAAAGTTATAGCGTCCAAATTTAGAGCAATGTGACAATCCTCTCAATATCTTTTTCCAACCTGACTATATAAGGCCACAATGTTGTACTGAAAAGGAAAAAAAATTGATACAGAACACTAGAACCCAAGCACATAGAGGACCCTTGAAACTCCGTAACGAGCTCAACCATTATAATTGATGTCCCATACAGTAATGCATCTTGATTTTTTAACACAATCAGATTCAACAAAGAGCTAAGAAAATTTTCTATTTGTGAGTACGATTTTTCCATTTTGTAAAATAAATTACCCATTTTATTAAAAATCTAATAATTCAATATAAAATCCACTAATAAACTATTACTTTTCTTATGCCCTAAACTAAATTCTCAATCTGAATACTATCAAAATTTTGTTTGTTCTTTTTTTTAAACAAAAAATAATTTATGTCGTGTGAAGCTGTAAGCATGTTCTAACTTTTCAACACTCATCATTAGCTTTATGTTTAAATATGATCAAACATAGAGCCAATTATGATGGTCGATAGCTTTTAAAAATTTTAGATTTATAAGAATGTAATTAATTTATAACTTCATATCAAACTAAAGTTTAAGAAAAAAAAATGTACGTATGGGTAATATAAGAACAAGCCCAAGCAATAGACATTTGTTTCCTTCTTTATAGGCCAAAACCCTAATTATTGACAATCCATACCCAAGACTTATGGTTCTAATGATAAAAAAACATTATAGGATTTTTTACTATTCTATATGAATCTATTGCATATATATTTTTTCCATACTCAGTAACTTTTCAAGATCACAGCTCACTTGCAACCTCAGTTAGATCAAAACTAGGTAGACTAAGAATAAATTCCATATTTTTTAGTTTTTTTAGAAATCTTACCTTTCTTGAGTCAAATAAGTATTATTGTGGATCCTAAAGCTAAGTAAATTTACACAAAAACACTCAAGGTAATGAGTTGGTGATTGAAAAAAAGTTCTTTTTTTTTAACTAATCATGCAGTGCGATTTATAAAATACTGGATGATCCATTTCATACATATTGATCTGTTATAATCATGAAAATAGTCACAATTTGTAATTTATGTATTTTTTTTAATTTAATTTTTTTTCTAATAGTATTGTAATGATATGTATGATACTGTATGATATACGGAAATCATGCCTAAATTAATCCTATGATTAGGACTTTAATTATGGTTAAATTATTCACTCAAATCACACAAAATAATTAGAGACAATCATACTGCACGACCCGATTCTTGCATGTTATGATAACTAAATTATGCCTATCATACTGGATGATTAGCTATGTGTTTGTAATAATCATACTAGGTGAGGTTCTAAATAATTTTGCATGATCAATGTGATCACTTAAACTAATCATTTAGTGGGTTTTAGTTCATGTTATCTAAAATTACTATTTTGAACTAATTGTACAATATGATCATCAATCATACTGGATGATCAAAGATGCCATATTAAAATTATTGGCTTTCTAAAGGCTCTTTATTTAAGCTTTCCCATAGTCTTATATGAAATGACTTTTAGCTACTAAATGTCTTGAGAGAAAGCACGGAAAGGGAGTAAAGGAGTGCGTTGGGAGAGAAGAGAGGGAGAGTTGTTTGTGAGTGAGAGTTGTGAGGGATTCACAAATTTACTCCATGTATGGTTCTTCTTTGTCTTTTTCAAGATTTTGCCTTGATTCATTTGTGGCTCTAAGTAGACATTCTAAAGAACTAGCTCTTTGTTCTCTACCATATAAAGGTGGGAGAAAATGGATTATGGGTTCTCTGCCATCTCCTGGAGGGAGAAAATTTATTATTGTTTCTTTGTCTTTGCTAGGAGGGTGAAAAAAAGTAAGGTTCTCTGCCACGTAGGGTTGATTGAAGAGATTTTGTAAGGGCTTCTCCACCCTACATTGGGGGTAAAAAGTGTCACACTACTTTATGGAATGGAGGGTTTAGGGGAGTGGACATAGGTCAGGTTAGATCGAAACACTATAAATTCTAGTGTATTTATTCATATTATTTTCTACACTTTAATTTTTCTGTGATTAACTATATGATTGAAAATTTTGATTTTCTTGTTATCATGAAATGAACTCGCTTCAACATCAACAGGTAAAAAAATGCCTATTTATATGTACTAAAAGAAGTTCTAAAAATATAAATATTTAAATTACATATTCAACCCCCCCCCCCCCCCCCCCCCCCCCCCGTCTCCTATCAGTGTATAATGCTTAAATGGGATGCAAAAGAAAAAAAAACTCAATATATATATTAATTAGCTATTGAAATTGTGATAGGCTTGAACCCTTCCAAGCTCAATGTGGTCCATCTCCCAGCAATTTTTCTTGCCAAGCACCCAAGGAGAGGAATGACAATGTGGAACTCCTCCGTTAGGACCAAGTTCGCACCGAATACACCCATCACTGGGCTACCAACCCCATTTCTCATGTCAACCCTATTGGCAGTTCTCTTTTTACAAGAGTCCTAGTAAACATTGGTTGTTCTCTTGGTACTGGAAATATATCATCGACATAGGCCTAGGGACCCGTACCAAGTCTTTCTCATTTAGGTTCAACACTAATAATAATCTCACTTTGACTTATTTTATCCCTTGCATTAACTACTATAACCAAAAAGACCCATTTTATGACCCAACCCAGTCCTCCACCTTCACTAGCATCTCATGCAACTCCAACTATTATTCCCAACTCGATCGATTTGGTTTCTCCACTATTTTCACCTATCTCTTTGAGTTAGAATATGTTAATTATTTTTATACTTATGGCTCCGTCATTCAGGACACCTTTACATTCTCCTTTGGTATTATAAAGAACTTCCGCTATGACTATGTATATAATTATACGGCAGTTTTGGACAAGCATATGGTTTATTAGGCCTTGGCTGCGGGTGGTGGGGGGTGGGCTTTTTTAATTATTTTCGAGACAACTCAATTTTATTATAAGGTATCCTTATATTATCTTTCATTAAAGTCTAGCACAATTGGATATCTCAAATGAGGAAGCCCTATCCCTAGTGTGAAGTATACACTTATACTAATCAACCTAAACCTGCCGTCCAACTACTTCCTCAAGATCATTTCCATTTCTATTGGAGAACAAGGCTCTCCCTTTCACGTACAATATTCAGTGGCTCTAGAACTATGTTGGACTCTAGTATAGTGATTAGCCACCTACCACCCACTACCTTTTATTTCATCCTCTATAACATTTTTTAACAAGAAATTACTAATTACCTAATAGAGCTGCCGCTGTCCAATCTTGCCACATGATATGACCTCACAGGCAACTCGGAGGTGGTGGTTCCATAGATTGTACTGATATATGATGGCTAAGTGATGGCTAACTTTGATGTCACGAGGACAGTTTACTTGGACAGTAATTCAAAAGTGTGTTTAACCATCACTAAAATAATGATAAAAGTGAGATTGTTATCATTGGTAAAGTGAAGCAATGTAGGTTCAATGTAGTCTATGATGTGGGGAACTTTAAAATTAGTTTTCAGACTCATGGATGTAGCTAGTGATGGATCGATTGAGTTGATTGGGTTTAATGCAATGTATTTATGTAGCTAAAATGAATAGATTTTGTCATGTTGGTTATACAAATTGAGTCGTTTAGGATAATAAATGTAGACTTGAAACAATGTTTAGTTTTATCCAAAATTTATGAAATAATTAAATATCAAATGAAGGAAACTTTATATGAGTTGATGAAAACTTGTAAGATGTGCTTAATTTGTTTGTAATTAAGGAGTAATGATGACATGAACTGTTGGAGGGTAGAATTTTGTTTATCGAAGGTAAAAGTCATTTTTCTTTTACAATAGAGCGTATACATAAAATGAATAAAGATTGCTTGTTGTGATGATTTTTATTCTTTTTATTTTTTTTAAGAAAGCATTAAATGCATTAAGAAGAGAACAAAGTAACTAGAAGGTTGATTCCTCCTTCAAAGTTTTAACAAAAGAAGGAGGAATCTTATTACAATTTAAATCTTCCCAAACAAAGTTACTAACCTTAGCAAGATTAGCACAAACATCCGCTAACTTATTACAATCTCTCGTAGCCCAATTAAAGATGACGTGATTGAATTCTTTTAAGAATTCCAACTCCTCCAAATCTTTGAAGTCAAGAAGCCAAGCTTTATGAAATGACCTTGATCACATTAATATTGTCACCTTCAATACAAATTCCTTTGTATTTGAACATCCAATCTTTGATTACTTCCTTGAGAGTTTTGATAGCTATCATTTCCAATTGTGAAATGTCCCAATGGATGCAAGATTTGCCAAAGGCCATTAAGAATCTCCCTTTACAGTCACGGATGACACCCCCAATACCGGCAATATTGGATGAGTCAAGAGAAGCATCTATATTAATTTTTAACCATTTGGGTGGAGGGGGATACCAAGATTTTAACAGTCTAAATGACTGATTAGCATCCCTTGATTCTGATTTTGATTTAAAAATCAACTTAGAAAATGATGAAGAGCTGACTGCATTTGTAGCTATATAGGTAGCACCTTGTATCACATTATCATGAACAAGAGTGTTCCTAGCTTTCCAAGAGAGATATAAGACATTACAAAATAAATTGACAATCATACACTTGTGATTGGTCATAGTTTCAATCCTAGTATAGCATTCTTCCATGCTGTTAAAATCTAGAATATGATATCCCCATTTGCTTAGTTGCTTGGTTACCTCTTTCCTTTTTTTGCATTTACAAACAATATGCTCCACATCCTCTATATCTGCTAAGCATCTTGGCCATAAAACATTTTCTTGCAATCTTCTATGAGATAGAAATTGGAAAGTAGGAATAGCATTTTTAAGCATCCTCCAGCAAAATATTTCTATCAGTGGATTTAATCTTGCATTTTTTAACCACTTCGGAAAACTGCATTCTGCAATTCCTTGTTTATTGGCTTCTATGATTAAACCTGAGATGGTTTTTCCAGAGAACTTATTAATCAACTCCTGCTCATCTTCCATAAGATTTGCAGTGATAGTAGTTTGTAGAATCAAGTCCACCAAATCAGCTCCAAAGAACTTCTTCAATTCTACTATATTCCAATTTCCTCCTTGTATAAATTTAAACAGCATAACATTGTCCTCATTATGGGGGATAACAAATGTAGGCCATTTATTAATACTCCTATCTAAGATCCAATTATCTTCCATAGTGTTAATAGTTTTTCCATTAACAACATTCCATCTTAAGATTGGATTGAGAGTTTTTCCACCATCTTTGATAATTTTCCAAGAAGTAGAGGTTCTTTTTTTACCGTTTCCAATATCAATCCTATTGCCATATTTGAAAGCCAATACTTTGTGCAAGAGAGAACCTTTATTGTTTATAAATCTCCAAGCTAGTCTTCCTCTCAGAGCGGACACCATAGAAGATGAAGATCTCAATCCACGTCCTCCTTTAATAGCTTGAATGCAAAGATCCTTCCAACTGACATAATGAATACCTTTACAGCCATTAGATTTATTCCAGAGATATTTTCTGCAAATTTTATCTATTTCCTTCAAGATCCGAGAGGGCACCAGCATGTGTGTGCTATAGTAATTTGGAAGAGCCAAGATCACCGATTTGATTAGGACAATTTTTC
Source organism: Dendrobium catenatum (assembly GCF_001605985.2). Lineage (NCBI taxonomy): Eukaryota > Viridiplantae > Streptophyta > Magnoliopsida > Asparagales > Orchidaceae > Dendrobium > Dendrobium catenatum. The sequence goes on from NW_021318673.1 coordinate 1,276,363, forward strand.
CAGCCAAAGAAAGAGATTTACTTCCCCACATGTTTAGCCTTTTAAAATACTTTTCAGTGAAGAATAGGAAGTCATTTGAAGCTAGTCTCTTTAAAGACATCTTTATTCCAAGATAAGTAATTTTCTTCACCTCCTTAAATCCCATTATACGTTGGATGGCTTTCCTTTTTCTTCTGTCCACTATCTTCCCAAAAATTATAGCAAATTTTCCTTTGTTAATGCATTGTCCAGTCCACCTGCTAAAATTATCCAGAATTTCTTTAATCTCTTTAGCCACATTCCTATTAGCTTCTGAGTAGATCAACACATCATCAGCATAAAGTAAATGATAAATCCGAGGACCTTTTGGGCAGATTTTAATGCCAACGGAAGATAAAGAAAGTGCATTGGAGAGAAGTTGAGAGCAAACAATGAAGAGAATTGGAGAGAGTGGACAACCTTGTCGGAAGCCACTTCTAGCTTCAATCCATTCAGATAGTGAACCATTAATTGTCAAAGAGAATCTTGGTTCAATCACACATTCCAAAATGAGTTTAGATATCATAGGAGGGAATTCAAAGTATTTTGAAACAGCTTGAAGAGTTATCCAGCTCATTGAATCATATGCTTGTTCCATATCAACTTGATAGGAAACAAGACCTTTAGAGGATTTGGAATACCTGAATTTGTGGAAGACTTCTTGAGCAATTAGCACATGATCCGATATAGATCTACCCTTCATAAATGATGCCTGCTCCTCAGAGACGAGTTTAAGAACAACTAGAATGAGTCTGTTCAGAATCAGCTTAGCCACAACTTTGTACACTGAGTTGCATAGGCTAATGGGTCTGAAGTTGGTTGGCAGCACCGTATTAGACACTTTAGGGATGAGCACAACTAAAGTGTATTTCCAATTTCTATCCTTCTCTCTATTAAAAACGAAGGAGTTAATTGCATTCACAAAATCTGTCTTCATAATACCGTCACTTGATGAAAGAATAGGTAATACCGTCACATGCTGGAGCTACATTAGCTCCTAATTGCTTTAGAACAACTTCAAATTTTGTTACAGAAAAATACCTAGTAAGCCAAGCTTTCTCTCTATCATTCAAAATAGCTTTTGGATGTGGCCACCCTTCCAAAGACGAGTTCCTCTGTCTCCATTTATTTTTAAGAAAACTGATTATAACTTCCTCAATTTGATTTGGTTCTTCAATAACCACTCCATCATCATTTTTAATTTTCACAATTTTATTTAAACTCCTCCTTGCACTAGCAAATGCATGATAAAACTTTGAGTTAGTATCACCCTCCTTCAACCATTTTGCTTTGGCTCTTTGCTTCCACAAAGAGTCTAATCTATCCATTGTTGAGTTGAGCTCAAAGATTTTAGTTTTTAATGTCCAGTATTCTTCCTTACTAAGCCAACCATTGTTAGATTCTTTGTTTTGAAGATCCATTATTTGCTCCAACAAATTCTCTTTAAGAAGATTCAAGTTTTTAAGCTTGGCTTTACTCCAAAAGAAGAGAGCCTTCAAAACTCTTTTGAATTTATAATTCAAAATCTGAGCATTTGAACCCGAATAAGACTTTTTCCATTCATTCTTAACCACAGATAAAGCAGCAGGGTAGGAAGTCCAAACATCTTCAAATTTTAAACATTTGGATTTAGATGATTTATGCTCAAGAAAATTAAGAACAATCGGACTATGATCCGATGCAATCCTTGCAAGATGCCTAACAATCAAATGTTTAGAAGAATTTAAAGCTAAAGAGTTAAGGAAACAACTATCTAATCTCTCAAGGATTCTAGCTCCTCCTTCCATGTTGTTGCACCATGTGAACCTTGGCCCAATAAATCTTACCTACTGGTAATCATTGTTAGTAATAAATGCCTCCATCTCCTTTGGCCCTTTAGAAAAATGAAACTTCCTTCCCCCTCTTTTGTCTTCACTTGAATTGAGGCAATTGAAATCTCCTCCTATCACCATGGGTGTTTCCTCATTAGAATGAACTTCCAACTTGTTCCATAATTCCCTTCTTTTATACAAATCTTTGTTACCATAGATAGCAGCCACTCTCCATTTACCATTGTTGAAAATTGAGAGATCCCCAATAATACATTGGGAAGACAAATCCCGCACAACAAAATCAGCTAGGGCTATATTCCAGAGAACAATAATCCCACCAGATAAACCAATCGAAGGCACCATCACATAATTCCAACTATCTCCAATAGTCTTCTTGACTTCTTCCATATCAGTATTAGATATCTTTGTCTCTAATAATCCCACAAAAATTACATTGTGTAATTTAATAAACTCTTTATGGAATAGAGAAGCACACCTTTTCTAGCTCCTTTATAGTTCCAAAAGGCTAGAGAATACATTAATGTATTGCTGGGGAAGACCTCCCCATTGTGGTTTTCAGATCCAGCTCCATCCTTTTGCTCCTTGAATTGGTGCCAATCGGACCAAGGTCTTTCAGTTGTTTTGATTTTTTCTTTTTAACCAAGCTAAAATCCTTTTCTGTATTGTACATGCTCTGATCTGGAATATCAGAAAATACTGAAGAGGTTACATCAGCTTTCAATGCCACATCAATTTTTTCCTGGATTATTTCCCCTTCTTCGGCCTGATTATCAAGAGCATTAAACATATTTTCTGCTGTGTGAATGGAGAAAAACTCTCTAGATTCTGTGTTACTTTCTGGACGGGTAGCAACTTGAATTTGCTGAACTGTTATAACTTCAGTTGCATCCCTCCCATGCCAAGAATTTTGTGGATCCTGATTACATACAACTTCAATATTCTTATGCAAATAAGGATTTGAAACATTTGCTATTCCTTCATCAGTCTTAGAATTTTTCAATTTCCATTGGACTTTGTTGGAGGACTGATGATAGATTTTTTTATTTCTGTTATAACCTCTCTTCTTCCCTCGGTTGACAATTAACCAAGGGCTATATCCAGAGTCTTCGTTATTTCTTCCATTTGAATCTTGCAAAGGATTTGCACTTTTCAATATTCTATTTTCTGAGATATTCCTCTTCTCTTGACTAGTGGGAACTTCAACTGAAATTATGCATTGTTCCTTGCTATGGCCAATAAGACCACAATTGAAACAAAAACTAGGAACCCTTTCATACTATATCTTTTGATAGAATCTCCCATTACAGCCTTCCACCCATACTCTTAGTGGAAGCTTAGCATCCAAATTTATTCTTACACAAACCCTTCCAAATTCTCTCCGTCTACATTGGAACATGTTTCCATCAATTAGATAGTGGAAGGTTTGGAAGACGGGTCCAAATTGGTGCTGTGAGCCCCATCGGTGAAGTAGGAGAAAAATTCAGTGACCACTTGTCCATCCCAATTATTTTTCCATTTACAAAATCTTGCCCATTCGACATTACAGCTTCCATTTGATCAGATTCAGGAAAGGAACATAAAATCCACCCCATGCCTAGCATAGTAAGGTGTAATTTTCCAAATGGTGCCCATTGCCTCCTAAGCTCAGAACTGATGACCCACACAGGAGGTTCACCACCAAATACTTTAACAACTAATGAGTTGATGAGTTTGATAGCATTTTCTTTCTCATTCAGATCATGGAGTTTAACAATCTTACCATTATCAGATAAAAGGCTGCCTAAATCCAAGTCAGACACATGGATATTTTCTTTCCTTCTCCAAGCATTTGTTTGTTTTTCCATATTAGTTCTAGCTGGATTAACAACATCATCTCCACAATCTCCTTTTTCAGCTTGTTCAATATTCCTAACCTTCAGCAAATCAGAAAACAAGATTTTCGATTGTTCTACAGATTTCAGGTGGTTATCCATGTAATTGATCTTCTCCTTTAGATTCAATGAAGCATTTTCTCAGATTCAGAAACATCTTTAGTGATTATAGACGAAGAGTCTCTCTTAGTGCCTTCAGACCTTTTCAATTCTGGTGTAATTTTCTCAATTGGTGGCAAAACTGAACTCGACGCCTCAAATCCACCCTCCGGAGCCAATGCCTTCTTGTTAAAAAAAACTTCCTCAATCCTTTCCTCTGCCATTAATTCCTTCCATTTACCAATAACATATGGAATTTTTCTTTCATCAAAGCCTCCATCATTAATAAGAATACCTTTAGCACTTCTATGTTTGAGCCCGAGGTTGTCATCTCCAAACGCTGGAGGAGAAAGGAGAAGACGAGAAGAAGTTGTAGATGGATTTTTAATGTTGCGACGATCCTCTGGCTTGCCACCGGTCATCAGATGACGGCGAACATCCGCCGCCATCAGGATTCCACAATTCCCGCGAAGTTGAAATTTGAAATCCGAACATAATGTAAATCGTTTGGCAATGCACTTTTAAACAGTAAAATCATCATATTTTTTTCTTCAACTTAACCCCTTAACTTCTCATTTTTGCTTCAATTTTCCTTTTTGTTCTAGTCTTTAAATGGAAACATTTAAGGCTTGTGAGTTTTGCCAACCTATTGGATCATAGAACTTAACACCATAAGCATTGATGGAACTAATAACATATTCCTTAAATCTGGGAACATTTAGGTTATTTAGCTAATCTCACATACAAATCACTATCAAACACTTACATAGAAAAATCATCAATTATTTTTCTTCTACTTAACCCCTTATGTTCTCATTTTGGCTGCAATTTTCATTTTTATTCTGGTTTGTAAATGGAAACATTTATGGCTTTTGAGTTTTCCCTGCCCATTGCATTACACAACTGAACACCTTAAAGCTTTGAACAACTAATCTTGTATACCTTAAATATGGGGAAATTTAGGCTAATTTAGGTATACTAACGTGCAGATTACTTACGCAACATTAGATCACAAGTCCTCTAGTTGATAGCCAAAGCTCCCTAACAATATATTAATGAGAGTTGTATAATGATCAATTATGTGATTAACATTTTTGTAACATAAAAGAATTTTTTTCCTAAATAATATGCCCCTACATGAAATAATTATGACTTCACCACTATCTGCATGCATCATGCACATGTATGTTCATCCATACTTATTATACAATTCTTAAAACTTATGCTCATCCTTAACAAAAAAAGTCCTAATCTCCAGCTTAGGTGTCAGTGAGCGGGGCCAAAGGCATCGAAATTAAATCCTTTTCCAAAGTGTCTTAATGAAATTTCATACTTCATTTGAAGTGATATAATTTTTTAGTAAAATAAATGGGCAAATTAAGGGGGCATGAGCAGACTAATTCTCTAACTTGAATTATATCATATAATTTCAATTATCTAAGTCAAATTTTTATTAAAAAATTTAATTTTTGAACCCTATAAAATTTTAGAATTTATAATTTTAAATAACCATTGAATAAATATGGAGAAAATTTTTAAAATAATTAATTTTTTTGTCAAATTAAAAAGAAAACAACTCTGTAACTTTTTCAGGAGAAACTTTATATCACCAACTAACTCTCTATGATATTGATTTGGAGAAACTTTATGATACCATGGAACATATTTCATTCTATTCTGGATGTCTACTTATTGAACACTACTAGAACTAGAGACCTTTGAGTACATGGAGGTTAACCTAGACAAATAAGTGAGTATGTTTTTTTATAGGATGAAAAAAGGTGCTAGTGCTTAGTGGGCAAGTATGTTTTTTTTATAGGATGAAAAAAGGTGCTAGTCCTCAGTGGGCACAATTGCTTCAATTGAGACAAAGAGAAAGGAAATGAAAGATTTAGAGTTGGTATAAGATGAAGCAGTATTTGAGGGCTTATTTTCTTCCTACTAATTTTGAGCAAATAATTTACCTAAAATATCAACATTATGGGCAAGGGGCTCGTTCTTTAAGTCAATATATAGAAGATTTCAACAGGTTGGTGAATGGAACAATCTAAATGAATCCCATATTTAAATCATTGCACGATATATTGATCACCGAAATAACATCATATACAACAAATTGGAGTGTGGTCATTATGTTAGGTTATTTTGGAGATGAACTAGAAGATTTATAGATACTAATTCTATTTAAGGATTCATTAAACTAAGTTCACAATAATTATTTCTTTCCTTGATATTTTCATCTTTTAAGAGGTTTAGAATAACTTATGCTGGATTTGAATTAGCATCAATGTTTATTTTACACCACTCGGGAGGAGGAAGATGCCAAAATTAAGAAAATAGTCCGTAAGACTGAATGATATCCTAGTGATCCGAGAGGATTTTAATTTTTTTAGCCATACTGACAAAACTAAGAACATTAGAAGCAATCAACACTTCACTATCCTCCACCTTTCCATGCATCACCTTGTTTCTATTGTTCTAGGATAATCATAACAGAGAGAAGTATATCTGAACCACCAGCGGGTTAGTTCTAGGCAACAATTCCAACTCATACAAACATTCCTAAAATGAATTGAATCTCAGAATCCTTGACACATTCACCTCATCCCAACATTATAATGGTAAATGTGCTATTCTTATCTATATCGAAGAGGTCAGACCCTTCATGGACAAAGGAGAAAAATTTGAAGTCCGTTTTTCCATACCAACTATATGTTCATTCACAAACCATGGGCCACCTGAAAGAATAGTTTTGACCATCTAATGTGAATTGAGAGAACATAAAAACTAACCCCCTCCAAGGGAAGTAAAATATAATTGTCCAAATTGACTCCATTGCCTGGTCACTTCCCATGCCACCATATGGGATGGTAATTCCTTTCAAAATACCTTATTTTCCAACGAACAACAAATTGTTTGAATTCAAAATCTCATTCTCTTCACTCATCTTAAAAGCCTTTCCATCATCTAACAAAACCATATCTTCATCCTTAAAGTCCAGTTTGATATATGGCTTCTTACTCCAGGGATTAACATTAACCCCATTAAAAACTCTAGTAGGCATTTCACCAATCACCTTATCCACATTCTCATCCTTCTTCTCACCCACTATAGAGTTATTCCCATGAAAATTTTTGTTAACCAAAATTGAGAATTCACATTTATCACACTTTATCTAGTGATTACATTGAATTTCCAAATATATTAAATAAAATTTCCATCCCTAAGGATGAAGTAGAAGGATAGTTTGAGTTCAAAGCTGAAAAAGAGATTGGATGCTTCTTAGATTACTACTTGTATTGCTTCAGATTCACCATGAATGCTTTTATTGGTTCATATTTTATTCTTAAAGATTCTTTATCTATCTAGACTTTTACTTTTTGGTTTTTTATAATATATTTGAAGTTGGAGCTCTTTTGATTATGTTTTTCATTTAAAAAAAATGTACAATTTATATTGTATAAATTTTACAATCATTCTTAACTTTCATACCATAGAAAGCATATGAATAACTTGAAAGGGCTGAATTTTTAAGTTCATGGTGTTTAAGAAAACACTACAAGAAAAATGTTTCTTTCTGGCTGAATTTTTAACGTACTAAAACTCAATAGAAATAGCGATGAGACCACTGATGGATTTAATGATGGAAACATCATGGTGTTTTTCATTATATTTGTCAATATATCAAGACCCACACTTCCTCTACCAGATTATGTTAGTATTATTGAAAGACCAAGATTTAGCTTGGAGAGGATGATGAATGAAATGTTGCACGATTTGGCTTTATTAGGTTATGCTCATGCAAGGATGGAAGGCATACTGTTCAAAATACTGGATAAACCTGACTTGGCTAATAATATTTTCTCCCTCTCAAAGGACTATTTTATCTCCTTCTAATTAAATTTATCTCATGATTTGATTTTCCATGGGTTGGAAAAATATAAATAATTAAATAAATATTGGTGATAATTATAAAGTTAATTTGTATAGCATCTTGTTATAGTAATTGATTCTAGTAACTTCTTTTATGAGGTTGCATGCATAATACATTTATTTTTACAAATACCAAAAATGATTGGAGAATAATGTCATCATATGATAAGTTCTATCATTAAAACCAATAAAATGAGAATTGTCATGCATTACATTACAATTTCTAAACAAGCCAATCATTATATCCGTGCTATAACCACCTAGCATGTAAGGATTCTAAAATTCTAAACCTAATTAACTCATGGTTAGTCCATACGAAGCTTACATAGAAAATAAAAGCCAAATGAAAAATAAATTCTTTATTAAATTGGTAGCTTTATATAATTTTTTGTATATGGGAAAATTAGTAACATGTTCTATAATTATTTCCTGGCTTCTTATATAAACTAGAGATATATTGATTAAGTGCTATTAATTTTCAACCTCTAAATCTTAAATGATTTTTTCACTTTCAAAATTCCATGGAGGAAAATATATCATTAATGTTGTTGGCTAACATTAGCAATTGTATGTGTATAGATTTGATATATTTATAGGTGTCAATTAATCTTCCAAAAACATCATTTGATAATAATTTTTTCCTTCTTTAAATTTACAATTGACATGCTCATTTTGTGTTTAGCTAATACTTAAATCCTTATCTTCTAATATTTTTTCATCATATTGTAACATTAAACTTAAAAAATATGCCTTGCATATCAAAACAATCATTAGTTGTGATGATATTTTGTAAGTTTCATGGAAACATAAATTAAATTTATAGAATTTGTTGTTAATTTTTAATATAAATTTTTTATTATATTATGAGTTCGTCGATAGTTGGTGGCTTTTCAATAAAGTCATGGAAAGCTTTATTAGGCAATTAGATTATGATTTCATCGTGGTTAATTTTTGAAATTGCAGTATTTATGATTCTAATAAATTTTTGATTCATGTATTACTTTTTTTATTTTACATCTTTTTTTGATCTAAAATTCATTTTGTCTTTAGCTAATAGCTGTTGTGGAATCAACTCGTTACTGTGAAGCCTAGCTATTTGTTTGTTGTTGTTTTATATGAATATGATCATTTTTTTAGCTAACATAAAAAGTTGTTGTAATTTTGATAATGATTTGCCATTTGCAAAAGAAAAGCTGATGAGAGGATGGGCATGTACGTTATTACTTGAATTGAAAAATGGATCTTATTTTTATTTTAGTTGATTTAAAAAATTAATAATAATAGATTCCATTTATGTTGAAATGGTCAATTCTTTTTATTAATCATTTGTTATATGGTAATGTGTAATTTGGTTAAAATGATTTGATTAATGAGATATCATTTCTTAATTATGATTAATCATTATTACTTGCCAATTGTGGGAGAACTAAAAATTATTTTTACTCATTCCTCTATTAAGTGTATAAAAACATACTTATAATGTTGTAGAAGGAAGAAATCTTATTATTATTTATTTTTAATAGGGCCTCAGTCAAGAGTAAATTTTTATAACATTGTGCCTAGTTCTGTTGGTTGATTTCTTTTGTAATAATTTTTCAAGGCAGCCTGGATGTTTTCTTCCAAGATTGATTCAAGTATAATGTCAATTCTTTTAATTATAGTATTTCATAATTTAATTAGCCTTGGCCCTCTTTAATTTATTTTTTAACGCATTATATTATGTCTATCCTTTTGATTATTATAATTTTAACTTAGCTATTCTTTTAATGCAAATTCGCTACCTTATTAGTTTATACTTTTTTAGCTAACTAAAAGTGCACAATCCGCCCATTCTCTATAATATGTTATTTTGTTACTTGCATAAAGGAATAGCTCATTTCCCGATAAATGACCTTTCAATTTAAAATAGTAAGAAGTTCATTTTTTATGCACTCTATTGATCGATGTTAAGAAGATTTAAGAAATTTGTAAATATATAATCTCTTTTTTAGATTATTTTGCACTTATTTATTTTGATCAAATTTAAAAAATTTTATTATTTTTTACTAATATAATTATTAATTATAATTTCTTATAGGGATAAAATAAATAATTTTTTATTTTTATCAAAGAAAATATAATTTAAAAATTCATAATATGAATTCTTATATTTAGTTTTTTATTTACGTCCATTTAATCTACATTAAATAAAACTAATTATATCTAATCTTTGCTACAATTTGTTCATTTAAATTTTTTTTGGAAATGTTTTCATATTATAATATTGCATCAGATTTATATCTATGTGACGAGTCTATTTTTATTAATTGCACTAATTGCCTCAACTATTTCTATTTACAATTAGCCATTTCCCACATAAATAGCCACTTTTATTTTAAGTGAAATTTCCTTTTAGGAGGGTGTGTTGGAAAAGTAACCCATATAGAATCTATAAACAAGAAAGAGAAAATACAATAAGAAAAAGTCAGGATTAAATTTTGAAAATTTTTAAATACAAAAATTATAAAAATGAAAAAAATTAATATCAAAAATATTTTCTTTATTCCTTATGTCATTATTTACACGTAATAGATAAATAGAAAAAAACAACTAACCAAGGGGAATAATACTGCAAGTTAAAAAAGAGAAACAAGAAATAAAACTATCCATAAGGGTGAGAAAATGGGTTGACGGGTCGACTTAAGTCCAACCCAATTAACCCGAATTCGAATGGGTGGACACTAACTCAACCTAAATTTGCAAATAGGTCAGGATTATGAACCTTAACCTGAGTCATGTAGGTTACCAGGTTAACTTGAATTGATCCATGAGGGTAGCAATAATGCCCTCGTCAAGAGGCAACAATAACGTGTCTGGGATGATGGCGACAGGCGGCAATGGCAACATGGGTGGGATGGTGCCACTGTGATATCAGCAACATGGGAAGGATGGTGTTAGGCTGGCTGTGGTGACATGACCATGTAGTAATAAGAGAGTGATGTGAGTGACATGATGATGTAGTGAGTGAGACATGATGATGTAGTGTCTAAGTAATGAGACAAGTAACTTGAGATTAAAAATGGGGCAATCTAGGTTTGTCTCAAATTTTTGGGAAAACTCAAACCTAACCCAATTTTACATATGGGACAAAATTACAAACATGAACCTGAACCGTATAACAAATGGATTAGCTCAAATTAAAAATATTTGTGTTGGGTTCACGATGAGTTTTTGGTCGTGTAAAATTTTTACAAGCCATAATGTCCATCCCCACTTGTAATATTACTACCCGAGGTTTAGAGTGCCATGAGACTCCACTATATGTCTTTAGTCTGACAAAATATATAATAGCGTCGACATTAAGAGCATTGTGTTTCTCCTCTCTCTGTCCATCTCCAACTCAAATAAACAACATCACAACACAATATGTGAAAGAAAAAAAATTTGGTATAAAACACTAGAACCCAAGAACATACATAAAAATTTGTTCTATTTGTTAGTTACATTTCTATTTTATTAAATATATTACACATTTTTTTTAAATTGAATTTTTTGGATATAAAATCCATTAATTAATTAATAATTATGCTATATCCTAAGCTAAATTCTCACTTAGAATACTATAAAAACTTTTTGGATTCTTTTTTTTTTCTTTAAAAAATAATAAGTTGTGTCATGGGAAAGCTAAAAGCATATTCTAAGTTTTTAACACTCATCATTAGTTGTTAGGTTTTTAATTAATCAAATAGAGGGCCAAATACAATGGCCGACACCTTTTTCAAAATTTGGATTGACAAAAGTGCAATTAATTTATAACTTCAAATAAAACTAAAACTTGAGGAAAAATTACCAATTTGGTAATATAAGAACAAGCTGAATAAATAGACATTTTTTTCCTCCTTTATAGGTCAAAACCCTCATTTGATATCTTCTCCAACCTAATCTTCCCTTAAAATAATGATTTATCTTCTAATTTAAATACCTAATAACCCCAATATACTTAATAATTCACCACCTATAAAACCCCACCCGCACTTGGTTTACTCGAAGATATCCTAAGCAAAGCTTAAAAGTTCTATAATCATGAGGACTTCTGTACTCTCATATTCTATTCTTCTCAATATGTTTTTGTTTTTGCTTATAATAGAGAAAATTGTTTTAGTATCAGCGCGAGAGCTTGCCAAAGAACACCATTCCACTGACATCAAGTCATTGTTGCCGAGTAGCTCATGCTCTATTCCAAATAAAAGTTTGTGAGCAATTTCAATTATTTCTTAATACCCTATTGGAGATTATTTTTTAATAAAATTATTAGAATAATAATAAATCATGCAGTAATTAGGCTTTTTTGGATAGACATCACAAGTATGATCTCATTTGATAGATATAACAATCTCAAAAGTGAAGGAAAAGAAAAAAAAAAACTCAACAATTACATTAACTAGATGTTCAAATTGTAATAGGCACGAGCCCTTCCAGGTTAAATGTGCTCCACCCGCAAGGCCCATGCTCGTCTTGGACATGCCAGTACAAACCTTCACATGTGGGTCTCTTCCTTCAAGACCAAGCCCGTGTTGACTACATCAAATAAATAGGCTACCAACACCACTGTTCGCCTAAACCTTGTTGGTCGCTCTCTTTTTGTAGGAGTTCCAGCAATTTTTGGTGCATCTATTTGTATCTTAAGTTATATCAGAAATATAGGCCTTGGCACCCCTACCAAGAACTTTACAGTTACATTTGACACTGGTAGTGATCTCACCTGGACCCAATGTGTCCCTTGCATTAATTTTCATAACCAAATAAATCCATTTTATGACCCAACCCAATCCTCCACCTTCACCACCGTCGAATGCATCTCCAACTGTTGTACCCAACTCCCTCGATTTGGTTGCTCTTCTACCTTCACCTGGGATAATTTATCATGCCAGTAAATCTCAACGGTGCATAGCAATAGTTAACAATGGGGATGATAATAAGCTTATCGTTATTGGTAGTATTCAGCAACGCAGGATCGATATAATCTATGATGTGGGGAATTCACGGATTGGGGCTTTAGGGCTAATGGTTGTATCGAGTGATGGATCAATTGAGTTTATTGAGTTAAATGTAATGTATTTATGAAGATATAATGAATATGTTTCATTTAATTTGTCATAAAATTGGGGCATGCAGGGCAATAAATGTGGTCGTAAAAAGGTTCAATTATACCAAAATTTTATGAAATAATTAAATATCAAATAAAGGAAACTTTATATGAGTTTATAAAAACCATTATAATGTTCTTATTTTCTTTATAACTAAGGGAGAATCATGACATCAATTATTGGAGTATAGAATTTTAATTATTACAGGTAAAATGTCATATTTCTTTATAAAAGAGCTTATACTTAAAAAATAATGATGTTTGCTTATTGTGATGATTTTTGTTCAATGTAAGACCTTTAAAAAGTAAAATCATCAATTTTTTTTTTCAACTCGATCTTTTTTATTCTTATTTTGGCCTCAATTTTATTATTGGTTTTGTCTCGTAAATGGAAGCATTTATGTCTTGTGAGTTTAGCCAACCCATTGAGCAATAGAACTTAACACCTTAAATCTTTGACATGACTAATCCAAAATGCCTCAAACAGTGCAACATTTGGCTCTCACATACTAATCACTTACATAACCTTAGAACACATGGCCTCTAGTTGATAGCCAAATCTCCCAACAAACAAATTAATGAGTGTCGCATAATGATCAATTATGTGATTTACATTTTCATAATCTTAAATAATTTACATTTTTTCAAAAAATGTTTTTAAGTAAGATATTTATGAATAGATGGAGAAAACTAATTAATCTATTTATATGTAGGTCTTCATTACTTAGGTGTGATGTGGATATTATAAATTATAGCAAGAAAATATTTGAAAATTACAAGCTGGATGGATATGGAGCTAAGTTGATTATTGATGGAGTTGTCAAAAATGGGGGGAAATTTAGTGGAAAGCAACCAACATTGACAAAAGAGAAAGACGATCCAGGTTCTTATTAGACTACATGTGTTTTTAAATTTTATGTTGAGTTTTTCTTTTTTAAGAACTCAACATTTATTGTAGAAGTATTAAAACAATTGCTTTTATATGAATGTGTAATAACTTTAGCATTAATATTCTTTCCAATGTTGAAATGTTAGTGTAGAAATATTGAAATTAACTATTTTGAATAACTGTGATTGTATAAATTTTATTTTACAATAATTTAGGCAATGTGGTTTTTTTTTTGTACTGCAAGTTTTCAAAGGATTTTCGACTGAAAAATTATCAAAAATGATGATATGATGAGTTTGGTATTCTATTTTTGACAATCATTATCCTCCAGGATTACTGGCAAAATATTCAAAGTAGCTTTTGCCAAAATTTTTGTCGACAGGAGCCATCAAAATTTGTATTAGTTGGTCATCAAACATTTGAATAGATATTACTAGTTAAATTATGATGGACAGCCCTATTACCATTTTGAAAGAAAAAAAATTTGTAAAAATTAAAAAATTAATATTTTTAGGTAATTTGGCTCAAAATACAAAATTTTTCTTCCATGGTTATGTAAAAAATTTTTAAGTACAATGTTAAAGTATTTTCCAGCAAATAATTTCCATAGTAGACCACTTTTTGATGTGCATTTCACTAGCAAAAAGAAATCTACCAAAAAGCAATTATTTTTCGTGGATTTAGGGCTTTTTTGTGGGGCAAATGGAGAAATAGGCAATTCACCTGTAGTGAAAAATATATGTTATCAATGAATCTAAATACAAATTTCTACATATGAGGCTATCATTATCTACTTTTTGCAATTTTGACAGCTCAACTAAAAAGGCCATAACCAACATTAAGAAACCACTTGACATCTCCAATGCATAAAATAGAAGCAACCAAGGGAATGAGTGCGCCCTCCTCGCTTACCTTTGTATTAATGTTAATCTGCATAATATCAATTTTTATCATGTTTATGGAAATTCACTCAAAAAAATTTTCAGGTGATTGAATAAATTAAACACATGATTCTTCATAGATATTTAAGCTTGTATTCCCATGACTAGTTTGATTATATCCACCCTAAAAATGAAAGTTTTCATAAGGGCTTCGAATGAAGTCAATAGTGTTATGAAAACTGATATGAGATAATAACTATTGTTTATCACTTCTCAAGTTTTAAAAGAAACATCAAAACATACTCAAATTATATTTATTAACTTAGAATTTGAAGTAATATGCTGCACATATTAAGATTATTACATCATCTTTGATGGAATAGAGGTTCCTCCCATTTATAATATAAATGTTCTAATAAAAAACAATGTGGACATAATAATCCTCCTTTTTATCTTATTATGAGACCAGTGTATATATATAATTTTGAAGGTCAATTTACTTTTACATTCACCATGATCACCCTATTTGTCACCTTATAGGAACCATTTCTGTAATCAATGCCTACTTCAAGTTAGTAGATGTTAGGCATTCATAAAGCAATTTTCAATCATATAGTGATCTCTATATTTAAGAAAATTCTATAAGTTTTCTAATAAAATTTTAAACTCTCTCCATTTTGAGGTATATGAGAAATCACAGGAAATAAATCATTTACTTGCTCCTATTACCTCTAATAGCTATGATGAGCTAATCATATGACTTTTGATGGCTAAAATAATGAGTAATCCTTCATTGGCTTACTCTACGAGGTCAACGAAATTCATTAGATTATTTTAAAAGAGTTATTTATCTTTTATGGCTCTTTGATCAATCAACCACCTTTCATTCGAACACCGTAATTGATACAACTAACAATCTAATATTATTCCTTTTTTTATTTCTCATGATGATAAAGTTTTACTGTCTAAATATCCCTCTTTGGAGTAAGTTAAGGATATTTTCCTTGTTATGAACAGCGAGTCGGTTGTTGGTCCTAGAAGTTTCATGGCTATGTTTTTTTTCAAAAAACTTGGCATATCATTGGTATTGATATTTTCTCTTCTATTATTGATTTTTTTCAAGGTAATAATATACCTAAGTTTTTCACTGATACTTCTATTGTGCTTATGCCTATGAGTAATTCTGTTCTTCTTGGAAAGATGTTAGTCCCACTAGTTTGTGCTCCTTTTTTTTATAAAGTTATCCCTACAATTTTGATGAATCATTTATCTCTTCTTTTTCCTAAGATTATTTTCCACTTACAAATGAGTTTTGTTAAAAGATGTTCTATTTTTGATAACATTCTTTTGCCTCAAGAATTTTGCCAAGATTTGGATATCAAAACTAGAGGTGGGAACATGATTTTGAAACTTAACATTGCTAACGCTTATGATAATATTAATTGGAAATTTCTTTATGACATTTTGAAGTTATTTGGTTTTGGTTCCCATTTTATTAATCTCATTTAGCTTTGAATTGAAAGTCTTTATTTTTCCATCTTTATCAATGGTAAAGCTAATGGTTTCCTTAAGGCTTCTCATGGGCTGAGACAAGGGATCCTCTTTATCCGGTTATCTATATTATTACTACGGAGTATCTATCTAGAGGGCTTGCTGATTTTTTTCATAAGGTTCCTAGTCTTTATTTTATAACTTTAGGTAGGTTTTACATTTCTCATTTAGGCTCTACTAATGATTTTAATAGCTTTACGAATGCTTCTTTAAATAGGATGCAAAGGCATTTAAATTTCTTCAATCAGTTTGAATCCGTTAGTGGCATGGCTATGAATAAAAATAAGTGTGTCTTTATCACTGCTAATAAGGTTTCTTTGGAGCGTATTTGGTGCATTAAGATTTTAACTCTTTTCAGTCATGTTTGCTTACCTTTAAAATATCTTGTTGTTCTGCTTTATAAGGGTAGAAAGGTTTCTTCCCTCTTTGATGATTTAATTTTGGTTGTTCATAATAGACTCCTATCCTGGGATTCTATTTTTTTAAGCTTTGGTCATAGGTTAACTCTTATTAAAACTATCCTTTGTTTTATTTCTATTTACAATATTTAAACCTTGTTGCCCTCTCAGGTAGTTTGTAACAGGATTTAAAGGATTTTTAAAATGTTTTTTTTGTATAGGGGCTAGCTCCAATTTTAAAATTCGTTGGTCTTCTTGGGACAATTATTGTGGCACATTGGCTGAAGGGGCTTTCGGTTGTAAGACTCTAAATGACATGGATTTTTCCTTTTATTTAAAGTTATTATTTAATTTTTGAGCTGATTTGAGTCATTGGGCTATGTTTTTGAATGCTAAGTACTGTGGTACGAAGCATCCCACCTTGTGTTGTTATACTAAAGGTAACTATAAAGTGTGGCATCATCTTTCCAAAGTGAAGTGGTTTGTTGAGCCGAGTATTAGTTATGGTCTCGATTGTGGCAATATTTTCCTATTGGTTAGATCGTTGGTCCATTGACTCTATTTTGAACACTACTTCTATTTCTTTTTTTTTTTTTTAAGTTCATTATTTTTTAAATGAGTATGGTTGGAACGTTGACAAGCTATCTAATGTTCTGCCTAATTTTATTATTCAAAAAGTTTTACTGATTCATTAAAACTTTTATTGACTTTATGTTAAGATGTGTGCTTTATCTAAAGATGGTAAATTTAGATTAAAGGATGTTTGACATTCTTTTCATACTAAGTAGGAGGACCCTAAGATTTTTAAAAATATTTGGCATAAAAGTATCCCGTCTATGGTTTCCATATTTGTATGGAGTACTATACATAAGTTTATTTCTACTGATGACATTTTGAATAAGTATATTTTTATCTTTCCTTTTAAATGTTAATGTTTTTATTAATTGGACAATATGCATCATGTGTTTGTTTTTGGCCCTTGTGTTGTTAAAGTTTCGATGTACTTTAATGATATCCTACATTTAAACTATTTTAATGTTAAGGCTTCGATCTTCTCTATTCTTAACTCTTAGTTGGATAAGTCCATAGTTCATATAAGGAACGTTAATCCCTCTCTTATTTTTTGGTTTTTATGGTTGGATACAAATAATTGTCGCTTCAACGGGGTGGTTATGAATCATAATAGAATTATTTAGAGAATTAAAGAAAAGTTGGTTGCTATGTTCTATGCAAAAATTCTTATGCCTGAGAATTTCAATAATTCTGCTTTCTCTATGGCGGATTTAAGTATTACAATAGTGGGGGATGTTTCCAGCAATTCCCCTAAGTTTACCTCATGGATGAAGCCTTTGGTTAATTTTGTTAAGCTTAATATGTAAGATGTTAGGATTAATACTAGGGTGGGTTGTGGTGGTATCATTAGAGATGCTAATAACAAAGGCATTGTGGGATTTATTGGTCTCTTTTATAACTATGATGTGAATGAGGCTACTATCTATACAATCCTATATGGGTTGAATCTTTGTTTTTCTCTTGATATAAAAAATATTGTGCTTGAGTTTGTTTTTCTTCAATATTATTAGGTTTCTTATTTGAGCAAGGATACTATTTTTCTTCTATTGTTTTTTACATGAGGAGGTATATTAATCAGTGGTTAAGTATGTTTAATTGTACCTTTTCTTTTATTAAGTTGGAAGGGAATGCTTGCTCTCTTGGGATTGCCAAGTGGGGTTATGATTTGAAGTCCTTGGAGGATTTCATTATTCCTAACCTACCCCTTCATATTAGAGGTCTGTTAAATTTGGATGAGATTAGTTTTCTTTATGTGTTTCATTAATGCTATTAGGGTTAGTTTTTGTTGGTTGTTACCTGGTGGTTGCGGGTTTCCTCTTACCATCTGGGTTGTTTGGTTTCTTTTGGTGGGGTATTTGCTAAACCATTTGGTTTTGATTCTGCTTCACCTTGTAGGGATTCTGATGGCGCACTCTATTCTTGTCACCTTTCTCTATATTCTCTTGGCTGGTTAGCTTTTGGTCCTATGTATGAGGTGGAGGTTTGGTTGTTGCTCGGTTTTTCCTTTTATGGTATCCTAGGGGCATTTTACTGGCTTCAATTTATTTGGAGTTACTAGTTGCCTTTGGGTTATGATTTGTTGGAGGGTTTTCCTGTAGTTTGCGGGGTGCTGTCTCGTGCATGGATGGGTTGGTTCTAATCAGTGGGTTGGTCATTCTATTTTGGTTCAAGATTTGTGTTTTAATTTCTTTGATATGTACTGCTCTGCTTATAGTGTTTTGGGTATCTGCTTCTTGTATTGTTGTTATTATGGTTATACTCTTAGAGGGTTGGTGTTTGGCCATGGGTACCCTTTCTTCTTGGGGTATTTTGTGGATTTATTTTGCCTCCATTATTTCAGGCTTAGCCTTCTGTCTACTATTTGTCTCCTTGGTAATCATGTTTGCATGGTATATTATTACTTGTGTTCTTATTTTTGTGGTTGTTTGTTTGCATATAGGAGTTACTGGATTGGTTCTTGCATTACTTAGAAACCAAGCTAGTTGGAATTATGAATTTTTTGTGCAAGAACATCAATTGTATTTTCCTTATTTGCTTCTTTTTTTCTATATTCCTTTTTGGTATATCTTGTTTTGTTGGGTTTGTCTTTTGCAGGTGAGTATATTGATCGCATCTCAGAAGGGAATTTATATCAGGTCATTATTTTTTGGATCTTTGATCTTTTTGGGGTGTCCATTCTTGTGTACCGTAGCAAGTATCTAGGTTTCATTATACTTTTTTCTAGTACGAACCTCGAGCTCGTAGGATTTTTTTGATTTCTTTTTGTAGCTCTTTTGAGATGTAAGGAGCTGGAGGTCCCTTTAAGGACCTTGTACTAATTTTTTTTATTAACGCATAGGCCCCTCAGTGGGTTTCAACTAAAAGACACACACACACACACACTGTGTGTGTGTATGTGTTAGGGGGGGGGGATTGTGTTTATGTGTGGGGGGGGGGGGGGGTGCACCAAGAATTCATGCCCGGCCTCCTCTGCTTTGAGAGGAGTTTTAACAAATTAAGTTACAAGAAAAATTTTTGTAAGACAAAATGGGTTTGTAGATAAGACACAACTTTAGATTTTTCCCTCATTTTGGAAGGACTTAATGATCTAAAATTGGGTTTCCTACATGCATAAGCCCTTATAGTTAACTACCCCACCCGATAATGAGAGAAAACTTTTGATTAAGACTAGTCATAAAATAGATTTGTGGAGATATAAGGTATTTGGCATATAGTAGTTGCATGAGTTTTGATTTTCTAAGGTTTTACTAACTTTCACTTAAAGCAGATGGTGGAGAGATTGATAATAAACCTGATTAAGATCCCATGGTACTATAGTACCAGGTAATCATGTTAATTGGCCTACTTAGTAAGAGGAGGTAGTCAAACAAATGTGGTAGAAGGATCGTTGTCAGCAGTCATAGGTTGTATAATTTAAGGGTGCCATATAGAACTAGGGTTAATATTTTTCTAAGGTGATAAATTTTAATCCACCTTAGATAATTAAGGGTTTTGTGCCCTATCAATCATATTCTATTGATTTGTTTATTTTAGATTTTTTTTATTGTAGAGAATATGAGCTATGGCCATAACCATAATTCATTAGTGTCATTTGGTGACAAACCATCTGGTTTAGAGGGCCCTAGTCATAACATTTTACTAGAAATGTCATTTAGTTGGAAAATTGCCATTTTGACGACATGTACCAAATCCTTACTGGAAAAACACAATTTGAGAATGTATCCTAGTAATATTCTTGACAAAATATTTAGTTCTTTGTGAGCTGAAATGATTTTTAGATTTATCCACCTTAGCAAACTGTTTTGGAGGGTAGATGGGTTTCTCTTCAAGTGTTTAATGGTTAGTTTAAGTTTTAAATACTTGGATTTATGAATTTCATGGAATATTGCGCTTTCATTAGTATTTTTGTGGCATTAAATGTTTGGAATTAACCCCTTCGATCTATCTATGTTCAACATGACCATCATTAGGGAATTAATGAGAAATTGTATTTTATGGATTTAACTAGGTAGACCCTATCTACTTGCCAATAGAGAATCATGTTCTCCATTGGCTTTATGCTCTTACTTGTGAATTTTCATGATTATAATCCTTTAAGGCCTAATATGAACATATAGAAAAATATATTACAGTCGATATCACAATCCTACATTCATTCATTATTTCAACTTGGGTTGACTCCCATCCTATCAAAGAGAAGGACTGAACTTGAACTTAAATTCATTTCTTGACCAGTGCGACATCCTAAGATGTCACGTGTATAAATACTACATGCTCTTTGGCACCCATTTAGTTGCTTAGTGTTTATTTTAATAATTATCTCTTAAACTTTATGAATTTTATCTGGTTTCTTATAGTTGATCAAGTTTATTGATGGTTTGATGCCTTTATTGGTAAATTTTCTTGATTATAAGCTTACAAAGACTAATATGAACATTTTAAGGAAATAGCCCAATCAAAGTCACTATAGTATATGTATTTAATGGTTCAAGTTGTGTTGACTCTGACCCCATTAACATAAAAGGATTGAGCTTAAATTTAAGTTCATTTCTTATTTCTTTCAGTATCCTCTAATGTCATATATGTAAATAAAACTTGCTCGTTGGGGCCCATGTGGGTATTTACTGGGCATCTTTATAAATATATAACCCTATCAATTATATCTAATTGCTAACAATGGATTGGGTTTGAACTTGGGTTTATCATTTGGCCTGCACAATATCCTTAGGCATCATGTGTTTACCTACAACACACTCGTCGGAGCCATGCAAGTTTTCTATTGCATATTCATTATTATAGATCAGGGCACAAGTCGTGTAAATTTTGATAATAATAAATATTATTATTTTTATTTATAATTCTATCTCCTAAAAATTAAAGTTTGTTATATATATGTTTTCTTTATTTAATATCAACATTTAAGGTCCACAAGCTCACTCTCAAGCCAGCTCAAGATTGGGTAGACAAGGATTGAGTCAAGTTTGTAATTTTAATTTAAATGCATTTTCTATCTTTTTTTGAGTCAATTGTAATGTGCTTGATCATGAAGCTAAGTAATCTTCCACAAATACACTCAGGGGGAGAAATTTTGTGAGTTAAAGTTTTTCTATTTTTGATTATATTGTATAGGACGATTTCAAATCATCTTGGATGACTAATTAAAAATAGAAACACTAATTAAGGAGCCTACTAACATGAGATAATTAACTAATCATACCAGATAATCTAGATCTGCCAGGAAGAGAAGTCACATGCATGAAATCCAACAGCCAATCATATTTTAGGCATATTTTTGTATTGAATTTTTTTTCTAATTGACCTAGATAATAAATAAAATCTTAGACGATGAAAGGTAATCATGCCTAAATTGATCTGATGATTAGGAGAGCAATTAAAGTTTGATTCATTGATCATATCATCATGAATGATTGCAGAATCGTATTGGATGATTCTCCTAAATCTTTTGGACATCTCGAACTATCTGCTGGGCGATAGTGACAGATTATTAAACTAATCAAATAAGAAAATTGTAGAATCTTCTTGGATGAAAAGTTATATTTCAACATGTCATCCAAATTTATCTCTTGGATGTTCTAAACAATCTTCTGGATGAAGGTGTATGTTTGAACTAATCGTATAGGATGATATATAATTCATCCTAAACCATTAAAACAAAATTTGTGTTATAATCATATAACAAACTTTGTGTTATAATCATATAGGAAACCCAGATCGTCCTAGCTGGAAGGGATGATTTGAAGTAATTGTATAGGATGATCAATAGATTGTCCTGGACAATCTTCGATAGAAAGTTAAAAATTAGGATTATTTTGGAGCTCTTCTATTTAAACTTAATTAATTTTCCTTTGAAAAATCTCTTGTTATTATCTCAATCTGAGAGACCTTAAAGAAGGAGAAGGAGAGCTTGGGAGAGAGAGAGAGAGAGAGAAGCTTGTCAGGGGGAGTTTATGAGGGGTTCACAATGGTTGCTCCAAGCAAGGATTCAAGTTATCTTCTCTACTCATCATCCTTAGTTGCTTGGTTGTGTTGCAATTATTGCAACTTAGTTTTAAAAACTATGTATTTATGTCTTATGTTTTTTTTTTTAGGATTTCAAAATCTTATTGTATTTATTATTGTTTCTCCTAACATATATTTGAAATTTTTTTTGTGTTGTTTGTGTGTACTAATGTTTCAGGAAAATCATACTCCAAACTACTGAAGACTTTAAGTCACACTAGATAAGGGTTTATTATAATTGAAGTTTGTACATTTTCTATTTTTCTTGAGTATGAGAGAGTGTGACTGCAATTGGATAACCGTGTACACACATACTGGGGAAGTTAGACAAAAACTTTTATTTTAAAAACTAATCGTACTATACAATTATGGAATCATAAAAGATGATTTGACCTAAATGTTTCTCTAGAAAGTAGTTCATCGAATCATGCCTTAGAAATTTTTATTTTAATTATTTGTGCTGTACAAATTTAAATTTGTACAGATGACATCCAGAGTATAGAATGGCTACATACCTATTCATCTGAAACAAATTCACCATTTTGTGAACTAATCATAATGTACAAAATGAATTTTGCACATACGACATCATGACTAAGAAATGGGTGTCTACCCTTTCTTCCATACATAAAGGTATATTTCTTTAACTCTTTGTACTATATGAAATTAGTTTCATACGAATGACGTCTGAGTATGAAATGGACTCATCCATTTTTCATAGGAAATAAAGCATGATTTTGTAAAAGTTATTGTACTACATGATATTAGTTTCTTATAGTATGTCGACAAGTATATGAAATATGTTTGTACTGATCATACCGGGCAAATCTATTAAGTTTTGAACAGTTCGTATAATATCATGGTAGTTCATATATACGACCGCTAGAGTATGAAATCTGTTTGTTCAAGATCATACAAAGATTCTTTTATACTATTTTTATGTAAGATGTGTGATCGTACTGTACGATCCAAGATGGACAAATTAAAATTTTATTTTTCTAGATGGTTTTTCCTATTATTAATATATATGAGTTTGAAAAAATGATTATGAGAGAACTCCCACTACAAATTTCTTTTGAGAGTGCACTTGGAGAGTGTTTCTTGGGATTTCAAAGTAAGAGTTCTCTTAAGAGGGATTTTTTAGGAATTCACAAGGTTGCCCAA